>NC_080079.1:39844472-40180940 GCF_949987535.1 Balaenoptera acutorostrata
TCCACAGGTGATGGTGCAGCAGGGAGCCCATTGAAGAAGCCTAGAGATTAGCCCCAGCAGGAAGTCATTACTAGTTTCAGGCTGGAGGGACAAGTTGTGGAGGCTGTTATTGGAGCCAGGGGCAGATAAAAGCCAAAGCCACAAAGGAGATCCCGGACAGGAAGGTAGAAGTACTTGTGGCAGCTTCTGCTCTCCAGTCTTCTGCCAGCGCCTCCCATTGGTTGAATCCAGCAGGTTGATCCCCTGTGACAACGCAGAGCAGAGTCGGGGACCAGAAGGGATGGATCTATCAGCCCAGGACCAGCGCAGCTGGTATCTGGTGAGCTGAGCACCTCTTATGTATTGGGTTCGCCAAAAAGTTCATTCGGGTTTTTCCGTAACATCTTACAGGAAAACCTGAACGAACTTTTTGGCCAACCAATATAAGGTGACCTAATGCGTCCTGGCCTCCAGGCGTGCTCAGTCATGCACTTTTCCGTACATCGCTTAGTAGGTTGCATTACATGTTTCTCTCTTGAGACGGACTGTGAACTCCTCGGGGGCTGGGACTGTGTTCCATGCATCTCGGTAGTCCAGGTCCCTGGCACATAGTGAGTACATTTTTCGATTTTTAACAGATTGGTTCAAAATTTACTGAAGTGCATTGTTTGGAAGATTTTTTCACAGAAAGCTTTCACTTTTTTTTTTTTTTTTTTTTTTAAATAAAGAATATGTTTGCAGCCACCAAATTAAAAAGGTAGAAGCCAGTGCCCTCTCTAAGTGGGCAGGGAAGATGAGCAACCTAGGAATGTAGTATCATGAGCAAGAAGAATGAGTGGGGGAGGGGAGGGCCTGGAGATCAGGAACCAGGGTAGGAATCTTCTGGGGGAGTTCGTTAGGGTCTAATAAATAAACGTCTGGACTAGCCCAGTTATCCTGAGTGCTATCTTCTCAGAATCCCTGTGGTTTGTCATTTTGGCTCAAACTAGGGAAAAGTGGGGCCGCTGAAAAGAACATCCCCTGGCAACTAAAAATACTATACACGGATTATACAGAAATAGAAAATAAATCAATTCGTGGTATGCCATCAGCTTTGGATCATTGGCTTTTTTCTCCCAATATTTTAAGATAATATTGTAATCTTTAATACTGTAATAATATCTGTAATCTCATAGAGATTTTAAATTCAGTTTAGTTATCCTGTTTTCTACACTGAGTCCACTACTATCCTGACTCATGTGATGGTTTATGATAAAAGTAAATTTGCACCTAGCATAAAGTAAGCATTCGATAAATGTTTGTTCACCAAGTGAATGGCTATATGGTTAGGAATCATAATTTAAAGGCTTCAGCTATTTTTCATAGCATGAAATCATTGCAGAGAGCTCTGGTCTAAACCTGTGTATTTCATTATCTGTATTACGTCCTATAGCAGTATTCGTTTACTTATAGCTGCTCACAGTGGTTAGGCCTTATCTCTTTCCTTCACAGCTGCTGCATAAGGTAGGTATTATTATTCCCAGTCATGAGTAAACTTGCTGCTGCTTCCATGTAATGGCCAGACGTTCAAAGACAAGTACAAGCTGGTCTCTGCCCTAGAGGAGCTCAACACCTAGAATGTAGGTCCATTTCAGTGGAACTAATCCTGTCTTCAAGGAGGCCTCTGCCAGGGGCCTTAGGGTGAGCAGGACTTGCCAGGGAACGGGAGTGGGGCCTACACGAGGCATTCTAGGCGAGGTTCACAGCCCCTGTGAAGACTTGGAGCCCTGAAACAGCCTGACACTTTGGGGTTCCTTGAGTCACTGAGGGAGACCAGAATGCAGAGGCTGGAAGAGTGGTCTCCTGTAGGAGCATGATGGTGTCGCAGGGGCAGCGGGAGGTTTAAATAACGTTACCCTATCTTTAAGCTACAAAACTTTGACGGCAGGGAGGATCTTATATCTCCCTGGATTGTAATAACCCACGTGATCCCTTCTGGAGGCCAGGGTGTAGGCAGCGACAGTGGTCCCAAGCAAGAGAGGACATATTCCATTTAGGAGAAGTCTGTGGAATAGCATTGGTGGGATTTGGTGACCACGTTTATGTGAGAAAGTGAGGGAGGGGTGCAGAATGATGGCAACCCTTAACCTACAAGAGAGTGCCTCTCCCTAGTGTTCTTTTCCTTCCTCCCACCATACTCCAAAAAAAGTCTTTTTTTTCATGACGTGGAATTTAACCTTAAAATTGCACAGGTCTGATCTAACCAGGAAATCCTCAAGGGATAACCAGATTTTCTCCCTGAAGTGATTTTCATCTAAGTGGGAGAAGTTTTAATACAATGAAAAATCATAGTGCTTCTTACTTTCTGCCCTTCTATGACTGTTATTTAGAATTTTATTGTGAAAATAACTTGAAAAGTGAGGAATATGAATGTGGGTTTTTTTCTGTCTTTTTTTTTTTTTTTTTTTCTTGCTATGTTTGTTTTCTGAACGGATAACCTCTCCTGATCTTTGGAGCATGGAGGATTCGGCAGATTTGGGCTCAGGCTCTCCATGTGTCAGGGTGTTGGTGTGGATAACTAAAGACATGTCAAATTATGTGTGCTGGGTACTGGATTCGTGGTTTGCCTATGCTAGCTTAACTTACTCTTCACCGCACTAATATTATAAATATCACAATGATACATTATATATATATTTTTTTTTTTGAAAGGTGAGCAAACTGAGGATGAGAGAATGTAGGTAGTTTAGGGCCATGCAGCCAGGGACAGAAATGGAAAAATGCAAATTCTTGCTCTTTCTTTCACTTGTGTAGTTTGCCATGGGGCCTGCAGCAGGAACGCTGCTAGATAAAGAGAGTGTGTCGGTCAGTGCAGTCGGGGGGCAGATACCACACAGGAGTTTGAACAGGGCAGCAGTGAAATATTGAGAGTTATTCGCTATGACAAGGGGTTGGAGCGATGATGGCTTGGCTGATAAGAAGTAAGCAGAGCTCTAGAGTACAGAGATAATAGATAATAGGGAGCAGCCACTGGCCCCTGGGCCCCTGAGGCAAAGGCCACACCTCATACCCGATCCAGACCTTGCTGGAGAGAACGCTCCCGGCTGTGGCCCACTGTGTGGCAGGGAAATTGCTGTGGGGCCGGGCTGGTGGAACTTGCTGAAAAGGCACCATCCATCCTCTGGGGTGCCGGGGAACGCTGTGCACAGGGAGATGTGGGCGGGATACTCCACGACAAAAGCGGGAGACGGGTGCCAGCGAAGCTGCTCATACTGCAGGGGGCTGCCAAGGAGCGCGCCAGAACCAGGAGGCACGGGGCCTTCCTCCAGCTGTGTCTTGCCAGCATCTTTTGCTGACAGTGGTTAACAACATCATGCAAGCGAGCAAGTGAAAAAATATCTCAGGGGCCCAGATCCATTTATGCAGATCAGGCAGTAAAGGGTGAACTTATGGCGGACAGACAGTAAATTGATCACTGGCACAGGGAGGAAAAAGCTCACCCTTTTCTCAGAACCTTTATTTTTCTTTCGTTCAACCAGGCAGTAGCACATGATGTATATATATTTTGGAGTGGTTTTTATTTTTTCCCTTGATGGTACTGAATCATTTTCCTCAGACCTTGAACACTATATGGTTTGATTACCTGTGTTTTCCATGTGGTGACCTATCACTAAGGGACTGTTGAAGATTAAGTTTCTTTCATTTTCTTCTTTATTGTTTGCCTCTTAAACCTTAGATAAATACATGGATAATCAGGAATTGGCGCATGCTACGTTTATGAAATGCCATCCAGCCAGATGACATCCCAGGCTTTTTGTTTAACGCTTGTGAAAATATTTGGTACAACCTAGAATTATAATTGCACATGAAGTAATTCAATTTGAGATTTATCTCTGACGCTTTATAAGTATTTGCCAAAGGATTTTACAATATAATATATAGGGTTATGGTTTTATTTGTGCGTAGTGGTTGTTTGCTAGTGCATTTCTTTACTACTTTCTTGTGAATTTGGAAGAATAGACCTTCCAGAAGAGCTTTTTAAAGATTTTTCCCTCCGGGTTGTTTTCTGCATTCCACAGCTCTGAACTGCTAGATTTCACAGCAGTTTCTTGCTCCCTAACACCATGCAATGCATAATTTATCATTTTGTTTAAAACATTAGAAAGGGACAGGTACTCAGCCTTGACCTTGAACCCAAGTTGATAACTTGATCTGTCTGTGCTGCCTTCTTTTTCTCTACTTCATTTCTTATTTTGAGTTTTTCTCCCTCAGAACTCTCCTGAAAAAACCTTTAGCTCATTAAATATATTTTGGGAGGTTCAGATGTTTTAAAGGCTTATAGCTTTAACATTTTTTAAAATTAGATTTCAGATGTAAAGGGAGAGAGAGAATTGTCCATAATCTTACATTCAGGTAACCCATGATGACGTTGAAAATAAATAAAAAACAGTGTGTGTACATGGCTAACATACAAATGGTATCAAAAGGTACAAAAAGAGAAGTAAAAGCCTCTCCTCAAATGTGACTATTGTTACATTTTTTGTGATTTCTTCCAGGAAAAAAAATGTGTTGAGCATATATCTGCATCTTTCTGGCTGTCTGCTTTTTACATTTTTTTAATAAAGCGATTCAGTTGTACATATTTTCTATAGCCTTTTTTTGTACTTTTCCTATTACTTTTTTAGAGCTCTTTCCCGTCAACACACAGATCTTCCTTATTTACTTTAGTATGATATGTACAAGATTTCATTATTTCATCCACATTATGGACGTGTAGTAATTGATTTTACCTTTGTCTTCTGGCTAGTTTAGTAATTGCCAAGTATTTGTGGGGAGGAGTTGTAGTTACCTACTGGAGTTATTATAGTTCGCCTTTTTGTAAATAAACCTGATGATGTATCAGTAGGTTACATTCCTAGCAGTGAGATGCCTAAGTCAGAGGATGTGTGCATCTTTAACTTTGGTAAGCATTTCCAGATTGTACTCCAGAAGGGCTACACAGATTGGTTTTCTCTTCCCAAGGTTGTGTCTTTCCCACACCCCCATCACCACTGTAAGTCACGAGGCTTTAACATTTTTGCCAATCTGATAAGTTAAAAATGTTATCTCTTTGTTTTCATTTGCTTATCTTTAATAACAGGTTTCGTATCTTTCTATAGGTTCCTTGGGCATTCATATTTCTTTTTGTAAATTGTCTGCTCCTATGCTTTACTGTGTACTGTCTTCTTCTTCTTCTTCTTCCTCTTTCTTCTTGCTCCTTTTCTTCCCTACAGGGTTCTTTGTCTTTATCGTATTGACTTATATGAGCTCATTTTAAATTAGGGAAATTAGTCCTTTCATATATGTATTGCAAATATTTTTTCCCATGTTATATATCCTGTCTTTCACTGTTCATTGAAAATATTGTTATTCTGGTGTAAGGAATATAAAACGTGTTCTTTTTAAAAAGAAAGGAAAGAAGGTTGGGGGTTAAGAGAAGTTGGCCACACTATCTGCTGTTTTTGAGGCCTGGTAGTTGTAGTTTGGAACCAAAGTTACTTCCATGAATCCTAGTGCGTCTCATAGCCCTGGAGACCCCATACCATCTTATTTACACCAAGACCACTGATACCAACCTCCTCTTTCTTTGTGTTCACATGGTTACCTGTCTAGACCGGCCAGTCAGAGATAATTATATCTATTCTCTTGTGACTAGAGTGTTGCTAAAACAATATTTTTTTAAATCCAATTTTAAAATAATGAATAGATCAAGAATGGCTATCCCTCCACATTTCTTCAAAGGACAGACTTCTCATCTGAACATTTAAACTTTAAGATTCTGGTTAACAAAAATTGTCTGTATAAAAGCACGTTACGGGCTTCCCTGGTGGTGCAGTGGTTGAGAATCTGCCTGCCAATGCAGGGGACACGGGTTCGAGCCCTGGTCTGGGAGGATCCCACATGCCACGGAGCAACTAGGCCCGTGAGCCACAACTACTGAGCCTGCTCGTCTGGAGCCTGTGCTCCCCAACAAGAGAGGCCGCTATAATGAAGAGGCCTGCGCACCGTGATGAAGAGTGGCCCCCGCTCGCCGCAACTAGAGAAAGCCCTCGCACAGAAACGAAGACCCAACACAGCCAAAAATAAATAAATAAATAAATAAGATTACAATTTAAAAAAAAAAAGCACGTTACGTATACTGTAAACTATGACTCAGCCTAAATCCAAGGAAAAGATTTGACTAGTTCTTTCCCAGAGAAGATTTTAAGGATTTCCTGAAATTTCGTATAATCTATATTTATGTACTTATTCATACATACGGAAAGCCTTTTAATGGTATCCTATAAAGGGCAATATTATGGTACAGTATTTTCCTGGTTTGACCTACAGTCCTGCTCTCTGAAAACAGCAATAAATCTTAATTTCCAGTAGGATCCTGGCCTCTTTTCCATGCCATTTGACCTGAGATGAGGTGTCTAATGGCTTTGTTTACTCTTCATAGTTCTATGAAGGCAGTTGATTCCGTTAAGTTGAATTTACTGAAATAAGGCCCTTATAATAGGAAGATGGATTTATTTTTGAGAAAGGTAATGCTAAGCTTTGACTTCTGCAACTATTCAGTAACATTCAGTGCAAAAATAATTGGACATCAGAACATTAGAGAACCAGCCATTGTTATTTTGAATGATCATGGTGCTTATTAAGCCTTCGTTTCAATGCAGACTGCTGAAATAATGATGTCATTAATTAGTTTCGACCAGATAAATTTTGGTAGCTTGGTAATGGCACCTTTCTAAACAGGATATCAAAATGAAAGATAAATGGAGATGTTTAAAAATGCCTAGCTGTGTCAGAGGAAAGCTCACAAATGATTTCTTAGGCACAATAGTTTTGTACCACTTTAGTCCACCTTGCATCCTTAGCTTTAGCTTATAAATCAAGTTGACTAAATAAGGCTGACAGAAATTCATTTGTGAATTTGTCTTTGACATCTTATACAGGAGGATAAATGAATAAGACGAATGGAATCTACTTTGAAGAATGAGTTTCTAAAAGCAGGAGTGTCTGTCATTAGTTCCACTCAGTGAGGGCGGGTCTGCAGGTGAGATCCTGGTGCCTTGTCGAAAGGCTCCAAGCCGGCCCTGGAGAAACTAAGCAAATGAAAAATAAAATGCTAATATCAACAGTGACCGTTTTTTTTAAAAAATAGATACTTCAAGAAAATACAAAAAAAAAAATAAATAAATAAAATAAAGAAAGAAAGAAAGAAAGAAAATACAGGACCTTTTGTGGGGTATTTTTGATTAGGTGGTATAAATTTTCAGTGGTGTGTAGACTTTTTGGAGGAATGCTTTGCAGTTGAAATGAAAAGTGTGAACCACTTGAGAATAAAACTAGTAGGCTTTACAGTGAGTGGGAAAGCAGAGGCTTTGGAAATGGAAGTTTCCGCATTTGGTTCTCATGCTGCCGCTCACGGGTGTTCCCGAATAAGGAATACACGCTCTCCGAGCCCCAGTTTTTTTAATTTGTAAAAGCGGAGATTAAAATACCTACCTCGAAGAGCTTTGAGAGAAATAGATGAATTTGGTAGATAATAATCACTCGACAAATATGTGTCCTCCCTTTAAGGAGGTTTCTGGTATTGTGCAGATGGAGAGGGCAGCTGTTGATAAAGATCTCCGGCATCGCTGATGTTGAAAGTACCTCTTACAACATCAGGTATGGGAAATGGGGCTAGTTTAGAACTTGCTGTTTTTCAGGAAGACAGAGAGATGTGCTCTTAGAACGTGACGATTAATGATTTTTCCCATTGCTGGCTCAAGTGTCGCATAATTGCCCCTGGTTTGTGTTGTATGTCTCGAGATGTGGCCACAAGTCCCACTGAGGTCAGTTATAGGCGTAAGTATTTATATCGGAGCGTTTGTGTTTCTGGAGTCCTCTGCCGTTGGTCTGGTCACACACGCTAATTATCGCCACCGGGAGACAGTGAAGTTCCCTTGGCGGAGGCTGCATTATGAATTGGTCACCACACACCGAGCCAGAACACTTGAGAGCTTCCCGTCCAGGTACCCTCTGGCCTCGGTGCAGCTCACAGGGAGGTCGGTTACATCATTATTGGTCATAAGACAGGCTCTGATGACTGCCCAGACTTTGATCAGTGCCTGATGCATCCTGCTCCCATACTCATATTGAACATACTTGAGGCAATGGAACAAAAGGTCAGTGCACGTGATTTTATACTTCTTTCTTTTTCCCCACAAAAGTAAAGTTTCTCTTCATGTTTTTTTTTTAATCTTACTAATAATGTACTGATATACATGCTGATGAGCACTAACTGGGAATACTTATTATGTACTGCTCTCTAAGTGCCTTATGTATATGATATACTGAGTTAATCCTCATAAGCTATGGTGTAGGTGCTATTATTATCCTCGGTTTACGGAGACAAAAAGCTGTGGCGCAGAGTGGTTGAGTAATTTGCTCAAGATCTCACAGCAGTAAACAGAAGGGCCAGGATTTAAATCTGGGTCATCTCTTGACTACTACTATACCAGCCTTCCTCCCCTGTAAGAAAATAAAGACAGTTACAAAGAACATTAAAAAATATATATAAATCCCATCTATCCAATGACAACCATTCTCAGCACTTCGGTGCACTTACTTCCAAATCTCTTCCTTGAACTTTGATGGAAAATCCTCTCTTCCCATTTCTACTTCCAAGGGCTAATGAAACATTGCGAACAGCTTGGTATTTATTTTCCCAAATATACATGCAAACACATGCACATGCATAGATAATCTACACCCGTTTCTTAATGTCCTACCATATGCATTGTTCTGCGAGGCATTTTTTCACTCAGGATATGCTGGACATATTTCTATATGTATTGTATATAATCTAACACATATATTTCGATCATCTATTTAGTATGGATTGCACTACTTTCAGAGGATGACTGCACCATAATTGCTTCCAGTGTACCACTTTCATTGATGGACATTTAGATTGTTGTCCCATTTTCCCTACACCATTTATAGTAGCTGCATATATTTTACTGTATGAAAGTACTATAATCTAACTAATTTTCCTCTTATGAGATTCAGGTAGTTAGAAGGTACTAGGATGAACATTCTCACAAATGAGGGTGTGAGTACATCCTTACTTAGTTACTTCCCAGCCCCAACCAAAATGCCAAGACCAAATGATCACCCAATCACTTTAAAAAAAAAAAAAAAAAAAGGAAAAGAAACTTTATTGAGGTATACCTTACCTACTGTAAAATTCACCTCTTTTAAGTGCACGGTTCAGAGATTTTAAAAATTTACCAAGTTAAGCAACCAGCACCATAAACCAGTTATAGAACATTTTTATCAGTCCAATGAGATCCCTCTTGCCCTTTTACAGTTAATCCCTATTCTCATCCCCAGCCCCAGGCAACACTAATCTACTTTCTGTCTCTACAGATTGGTCTTCTCTGGACATTTCATATACCCTATCACTTTTAAGAATTTAATATCCATGAGTAGTATTTCTTTTCTTATTCTTTTGATTTTGGCTCACATAAAACTCCTGGCTAGAATTGTTCATTATATTCGGGCTTAGTTCTGTCTTGAATAATACAAAGAATTATCATCGTCATTTTTTTTTTTAATATTTATTTATTTATTTGGCTTCGTCGGGTCTTAGTTGCAGCACGCGGGCTCTTCGTTGTGTTCCGTGGGCTTCTCTCTAGTTGTGGTGTGCGGGCTCCAGAGCACGCGGGCTCAGTAGTTACAGCGCGTGGGCTTAGTTGCCCCATGGCATGTGGGATCTTAGTTCCCCGACCAGGGATCGAACCTGCGTCCCCTGCATTGGAAGGCGGATTCTTAACCACTGGACCACCAGGGAAGTCCCTATCATTATTATTATTATTATAAATTTTTGTCTTCTGTTCCACAGAGACAAACTGCAGTTGTTAGGGTTCCTCAGTAATGCTTGCCATATCAAAAGAGAACTGTTGGGTGGTTTTCAGCTTGTTTAATTTCTTCATGTGGTGGCTTGATAGTAATGGGGATTCTTGACTTAGTTTGATTGAGAATATGTGCAGGTTTCACAGAAGACATGTCACCAAGACACGGCAAGAACTTACCAGAACCTCACCTTTGAGAAGTGATACCAAAAATTTCTCAGTCGTGATATCCCAAACCAGTTTTGGGTGCTAATGGTTACGTTCAAATTGCTTAGAAAAGTCGTGCAACCCGTTTGGACTAAAAACTCTGTAGTGTTAAAATAATTTAAAATTTTTAAAAGTTAAAGTTGCTATTAAATTGATTTTATAAACTATTTTGAATTAAAAGCTGATAATTTAAAATTTAGGATAATTTCAATATTTAATATTTCAATATCTGACAGTTCCTGTAAATATTTTAGATGCCTGCTCCCTGCATTTGTAGAGCTGTGAAGAATCTGATTATTTTTATATCATCTGTTTTGGGGTTTCCATTTGAAGTGCATACATATTTATTTTTAATTCTTATTTCAAGTAATTATCATTGCCTAAAGACCTTTATTTTTTAAGAAGCTCAGAGAGAGTAGAGAAATAACCAGCAAGTCTGCCTCTTTTATTAGTGAGAAAAAAAATGCAGTATGATATTAACTGTATTCTAAAATATTTGTTAGCACACCAGAGCACAAAGTCCAGGTGTGGGGTTATTTCTGTGTGTAGTCTTTTGAAATGTATCTAGTACATAGTAGAGTTACTCCCAAGTTATACACTGAAGAGAAGTGCAACAATTCAGCATCGCAGTTCTCAGATGCCACTTCTTGAGGTGGATTTCATCACCATCATCCCTCCATAGGCCCAAAACTCATTTGTTTTTAGCGGCTTCTTTATGATTAACATATGATTAACATATGTGGAAGAGAAAAGCTTTTTCTTTAAAGGAAATAACTGATTTATCTTGAATACCTTTGAAACCTGAACAGTTGCTTAGGTAACAGCTGTTGCATTTTATGATCTTTGGCAAATGGGAAAAGCAGCTTTCTCAACTTGTGTTTGTCTTCCAAAGAGAAAATCAAAGCAATGTAGAGTAGTTGATGCTTACCCAGAAAAGATAACTCATGTGCACAGAGGCAAAGAGTTGTAGAAATCTAAATAAACCCAGACACTTTGTTCTTCAGACCTTTTAGAAATTGATTGTCTCTTTCACGGAAGGGGGAGTAAGCTGTGATCAGAAGTGTGTGTCGTTGGAATGTTGTTAAACATAAGCTAGCTGTATCCCCTTTTCTCTCCTTTCTCCTTTGGTTTGGTATCATGGCCGTCTCCTTTCATTTATGAACTAGAGCAGGCCACTCTCGTACTTAATCTTTCCTGTACTCTTCAGTGCCTTCATCTTGCTTTACTGTGTGTGTGTATGATTCAAGATGCAAGATCCTTCTCTTGAACTGGGTAGTGACAGTAGAAACAGACACTGCCCATGACCACGTATCCTACCTGGTACCCACAGAACACCCCACCCTGAGTGAACTCTCATCTAGGTGTTTGCTGTTTGCAAAGAGCGTACAGTTTGGATCTCTAAATCTAGCAACTACATCAGAGATTAAGTAGATGATCAGATTCACTGCAAGAGAATGGGTTGGGAGTATTGATGTAAAGAGGATAAACTGACTATTTTCTGGGGGGTTTTGTTTGTTTGTTTGTTACTGCCTTTGATCTTACAGTACATTAATTTTGAGTAAATTTAATAAATCAACCGATGTTCACATTTTGAGTGCCCCATATTTTCACAAAAGTGTGCATTTATTTACAAGTGTGTATCTTGTAAATAATGTTACCTTGCCCTATACAGCTTTCTTCATAACAGAGCCCCTGAGCTGCTGCTTAGGGAATCATTGAGGTGTGGGAACCCAGATACTTTTGGGACGTTATCTTTTTGTTTTTTTAAAAGAGCTCCTGACTTATTTATTTATTTATTTATTTTAATTTTTTGGCTGTGTTGGGTCTTCGTTTCTGTGCGAGGGCTTTCTCTAGTTGTGGCAAGCAGGGGCCACTCTTCATCGCGGTGCGCGGGCCTCTCACTGTCGCGGCCTCTCTTGTTGCAGAGCACAGGCTCCAGATGCGCTGGCTCAGTAGTTGTGGCTCACGGGCCTAGTTGCTCCGCGGCATGTGGGATCTTCCCAGACCAGGGCTCGAACCCGTGTCTCCTGCATTGGCAGGCAGATTCTCAACCACTGCGCCACCAGGGAAGCCCCGGGAACCCAGATACTTTTAAGAGAATCTTTAGGTTCTTAAAGAACCCAAAGAATCTTTGGGTTCTTGGAGGAGGCACAATGTGAAAAATAATACCATTTGGAGGATGTGGTACGTGGTGGGGTCGGATGTGAGGAAGTAGACTGCTAAAGGCAGCCATGATTGATTGAGCACCTACTGTATGCCTGGACTGTGCTAGGTGCTTTGCAACTCTTTATTTCATGTAATCCTGTGAAGTAGGTGGTGTTATCCTTGTTTTTATATACAGGGAAACTGGCTTGGAAAGGTTGTTAATTTTCCCAAAGTCACAGATGGAGTTTAAATCTAGTTCTTACTACTTTTTAACTCATTTGCTTTCAGACTGACCTGTTCCTTGCTATCTCTGGTTCCAAAATATCTCCCCCTCTACAGTCCTGTGTTTTTTGTTTTTTGTTTTTGTTTTTTTAACTTCCTTTTTGTATACTCTTAAACTGCTACCACTTATGGATAGATCTTCTGAAATGCAAACATCCTAGAGAAAAGAAACACCTTTGTAGTGTAAGTTGACCTTTGCCTTACTTTGCTCAGCTCCTAGCTGAGCATACTAGGACTTGAGATAAAGGCGGTTGTAAATGCAAAGGAGAGAGGAGAAGAGGCAGTGTTTAACCTGGGCCACCAGGCAGGCAGCCCTGGGAGCCTCCTTTGCAGAGCCTAGGGAAGTGCAGACTCCAGAGAACATGACCACTGAAAGGGGGGTGAGATTTCATCAAGGCAAACTGTCTCCCTTTCATTTTTGTTCAAGTTCTTTATCAAGGAAAGAAGGAAATAGAGGGGGAGAGTCCAGACCTTGGTTTAGTTCCTTAGAGAAAGCTTTGTCAAATGCAAATACAATTAGGCCCCCGAGTTGGATGATTAATCATTTGAGAGTGGAAATAATGAAAAATGACACATGCCCACCATAAACATTTTATTAAGCTTAGAAATATCAACGCTCAGAATCGGTTAGTCTTTCATTTAGTGTCAAGAGTGTTTCTTTGGATATGGGTTCTCTGTTTTGTGTTCCATAATTGTCTTTCCCTCACAAATCATAGTCACGACGCACCATCGGTGATGTCCAGTCTTTATTTCTTTAAATCCAGAACATCAAAACTTTCCAAGCAGCTCAGTACTGAATCCGTCTAGGTATTGAGAAGTCATGTTTTCCCCTTAGAATATTAACATTATCTCGAATACACCTAATTTTTCAGCATTTTTAGCTATTTTCATTTGTCAAGTGTTTCTAAAGCATTCAATTTAGTTTTATAGAAACAGCAGGTAACTTTTTTTCAGATTTGAATTTCATTTATTACTTAATATTTTGTTAAATTATGTAATAACAGAACCAAGTACAAGCTGCACAAACAAGTTGAGAGCAAATGTAACTTAAGACTTGATAAGCATTGCACGTCGACCAGGGGGAACAGAGTTGTCAGGCTTGTCTTAGCTAATTCCAGTCAGTGACAGTGACTGGTTACTTAGCCATCCACATGCTTTAGTGTGTTGTGAGGGAGGGGTTAATCTAGTCCCAGATTGGTGAAGGTATCCAGGGGACCCCACCAACCCGTTACTATGCTTTTTACTATGAATTGCATCTCGAGTTGTAAAAATTCAATATACTAATCATAACAGTAACCCATGAAGGCATTTTTTGGTATCTAATCACAAAAAAGTAGCCATGTGGCTAGAGAGAGCAGGGCATGGAGTTTGCCATCACCTCAAGGTTTGCTGTCTCTTGATATCCCTGGATTCAAGGGATAAGCTTATGAGTTAGATGTGAGCCAAAACTCCCAGCTCACTCAAGTGCTTCTCCCAGGCTCTTCCTGTTACATAAAAGCTAAAAGGAGTCCATGCAGCTTACAGTGTTATTCTACATAGGATAATTAGTTCTCAAAGTATAACTAGTTCATGTAGTGATTTGTTAATTTGGTTCATTACTTGATTCACTTTTAAGAAGCAGTCATTAACTTCATTATTTTTACTTTTTAGTTAGGCAGAAAAAATTCATACCAGTCATTACTTGCTAAACCATTTGGTGTTGAATGAAAAGCAAAAATCTAGAAAAAAAGCAACTTTGGCTTTAACAGCCTGAACGTTGGGGTCAAACTTGTCTTGCTTTCCTGCCCCCCAAATTAAATTAGCTATGACTTAAAGCAGAACGTATAGATAGCTATAAAAAACTTGGGTTGTTTTTTGCTGTTTCATGTTTATTTCACATTACCTCAGATTTATTTTGATTTCCATTTCATAGTGCCTGATAACCAAACTTTGTACAGACCTCTTGAAAGACCACGCCCTCCGAGAAAATTCACACTATTGAAAGTTATGGATAACTGAATGGCAAGAGGAGTTTCTTAGTGGATGTGGTTCTTGATCAAGTCTGGACAAATTCTGCCCTGTCATGTGTCGTAAACTATGGTACAGAACGCATCCGAAGTGCCAGGGGAAAACCAGCATTATGCCATCACCCACATTACCATCCCTGACTCTTGTCTCTCTTGAAGAAGGAATTCACGTGGCTGGTGATGGACGTATTGATTTGGCATCCACGTAACAAACACTTAGACTCGATAGATATCAGCAGTGAATCTTTAGGTTCAGTCTAGTTTTAGATTTGGCTAAGGGATTCCTGGTGGGTGCAGCAAAATGAGAAACATCATAAGATGTTATCCATAAGATAAGAACTGACCAGTTTTTAAGGAAAGCAAGCTTCTTTTAAAAATTCAGAGAGGAACTTTCCTGGAGATCCAGTGGTTGAGACTCCACGCTTCCACTTCAGGGGGCACAGGGTTCCATCCCTGGTCCCTGGTCGGGGAACTAGGATCCCACATGCCGCTCAGTGCAGCCAAAAAAAAAAAAAAGTTTCAGAGAGGAAGGATGTGAGAATGGAATGCAAATAATTTTCCCCTTTAACACAGAGGATTGGCGTACGTGGCAGTTTTCCCCCTGCTTTTGTGTGTCCATGTAGAGAGAGGATATATGACTCAGGGGGCAAAGGTCAAGAGTCTGGACATTTGGGTAATGAGTACCTTGCTCTGGGAAGATGACTGAGCACAGTGTCCCAAGGGCATGTAAGATCAAAAGAATCTCCTTGTTTGGGGGGACCTTTATCAGCTCACCTGCAAGATCTTATTAAGCTGTACTGTTCAGCCAGTGCTTTTGTTATCTGTATCGTGGATGTCCATACTAATAAAAAACATTTTGCCCAGAGAATCTTTTTTCTTGTTGAGGGACAGATATCAGAAAAGGTCCACAGTCTCTGTAACTATCCCTAGTAATTAGTCTCAGAACTCAGTGCCTTTATCAAAGGGAATTTCTAGAACGGTGTATTATTGCTTAACCCACCTCCTTATCTGCCATTCGTGGAGTTTCTCAGATATTTCCTGACTTTCTTGTCTGCCTCTGGATCAAAAAAGGAAATGTAGAGCCAGTGAGGAAATAGTTAAAAAAAAAAAAGAAAGAAAGGAAGAACAGAAAAAGAAACACAGAATAAAGCTTTAGTATGTATCTTCCCAATAAATGGGATGCGGTGTTTAGATGTTTATCATCCATCTAATGTAAGGTGTTCTTGCGTGTCACAGTTTGATCTTTTTGCCTCTTTTTTTTTTTCTCTCCTATCGTTGACTTGACCTGGTTTCTTTACGTAGAGAATCTGGAAATGTTTTCGTTCTTTGAGGAAAGAGCTACGCGTAAAAGCCCCACTGCCTGTGGGAACTGTAGGGTGGGTAATATTTGGGTGTACTTTCAGGGTCAGGTCTCACCTTGCTCAGGGAATGTTGTATGTGTGGGTAGGTTATTAAAGACATGGTGGTTTCACAATGTATGTGTATATCAACTCATCGTATTGTACAGCTTAAAAAAATTTTTAAAAATTAAGCAGTGGTAGCTCCAGTAGCTGTTGATGAATGCCTGAGGCTTGGTGGAAAGAACTTCTGTTTACTGTGAGTACTGGCTCTCTGATTAGCAGTTGTGTGTTTCATCCCACCACCCAACATAGATTTTTTGATGTATTTATTTTATTTTTATTTCTTTTTTCTGGGTGCCTTATGTTTCTTGTGTGTGTTCGTGTGTAATTTTCAAAACAAAAATTGGGCTCATACTAAATTATGGCTTAAAAAACATTTTATAATGACAATTTTTGAAAATGTGGAGTGACTAGTAGCACACTCTTTATCCTTATCACCCAGCATTAACAACTGTCGGCTTTCTCTGATTCTTATTCTACCTTTCCCTCTGCCCTACTTTGTTCAGGGTCACGGGAGGGAGAGAGGGGGCCAAAGTAAATCTCAGACATCATACCATTTCCTTCCCAATACTTTGTTCTCATGTTTGTTATTCAATTATTTACTTTTTGTCTGTTGACTTTTCTTTCTCTTGTTACTGAAATAACTCTTGGACTGTGCCCTGGTGGAGTTATAAAGGTGCACTCTTCTGGAAGCACTGTCCTCGGCATGGTGCTTGATGGGCTGGTCTTCAGGGATCCTGAGGAGGATAGCCCTGCTGGTGTGAAGTTCATGGTCCAGTTACTAATAGAACCCAGAGGTATGACTGCTGCCTCCTTAGCCTGTAGAGTCAGGTGTAAGGCTAGGCCTTCATTGAGTGATGTTATGTTTAGAAGAAGTAGACCCAAATCTAAGTCATAATGATTTGTATTATTTATTAAACTCATACAGAAACCATAGCTTTGGATAAAACTGTCTAAAGGATTGTGTCTAGATCCTATTTTGTTTCTGTAGTTACCTAGACAGGAAACTGTTGATATTACAATTTAATCATTTATAAATTTGCCATCCTTTGGGTAATATAATAATCTGTGCAGCATTTCATGGTTTTGAAAGGTTTGTCATATTCAAGTCCAACAATAACATTGTGAGGGAGGAAATATATTAAATTTCTGCCCAATTAATTCAAAAGAGAAGTTGAAAGATGGGAGGGGGTAGTCATTGACTTGACTTTAGGTCTTATGTCTCCTAGTCTAGAAGTCTTTCTGCTTTGGATGGTTTTTGAGTTGCTTTAGAATGTGTTGTGAAATTAGAACTTGCCTTTTCCTTTATACTTGAACATTTTTGTATCAAATGTTTGGGAAGTTCACGCCACCTCGGATAAGGTCTTGGAGATGCTTGGGGAAGACTGTCCTCTTATTGGGTCTTATTCCAAGACGGGGCCAGGGCAGCAAGCACAGCGTTTTTGGAGCTGATTCCTAACACCACGGTCTCTCCCCCATGACATTGGTTTCCACCTCTCTCTAGTGCTATCCCAGACCCAGACCCAGACCCAGACCATGACCATGACCATGACCATCACCATCTTTGCCTCCATGCACTGGTTACTTTTGTGACAGAGTGGAATTAATTTGATCCTAAAATCTCTGAAATTTTTCCTGGGGACTAGAGATACTTGATCCAGTAGAGAAATTGTTTGGACATTCCTTCACCCCTGTAGGAATTTGTACAGGCATCAAATTTCCCAGTTCCTCTTAAAACATCTAGACATGGATATTCTGTTGGCTTAAATTCCCTGAGGGAATAGAGTGATTCTTCAGAGCTGATGCTTCAGGAAATTTTTATAGTAGCAATCTAAAAATGTATATACTTGTTTCTCCCAGAGATACTTTCTTTTCTTTCACCAGTTAAAATTGGTTTCCTGCTGAAGTGTCTTGTCTGCTGCAGGTGTCTTTTGTAAAACATGATTTATGCATTTGATTTATGGACATTACACATATATAAAGTATCAAGTGTTCTGAGTAAGAATTGAACGTAATTTCAGTGCAGATATTTTAACCGATGTTTATTATTCAAGGAATTCTTTGTGTAAAATAGGATAATCTGATTTTAGTATGAAGTTGCTTTGAAAAAATTAAGAGAAAGCCAAGCCAGCTAAAATCAGGAGGATGTGTATTATGGAAGATGTTAAACAATAGGCAGTACTGTTTTCAAACGTTCTTTTGTTTGTTTAACATCTTTATTGGAGTATAATTGCTTTACTGTGTTGTGTTAGTTTCTGCTGTATAACAAAGTGAATCAGCTATATATATACATATATCCCTATATCCTCTCCCTCTCACTCTCCCTGTCCCATCCCTCTAGGTGGTCACAAAAGCACTGAGCTGATCTCCCCGTGCGATGCAGCTGCTTCCCACTAGCTATCTGTTTTACATTTGGTAGTGTATATATGTCAGTGCTACTTTCTCACTTTGTCCCAGCTTACCCTTCCCCCTCCCTGTGTCCTCAAGTCCATTCTCTACATCTGCGTCTTTATTCCTGTCCTGCCCCTAGGTTCAGCAGACCTGTTTTTTTTTTTTTAGATTCCATATATATGTGTTAGCATACGGTATTTGTTTTTCTCTTTCTGGCTTACTTCACTCTGTATGACAGACTCTAGGTCCATCCACCTCACTACAAATATCAAACATTGTTAATCAAAACAGTTGGTTAACCACATGTTGTCATACCAAGGTTCTGGTCTTATCAAATAAATAAAAGACACAGATCTGCAATGAGTGCATTAACCAATATGCAAATGGTGCAGCCAAAATAATTACTAAAGTGCTTACAAACAGTTTTGTTTATAAAAACAAAAAGCTTCATACAAAGTCTAATGAGATACAGGGCTTGTTAGAGGTTTTATGTTTTGTGGGCATAGCTGGACTAAGCATTTCTGCAAATGGGTGTGAGCCTCCAGACCCAGACGAGCTATGGGAGGGCTTTTGTTTGGGGGAGCCGGTAGTAGCTGTGTGCATGTTGGGTGGAGGTGGGGAGAAAGACACACAGAAAGACTTCAGTCAAATCTTAGGCTCTCACTGAGAAACTGCTCTCACAGCCTGGTCTCAGCTTTGCTAGTCTTTGCCGTGTGATCTTGGGTAAAGCATTTGCTTTGATGACCCCAGTTTGTTTAGAATTTGAAGATTCAGCTAGAATCTAATTTTACAGTCGGGGTGCTTGAATTCCCGCATATGTGAGGTAGTAGGTCAAGAGGTGTGAAGTAACATGATAAACACATATTTCTTAAAGATTTGGGCAAAGAAAGTGGGTTTTGTATGAATATAAACATTATTATAGAGAATACAAAAATACAAAATTTACATGTAATTTTAAGGTCAACTAAACATAAAAAATTGTCCTTCTTAAAAAGTCTATGCATCCAGACTTTTGAGTGGCTATGTTTATCCTCTCTCTGCCCACAGGAGTCTTGGGAGAAAATGTTCAGAATGGTGGTTGATATCTTTGCCAGTTGCTAGATGCAATCTAAAATCTTCTTTCACACTTAATTTATATTTACTGTTCCTCTTATAAGAGCCAATCATGGTCACTTTCCTTGTCAGTAATCAAGTGTTTTTGTTCTTTTGTCCATGTATGCAGTAGGTGACTTAGAACAGGGTGTGTCCTGTGAGCAGAGTAACTCCTATTATATTGGAAGAGATAGTCTCATTTGTTTCATTCATTCTGTAATATCCATGGAGTGCCAGCTCTATGCTAGGCACTGTTTTGGGCTTTTAATAAGTCCGTTTTCTCTGTTTCAGTATTTAACTCTGCTAATATTTTGAGTAGATAATATATTCACATGGTTCCATGTTCAAATGGTAAGAAAGGATGTACAGTGACAAGTATACTTCTCTTCCTTGCTACCCATCTCCACTCCCTGGAGTCAGCTCATATTGACTATTTTGAAGCTTTCAAGTCATATTTTATGTATATATTAGCAAATATGTATATATCTCCTTCCTTCCCTCTCTTTTAGACCCATGGTATTATACAGTACGTGTGAATCTACTCCCTTGCTTTTTTCATTTAACAATTATATTTGCATATTTTTAAAGTCCTGAAGCATGTACATCAGACTGTTAGCACTAGTTGTCTCTAAAGGATGGAGTTGAGGAAGCTTGCTTGCCCTCCCTTCCCTGCTCCCTCCCTCCCTCCCTCCTTCCCTCCCTCCCTCCCTCCTTCCCTCCCTCCCTCTCTCTCTTCCTTCCTTCCAGTCTAACTTGAATGTACTTCTGTATCGTTTGAATCTTTTATAAGGAGAATATATTGTTTTTGTAGTAAGGGGGAAAGTCCTTTTTGAAGAAAGAAAGAAATACCTTTGCCTAAGTGGTTGAGGAAAGTGAAACTGTGTGGAACTTCCTTCTCTAGGAAATTTATCCCCTGATGTGACCCACTGCCTTGTAGACGTGATTTGCGTTGAGGAATTGTCTCTGTGGTACACGCAGGTGGCGCCCTGCAGCGCGAGGGGCACTCCGGGAAGGAGGACCGTGTGCGCAGCTCAGGCTCCGCATCAGGCTCGAGCCCTGATGTTGTCTCCCAGCTGATGGAGGCAGGCTGGGCATTGGACGTGTTAGCCTGGGCAGAGGGCGGAGGGGGTGGGAGAGCCTCGTGGAGGAGGTGGGAGACCCTCATGTTAGTCAGGGGCCTCTGCAGTGGTGGAGTGTTTGACCCAGAAGTACGCTCCTGAAGCTGCGCGGAAAGAAGAGAGACGAATTTGTCGGTAACAGGGCTTGTGGTGACAGTACACCTCATTTTAAGGAACTGAACACATGTTCCAGAGTCTTCTCTCAGCTTTACCCCATGGTTTAAAGGGAAGGGACGGCTTCCCACTAGGAGGCGTACTGCTCAGTAGTGGAGCACACAGACTTTGGAGCCCAGTGTAGGAGCCCTGCTCCAGTGTGTGACCTTGAGCGTCTCACCTCACTTCTGGGGCCAAGGTCCTCACCTGTCAATAGGGATTCTTCACCCTTTTCGTAGGATTGCTTTGATTTCAATGAGCTTATAGTGTAAAAAGCTTAGGTCCTGGTAAACTCTCAGTGATGTTAGCTAGGAGGCGGAGCAGGAGGGTGAGAATGCAAGTGAGTAATGGACCTTCCCTCTCACACGGGGGCCAGAAGTGTGCTGAAAAAAGACCTTGGACTCTTGATCCCGCTTAGTTCTCTGCTTAAACCGCCCTCTGAAAATTCAGTGCTCTTCAAAGTCATTTCTAGATCACTTGAGCCAGTGGTCCTCGTCCCGGCCTGGGAGCCAGAGCATCAGTCTCCATCTGGCAGATTGGTTTTTTCAGAGAACTACACATGCATGTTATTTTACCTCTGTGGCATACAGGTTCCCACTTTGGCACAGAGAGAACTTGGTGGGTGGCTGTTAACTTCCTGGACTCTGAGGTACGGATGCTGTAGGGCTTGGCTGGTAATAATAGTATCCTGTAGAAGACTGTTGTATCACATTATTGATTTTCTAGTTATCAATACTTCAACACTTAATGATGCTCTAATGCCTTTGTAATCAACATCTAAGCTCTATGGAGTAATACAGTACATATTTATTACTCTCTCATGTCTATGAATAATAATGTGGTTTTCCAAAGCTGAGGTTAAATCCACAAAGGCTGTGGTGCACTAGTTTTATGATCCTTCATATGGTCTGATGGAAAAGTGTTTAAAATCCAGATCCCCCCAGGATTAATTTTACATTTACTTTATTTTTGGTTTCTTTAGGGTTAGGCTTATATTTTAAAAGGAGGGATATATTTTAACTACTGTATGTTACGTGTGTCCTAGAATTGCCCTCCTAGCTGTCTACACCTGAGTATAACAGCTGAGGCAGCCACAGAAGAAAAAAGTTTGATGTCCTATGTCACAGCCTAAAAATCCCTGCAAGAGATCCCAGCAAGCAGAGGGTAATGATTTTACAAGAGAGAACAAATGAGGGAGAAACCTCCATGGCATATAGCAGGGAATTGGTTCTTGCATCATGGGGTTAACATGTCAGAAATCAAGCACGAATGCCTTCATGTTCTCTGGCTGTACTTGCAATGCCAGTTTTTGCAATGGAAAGATGAGATGGAGTTAAGAGGGATGTGCTGTTGGCTCTTCCATGCCTTCCCCCCTCATCTGACATCTTTCCAACCGACTCCCACAATGCTCCAACCCACTTTTTTCCCCCAGATCTCATATTTCTTTATCTTAAGCCATAGTGATTATTTTGCAGAAAAAATAGTAATTTACTTAAAAAGTAATAATAGTGATTGATTTCATGGAACATGCATAAATTGCAGGCACTGAGTGCTTTACATATTTCATTTCATCTTCTTAACTTTATAACAGCTTCTTAACAGCTTTACAGGTAGTTTTGTCTTTACTGGACACTGCGGGAACTGGGGAAGTTAAAAAACTTGTCCATGGTCACATGGCAGGAACCAGTAAAATGGGCATTGGAACCCAAGTCTACCTAATTCCAAAACTTCTGTTCTTAGTTTGGATTTTACCGTAACAATAGCTGCCACTTGTTAAAGACATGTTCCAGCACCACCGCGTACAAAAACAACTTTCTGAGGTTACCAACTTAAACAAGAGATCAGGTTAGCATTACACCCGATATGACATATAAACATCATGTACCCTTTGACACGATGTACTGAATAGGACACAACATCTCTTCTGGGTATTCCTGCCAAAAGTGTATAACTTTAATCATGAAAACATCTGAGAAACCCAAACTGAGAGACATTCTACAGAATAACCATTATTCTTCAATAGTGTCAAGGTCGTAAAGGCAAGGAAAGATTGGGGAACAACCATGTGTTGGAGGAGATTAAGGAGACACTATAACTAAAAGATTGTGGGAACAGAAAGAGGACATCGGGGAAAATTGGTGAAATTCAAATAAGATCTGTTTTTAAGTTAATAATATTATAACATTGTTAATTTCCTGATTTTGATAACTGTGCTATGGTTATCTAAGTTGTTAACACAGGAGAAGTGGGGTGAAGGGTATATCAGTTTTCTGTTCTGTTATTGCAGCTTTTATGTAAATCTAAAGTTATATCAAAAGAAAAAGAAAAAAATGTTTTAAGCCAGCTGAGATCGATATTAATTCTCATTTTAGAGATGAGGCAACAAGAGATTCAAATGTTAGGTAACTCACCTAAGATCATACAAGTGGTAGTTATTATTAGTGAAGGAAGGAGGAAGAATTTAACCCAGTCTTAGAGATTCCAAAGCTCATTTTAATCACTATGCCATATGGCTGCCTCATGTTTAAATATGTGTGTTCAAAACATTAGCCCTGAGCCAAACTCCATCCCCATTAGATGCTCCTTATACTGGGAGAAGGAAAAAAAAAAAAAAAAAAGAATAACAACTTTGTGCCTGTTGAGAAAAAGCAATGTGTATATTTCATTACTATTATTAAATTATATGGTATATTGACATGTTTTGTGTATATATAGAGCAATATTAATAGAGAATTTTATATTTAAGGCAATTTAAAAATCACATGACACAGCCAAATCAAAGTTATATAAATTTTTACCAACAAAAATGAAAACTATTCATTATAAAGCTGTTCTGATTTTTTTCAAATAATTTCTACATCCTGCATCTCCAAATTATAAATACCATGTTTCTGTCTCTTCTTGCTACCCAGCTCTCTCAAACTTTTCTCTATAAATATCGTTGGCACAAGTGAAGCTTATACTGTTTAATGCAAAAGATACAAGAAGAAAACCATCTTTTTGTCTTACTAGAAATTGATATTTTGGAAAAATGAGTAGATTGTTTTAAAAGTTCAGGCCAAAGAGGAGAATGCAAAAAAAAAAAAAAATCATCTATAAAATTTTTAAATCTTGATAAAATATAATTACAATGGAAGTCTTTTTAACTTTAAAAGAAAAACAGAAGTGGATCCTTTGGCTCTGTTCAAGTCTAAATAACTTAGTGATAAATTCTGGAAAATTCTTTGATGTAATAGAATTGTAGCACTATTTCAGTGCTAAAGATCTAACTTGAGATCACTTACTTTCTGAGCCTCACCTGCAAAATTGGTACAATAAACTTACCCAAAATTTTTGCTTCCAGAATTGGATAATTTTATAGTTTATAAAGTACCTTCACATAAGAGATTTAAGCATTCATTTTTTTTTAAGTTTTTTTTTTCCTTCTTAATAAGAATCTATTGTACTGTTGATTTTAAATCCTGAAGTTAATAACCTGCTTCTGAAGACTTTGACCTTTGTTATTTTGATTTATATGTATTAAGTGTTTCACAGAAATGCAGAAAACAAATTGCTCTTTGCCAAGGAGTTACACCAACCAGCATACTGTGGTGCTATTTTTAATAGTATGTAATTCCTGTGGCCATTTGATAAAATCAGAAGCTCATAAAATGAAGCCCAGAGTGACAGACCGAGGAAGTTCAGTTTCATGAGACCAGAGCTATTTCCAGGGGTTCTTTGAGAGGAACTCTAACTTGGATCTGTCTGCTAAATTTAGTCTGCCAGCTCCACAGTCACTCCTCTCAGTTTCTGTTGATAACAGAGGACAAAGGTTGTGTCTGGGGGTTTTCAGCAGGAGGTGGGTGGGGAGAGGGCAAGTGTGTGTGTGTAACTGAGGGAGGGCATCCACTTTTAAAACAGCTATTTATTTATTTATGTTTGTTTATTATAACCTTGTATTGATTAGAAAAATAATATGTTCATTATAATGAATTTTGAACTGTAAGAAGATAAGTAGAATTGTTAAGTCACCAGAGGTAACTGTCATCAGTTTGGTGTGTAGACCTAAAGTCTTATCTTCTGTGCGTAATGTATTCTATCTGGGATACAGTTATCACAAAACCACGATCATGCCATATATATATACTGAACAGAAACTTGCTTAAAATTTGCAATATAGAATATCACATGCATTTTTCCACATCATTGAACATTTTCCAAGAAGATATAATTTTGTGGAATTACTTATAAGGGTACTGATTCATTTAGTCGCTTTCTTATTGTTGAACTTGTGGACTCCTTTCTTCCCCCTGACATTGGTGCCGACTGAAACCCACAGGTCAAAAGTCAATTAACTGTAATCCCAATTCTTAATTCCCAAGTTTAGTACCTTGTAAAAGCTACCTAATATGAAAGGTATATATACGTGTATCCATCTAACAATCTAATTTTATCTAATAGTTTTAACCTGGTAGTACCAGAGAATTAAAAAGAAGAAGAGGAAGATGAAGACCTGTCTCCTACCCTTGTGCTTTACAGGTGGAGAGCAGAGTTGCCTGAAATGCCACTTTCTTCTTCATCACACTGTACAGCAAAGGGATGTGAACATTTAGCAAGTGATGGGTTAGGAACCGCCCCATGTCCCCTTCCACACTGCAGTTAAACCCCTGAAAGGTGGATGGGAAAAAGACAAGAGGCAAAGACAGATGGCTTCATCAGGGCCACGCAGAGCTGCCTTACCCCACCTGGGCCTGCGGCGGGGCCACTCATGACTCCGTTCAGCTCAGTGGCTGAGCATGGTTGGCTTTTTGTTTTCAACATTTTTAAAAATTTGTGGGAAAAAATATACATAACATCACTTTTACCATTTTAACCATTTTAAGTACACAATATAGTGGTATTAAGTATATGCATTTCTTGTACAACCATCACCAGTGTCCATCTCCAGTACTTATCACCCCAAACTAAAGCTCTTTAGTTGGTTTTTTTTTTTTTTTTTAAAGAAATTCACGTTCTTTTATTTATTTATTTATGACTGTGTTGAGTCTTCGTTTCTGTGCGAGGGCTTTCTCTAGTTGCGGCAAGTGGGGACCACTCTTCATCGCGGTGCGCGGGCCTCTCTTGTTGCGGAGCACAGGCTCCAGACGCGCAGGCTCAGTAATTGTGGCTCACGGGCCCAGTTGCTCCGTGGCATGTGGGATCTTCCCAGACCAGGGCTCAAACCCATGTCCCCTGCATTGGCAGGCAGATTCTCAACCACTGTGCCACCAGGGAAGCCCTAGTTGTTTTTTAAATGTTAAAATTCAGAACAAAAACAGGTTCCTAGGGGCAAAGCAATTTGATTTGAAGTAAACTGCAAATAGGGATGGAGGAAACTCACATGAGGACTTTTCCCCGCTGTCCCTTCTCTCTCCACTTCCGATTACTTTCTTAAAGACAAAATCTGTGGTCATGGCAGCACCACGCTTCTGCATAGGTAGTGCTCCCAGAGTCCTTTGCTCTTGTTTGCATCTCAGTACACTTTCCCAGAATGGCTTGTTCAGAACACTCTTCTCAAACTGTTTTACATACCATGGGAATCAGACAACACCGTTAAAATTCTCAGTTACATATTTGCTTTAATGTTCATTCGTTTGAAAAAAAATTGCCAGTACATTAAATATCTGTTTTTGTGGATATTGTTGCCTAGGACAAGACAGTGTTTTGTGATTTTATTTTGAATTTTATTTCATTTATTTTTTTATACAGCAGGTTCTTCTTAGTTATCCATTTTATACATATTAGTGTATATATGTCAATCCCAATCTCCCAATTCATCACACCACCACCCCCGCCCCGCGGCTTTCCCCGCTTGGTGTCCATACGTTTGTTCTCTACATCTGTGTCTCAATTTCTGCCCTGCAAACCAGCTCATCTGTACCATTTTTCAAGGTTCCACATATATGCGTTAATATACGATATTTGTTTTTCTCTTTCTGACTTACTTCACTCTGTATGACAGTCTCTGGATCCATCCACGTCTCTACAGATGACCCAATTCCGTTCCTTTTTATGGCTGAGTAATATTCCATTGTATGTATGTACCACATCTTCTTTATCCATTCGTCTGTTGATGGGCATTTAGGTTGCTTCCATGACCTGGCTATTGTAAATAGTGCTGCAGTGAACATTGGGGTGCATGTGTCTTTTTGAATTATGGTTTTCTCAGGGTATATGCCCAGTAGTGGGATTGTTGGGTCTGTTTTTAGTTTTTTAAGGAACCTCCATACTGTTCTCCATAGTGGCTGTATCAATTTACATTCCCACCAAAAGTGCTAGAGGGTTCCCTTTTCTCCACACCCTCTCCAGCATTTGTTGTTTGTAGATTTTGTGATGATGCCCATTCTAACTGGTGTGAGGTGATACCTCATTGTAGTTTTGATTTGCATTTCTCTAATAATTAGTGATGTTGAGCAGCTTTTCATGTGCTTCCTGGCCATCTGTATGTCTTCTTTGGAGAAATGTCTAGGTCTTCTGCCCATTTCTGGATTGGGTTGATTGTTTTTTTAACACTGAGCTGCATGAGCTGTTTATATATTTTGGAGATTAATCCTTTGTCTGTTGATTTGTTTGCAAATATTTTCTCCCATTCTGAGGGTTGTCTTTTCATCTTGTTTGTAGTTTCCTTTGCTGTGCCAAAGCTTTGAAGTTTCATTAGGTCCCATTTGTTTATTTTTGTTTTTATTTCCATTACTCTAGGAGGTGGATCAAAACAGATCTTGCTGTGATTTATATCAAAGAGTGTTCTGCCTATGTTTTCCTCTAAGAGTTTTATAGTGTCCGGTCTTACATTTAGGTCTCTAATCCATTTTGAGTTTATTTTTGTGTATGGTGTTAGGGAGTGTTCTGATTTCATTCTTTTACATGTAGATGTCCAGTTTTCCCAGCATCACTTATTGAAGAGACTGTCGTTTCTCCATTGTATATCCTTGCCTCCTTTTTCATAGATTAGTTGACCATGGGTGCGTGGGTTTACCTCTGGGCTTTCTATCCTGTTCCGTTGATCTATATTTCTGTTTTTGTGTCAGTACCATATTGTCTTGATTACTGTAGCTTTGTAGTATAGTCTGAAGTCAGGAAGTCTGATTCCTCCAGCTTCTTTTTTTTCCCTCAAGACCGTTTTGGCTATTCGGGGTCTTTTGTATCTCCATACAAATTTTAAGATTTTTTCTTCTGATTCTGTAAAAAATGCCATTGGTAATTTGATAGGGATTGCATTGAATCTATAGATTGCTTTGGGTAGTATAGTCATTTTCACAGTATTGATTCTTCCAATCCAAGAACATGGTATATCTCTCCATCTGTTTGTATCATCTTTAATTTCTTTCATCATTGTCTTATAGTTTTCTGCATACAGGTCTTTTGTCTCCCTAGGTAGGGTTATTCCTAAGTATTTTATTCTTTTTGTTGCAGTGGTAAATGAGAGTGTTTCCTTAATTTCTCTTTCAGATTTTTCATCCTTAGTGTATAGGAATGCAAGAGATTTCTGTGCATTAATTTTGTATCCTGCGACTTTACCAAATTCAGTGGTTAGCTCTAGTACTTTTCTGGTGGCATCTTTAGGATTCTCTATGTATAGTGTCATGTTATCTGCAAACAGTGACAGTTTTACTTCTTCTTTTCCAATTTGTATTCCTTTTATTTCTTTTTCTTCTCTGATTGCCGTGGCTAGGACTTCCAAAACTATGTTGAATAAGAGTGGTGAGTGTGGGGCTTCCCTGGTGGCGCAGTGGTTGAGAATCTGCCTGCTAATGCAGGAGACACGGGTTCGAGCCCTGGTCTGGGAAGATCCCACATGCCACGGAGCAGCTGGGCCCGTGAGCCACAGCTGCTGAGCCTGCGCGTCTGGAGCCTGTGCCCCGCAACGGGAGGGGCCGCGATAGTGAAAGGCCCGCGCACCGCGATGAAGAGCGGTCCCCGCACCGCGATGAAGAGTGGCCCCCACTTGCCGCAACTAGAGAAAGCCCTCGCACGAACCGAAGACCCAGCACAGCCAAAAATAAATAAATAAATAAATAAATAAATAATAAATAAAATTTAAAAAAAAAAAAAAAAAAGAGTGGTGAGTGTGGGCAACCTTGTCTTGTTCCTGATCTTAGAGGAAATGCTTTCAGGTTTTCACCATTGAGAATGATGTTTGCTGTGGGTTTGTCATATATGGCCTTTATTATGTTGAAGTAGGTTCCCTCTATGCCCCCTTTCTGGAGAGTTTTTATCATAAATGGGTGTTGAATTTTGTCAAAAGCTTTTTCTGCATCTATTGAGATGATGATATGGTTTTTCTTCTTCAGTTTGTTAATATGGTGTATCACATTGATTGACTTGCGTATATTGAAGAATCCTTGCATCCCTGGGATAAATCCCACTTGATTACGGTGTATGATCCTTTTAATGTGCTGTTGGATTCTGTTTGCTAGTATTTTGTTGAGGATTTTTGCATCTATATTCATCAATGATATTGGTCTGTAATTTTCTTTTTTTGTAGTATCTTTGTCTGGTTTTGGTATCAGGGTGATGGGGGCCTCATAGAATGAGTTTGGGAATGTTCCTTCCTCTGCAATTTTTTGGAAGAGTTTGAGAAGGGAGGGTGTTAGCTCTTCTCTAAATGTTTGATAGAATTCACCTGTGAAGCCATCTGGTCCTGGACTTTTGTTTGTTGGAAGATTTTTATTCACAGTTTCAATTTCATTACTTGTGATTAGTCTGTTCTTTTTTTCTATTTCTTCCTGGTTCAGTCTTGGAAGGTTATACTACCTTTCTAAGAATTTGTCCATTTCTTCCAGGTTGTCCGTTTTATTGGCATAGAGTTGCTTCTAGTAGTTTCTTAGGATGCTTTGTATTTCTGCGGTGTCTGTTCTAACTTCTCCTTTTCATTTCTAATTTTATTGATTTGAGTCCTCTCCCTCTTTTTCTTGATGAGTCTGGCTAATGGTTTATCAATTTTGTTTATCTTCTCAAAGAACCAGCTTCTAGTTCTGTTGATCTTTGCTATTGTTTTCTTTGTGTCTATCTCATTTATTTCTACTCTGATCTTTATGATTTCTTTCCTTCTGCTAACTTTGGGTTTTGTTTGTTCTTCTTTCTCTAGTTCCTTTAGGTGCAAGTTTAGATTGTTTATTTGAGATATTTGTTGTTTCTTGAGGTAGGATTGTATTGCTATAAACTTCCCTCTTAGAACTGCTTTTGCTGCATCCCATAGATTTTGGATTATCGTGTTTTCATTGTCATTTGTCTCTAGGTATTTTTTGATTTCCTCTTTGATTTCTTCAGTGATCTCTTGGTTATTTAGTAACGTATTGTTTAGCCTCCATGTGTTTGTGTTTTTTATGTTTTTTTCCCTGTAATTCATTTCTAATCTCATAGCGTTGTGGTCAGAAAAGATGCTTGATATGATTTCAGTTTTCTTAAATTTACTGAGGCTTGATTTGTGACCCAAGGTGTGATCTATGCTAGAGAATGTTCCGTGCACACTTGAGAAGAAAGTGTAATCTGCTGTTTGTGGATAGAATGTCCTATAGATATCAATTAAATCTATCTGGTCTACTGTGTCATTTAAAGCTTGTGTTTCCTTATTAATTTTCATTTTGGATGATCTGTCCATTGGTGTAAGTGAGGTGTTAAAGTCCCCCACTATTATTGTGTTACTGTTGATTTCCTCTTTTATAGCTGCTCGCAGTTGCCTTATGTATTGAGGTGCTCCTATGTTGACTGCATGTATATTTATAATTGTTATATCTTCTTCTTGGATTGATCCCTGATCATTATGTAGTGTCCTTCCTTGTCTCTTGTAACATTCTTTATTTTAAAGTCTATTTTATCTGATATGAGTATTGCTACTCCAGCTTTCTTTTGATTTCCATTTGCATGGAATATCCTTTTCCATCCCCTTACTTTCAGTCTGTATGTGTCCCTAGGTCTGAAGTGGGTCTCTTGTAAACAGCATATATATGGATCTAAGACAAGACAGTTTTAAAAAAGAAGGCAGAGTACAAGCCAATTTGAAGAACACTGTTAAGTAAATAATTGTCCAGGTAATATAGCTGGTAAATTGGGGCACAAATAAGTAATGTTTGGGAAATGGGTTCTGAATGGTCCTTGAGAAGGCCACACATCACTCCATTGCAGCCTCTGGCAGCAGGATGAAGCCAGGTAGGCAGTGACCTGTAGATGTCTCTACAGATTCTGCTAATGGGCTGGTTAGGAGCCCAAGGGCCTGGAGAAACTGGGAAAGTCCCTGCCTCTTTCTAGTCTGGGTTCCCGGGAACATGCTCCAAATCTGGGTAGCCCCATTTCTATAATTGTGTTCTTCTTCGGGTCATGTTTTTACTGCTTGCAAGATCAGAAAGAGAGAGGATTAAAAAGTCTGCATTGTAGAACCCTGTCTCTATTCAAATTGTGGATAAAAAGAGAAAGGTTTCGTTTGGTGACCATGTCGGTCTTGGTTGGTGGAGCTTTCTGAGGAATGCCCACGCTGGGTGAGTCTGCTGTGAATTTTGTCACTTACGCAAGCATCAGGGTTAAGGATGAAGGATGGTCTCAGCTCTAGGACAGAACAGCAGTACGTGCAGGGGGCTTCGGAAGGGAGCAAGGAGCTGCTCTCCTGATCCTTCTTCCCTTCTGTTTTTCTTTACTTTTATGCTCACCAGAACTGCCACTGCCAGCAAGGTTGGGGCAGGTCCCAAGCAACATGGGTTTTCAAAGAGGGAGAGGAGTAGAAATCCCAAGAAGATACAGCTGCAAGAGAAGGTGAATTTCCTGACCTCCTAGCTTGGGCAGCTGATCCCAGATGGACATTTATATTTTAAAAGACATGTGTAACTCTGGACTTGAGAATTCTTTGGTAGTCATTTTTCCCTTCCCTCTTCTTCTCTTTCTCCTTTTCCTCTTGCATTCTCTCTAATCTTTTTAAGTGCAGACTGATATGTGATTATTGTATATACACCATGTATAAACAAGTGAAATTCCCTCACCCACTCCAGTTCTCCATCCCTGTTCCCCCATAGCCTCTGTGTTGTATATACTTCCAGACTTTCTATGCTTATACATACACATACACATTTACAGCAAAATACACACATTTTACTACACAGGCACCTTTATCAGCTAAGCCATGGAGCCTGCCTTGAAATATATACATTTTAAAATGAAAATAATATGTATTTCTGTATCACAGACACATCGCTATCTACAGATAAACCTCATTCTTTCCTACACCTCATTCTTTGAAATGACTGCATGGTATTCTGTTGTGAGGAGGTACCACATTTGTTTATCCATACCACAATGAAGGATGTTTAGATGCATTTGGAAATTCTGCTGTGTGAACAGGGCTGCAGGGAACATTTTTGAACGTATGTCTTGACTCAGTTGTTAATATTTCTGAAGCAAGATTATTAGAAATGGAATTTCTGGAGCATAGAGTATGTTACAGATTTTGATAAGTAGTGTCACATTGCCTAACGTAAAGGTTGTGGCAGTATTAACTAATTTTTTTTAATTGTTTTTGCCTTTACTGAATGTTAGCATATATTATTTGTACTTACCTCCTGTTTCATACTTTGAGCACCTTTTGTTCCATATATCCTACCTTAGCATGTTCTCTTTGCTACGCTACTGGATTATGAATTGTCATTGTCAGGGATACATAGTGCTTTAAGAGTAGGTGCTCAATACAATAATGAGCTTTAGAAACAAAAATAAATAATTCCACTCCTTCATTCACTCATGCATTCAACAAATATCTATTAAGAGCCTCTTCTGTGCTAGATGTTATACTAGTCCATTGAAGGTTTTAGGTCTGACTATTTTTACTCAAGTTTGGAGTATTTCTGAATAAAAGTTTCCAATTAGTTCACAGATACTTCTTGGAATATTATGGGTCTTATGCTGTAATGGATTGGATAGGGGCAGAGAGAACGTGCCAGCAAAGATTCTTTGCCAGAGCGTATGGTAGGATGGAATTGCAATTTACTAAGCTGAAGAAGGCATGCAAGAGGAGTAGGTTTGGAGAAGAGTCGGAATTTGGTTTTTGGTCATTTTAACCTGGTTAAACAGGAACAGTGCTGTATGTGTCCCAGTTTCCCAGAATGCCTGTGACAATGCTTTATGCATAGTAGGTGCTTAATAAATGTTTGGTTTTATTTGGATTCAGTGATTTGGCTTTTATTAATATGTCTAATTTTCAGTCCTTAGCTCTTCAGTGCTGGCTTTGTTTATGCCAAAAAGAAAAGCTCATTAGGAATATAAATAGAAGATAAATTTGGGCTGTGTCTTCAGTGAAGTTGACGTGCCTCTTGCCTTTCCGGAGTGCTTTGGTAATAGGCTCCCTGAATGCTGATCATCAAGTTCCTTCAATGAACAGGATCTCTGTAATATATACTTAGCTCTATACAAAAGAACTTAATTTAGATATGCGGATCTTTTATTATGTATGTAGTTTAATTCTTCTAGCGTAGGTGTGGAACACGATCAAACATGGAATGGACACCCATGGGACTTCCACTGTTATTTTATGGTAAGAATGTAGTTTTCAGAAATAATCTGGAAAGCCATTTTTGGCGTATTAGGGGCTAAATTTTACCCCTCCCCATTACTGAGACATTGAGAGTTTCTTTTCCCCTAGATGTAGTACATAATTGTTCTTAGTCACTTTTCCAATTTCGATCTTCATGACTGGTGTTTGGTTCTTCTACAGATCAAATCCATATTTTCCCTTGCTCTTTGTTTCTCTTTTATACTGAAATAACTTGTGGCATTTGCAAGTTAAATTCTCTGATCTCACAGTTTACGTCTTTAGATCATTTGACAAGATTCTGAAATTCTTTTAATGAGCTATGTCACCTTTTCAGGTTATGATAACATAATGTTCTCATTGTATGTGAAACTGACATTTTGTCAAGTGGTTTAGGTGTTAATGCATACAGAATTTTGAAAAAAAAAATGAGCACTACATGATCTGAGCATTAAAAAACGCAACTCAGGACAGTGATACTTACAGTTCTATTTTAGTGGCGAGGGCCTATTGAGGAATGAATAATTAGGGACATGGCATCTCCCTGCCATGTTGCTCAGATGTGCCTATATTATTGTTCCAACCACTGTCTCAACAGCTAATGCAGATTAATGAACAACAAATCTATAAAGGATCTGGGAGTTATCATACCTTCAGAAGCATGTTGAGAAACATCTGTAAGCTTTCATATTTAGGCTCTGTTTCCTACCGTGACACTCTTAAAAATCTGATTAAACATACTACTAAGGAGGATTTTGATAACTTTGAAAAGTGTGAGGGCTTAATTTCGGGTGGAAAATGGCTGTGTACACAATTTGAAAAAAAAACAAGTATTTTTGCTTTAATTATTGTATAAATGTGAAGTTGTAAATTTTGTTTGAATACTTTTGGTTTTTCTGTTATAGCATTGACTCTGCATTTTCTTTTAATTTACTTATAACAAAGAATACAAATTAAGGAACCTCTCTGAGCCTTCTCTTTAGGCATAACAATTGGATAGCGATTCCTTTTACATGTTTAAGAAATTAAGTTCCTACCAACAGGGCTCAATGTTATTTTCTTCTTGTACTAAAGTAAGTCTAAAAGGAAAAAATGGTATGATTAAAGGAAATATGTTTTCCGATCTGAAAATCCTGGCTGTATTTCTTTTCAGGAGATTTTTTTTTAATTAATTTTTTGATGAAATGGTTTATGGATTTATTCTTTTTTTAATACTTGGGAGTTTTAAAGAAAATACATGAGTTTTATTGCGAATGATCTGGTCATCCCCACATTATGGAGAATCTGGGTTTAAGACCTATGTTCTTAGAATCAAATATAGTTAGCTACCTTCCTTCTCTAGTGTTTATTTTTTCACTCATGAAACAGATGTTTATATTGAGTGCCTACTGTGTGCTAGCTCTCAAGGATACAATAATGAAAAGACACAAGAGACCTTCCATCCTGGAGCTTCCGTTCTGGCAGGGCAGAAAGACACTCAGCAAGTAAGATGATGACGTAGGTAAGAGGATGATCATGGAAGGCTTGGTGAAGAGATAACATATAAGAGTGGAGGCCTTGAATATGTGGAATATATATTGTATTATGATGTATTAATAACATGTGGATCAGAGAGAAGCAAAAGTCAAGGACAAATGTAATTTTTTTGTACATTTAATACATTTTAACATTTAGCTGATAATACCTTTGAATGCCAATTAAACATTACACCCCCTTCAAAAAAAAAAAAAAAGAAAGAAGAGTGGAGGCCTGAAAGTTGAGTGGAAGCCAATAGTGAAGAAAGAATAGGGTGAAAGTGTCCCAGGTAGCTGTAACAGCATGTTCAAAGGTCCTGGGGTGGTTAGGAACTAAAAAAGACTAGCATAGTAGATGTGTAGTGTGCGGTGGAGGTACTTGGCCATGCAAAGGCAGGACGAGTCTTGTAAGCTGTATAACAATTAAGTGTGGATTTTATTCTAAGAGCAGTGGGAAGCACTGCAGGATTTCAAAGAAGGGAAGCACACAGTTGAAGTTCTCTTTGCCACCCTTTGGAGAAAGCACTTGGCGTTTGGACACAAGAATATCATTGAGGAGGCTGTGGCAGTAATTCAAATGAAATGTGGTGTTGGCTAAACCATGGTGGTTGTATGAAGTAAAGAGAAGTAAATGGATTCATGAGGAACTTCACAGGTACAATTAGCAGAACTTAGACCCTTGGTGACACTGTTGTTTTTTTAAAATTATGGTTCTTTTTCATCTTTGCCAACTCAATAGCTGAAGAATGGCACCTTGCTATAATTTTTCTTTTTCTTTTTTTTTTTAAACTTGTGAGATTGATTTTTTGGACTTTGTGTGTGTGTGTGTGTGTGTGTGTGTGTGTGTGTGTGTGTTTGGCTTGTTTGTAATCTTTGTTTAAAGTCTTTTCCTTAATTGATATATATATATATATATTTTTTTTTTTTTGGCTGTGTTGGGTCTTCGTTTCTGTGCGAGGGCTTTCTCCAGTTGTGGCAAGCGGGGGCCACTCTTTATCGCGGTGCACGGGCCTCTCACTGCCGCGGCCTCTACTGTTGCGGAGCACAGGCTCCATACGCGCAGGCTCAGTAGTTGTGGCTCACGGGCCTAGTTGCTCTGCGTCATGTGGGATCTTCCCAGACCAGGGCTCAAACCCATGTCCCCTGCATTAGCAGGCAGATTCTCAACCACTGTGCCACCAGGGAAGCCCTCCTTAATTGATTTTTAAGAGCTCTTCATATTTGTAATCTATGACAGATTTTAAAAAAATTTTGTCTGGTGTTGTTTGTCCTTTAATTTCATCTATGGAGTATTTTGACTGGTATTTTTATGGTTATTTGTTTAAAGCTATATTTTATACACTTAGTGTCACGTGTGTTAATGTTAGAGACTTCATAAATGCCTGTGAACTTGCATTGAGTTGAGAGAACACTTTATATATGACTCATTTTGAACTTAGTTCACTGTAACATAACACAGTGATATATGTTCAAGGTTTTTTAAGAGCAAAGAACTTGGGACTTCCCTGGTGACGCAGTGGTTAAGAATCCGCCTGCCAATGCAGGGGACATGGGTTCCATCCTGGTCTGGTAAGATCCCACGTGCCGTGGAGCAACTAAGCCCGTGCACCACAGCTACTGAGCCTGCGCTCTGGAGCCTGTGAGCCACAACTGCTGAACCCATGTGCTACAACTACTGAAGCCCATGCGCCTAGAGCCTGTGATCGGCGACAAGAGAAGCCACCACAAGGGGAAGCCCACGCACCGCAACAATGAGTAGCCCCCGCTCACCGCAACTAGAGAAAGCCTGCGCACAGCAACAAAGACCCAACGCAGCCATAAATAAATAAATAAACAAACAAACAAACAAATAAATAAATATATTTTTTAAAAAAGCAAAGAACTTATGTCACCTAATGCCCGATAGCCTAGCTGTGCTTGTCCAGATCTTTTAATTTTATCATGCCTTAAAAAAAAAGTTAACTAATTTTACAACTTATGTAATTTTACATATTTTTACATCACTGACTTAGTTGCAAGGTTCTAATTTTGTTGCATTAAGTTATAGTTATGGAAGCTAGGAAATAAAGCTTATTACGTTTTTATATAAACCAAGAATAAATATTTAAGTGATTGTGTTAAGGTTAGTGCTTCTGGTAAACTGTGTGTTTTTTGTATATTTATTTTTCTTAATTTATTTTTGTCTGCGTTGGGTCTTCATTGCTGTGCGTGGGCCTTTGTTGCTGTGCGTGGGCTTGCTCTAGTTGCAGTGGGCAGGGGCTACTCTTTGTTGCTGTGCGCAGGCCTCTCACTGCGGTGGCTTCTCTTGTTGCGGAGCACAGGCTCTAGAGCACAGGCTCAGTAGTTGTGGTGCACGGGCTTAGGTGCTCCGCGGCGTGTGGGATCTTCCTGGGCCAGGGATCGAACCTGTGTCCCCTGCATTGGCAGGTGGATTCTTAACCACTGCACCACCAGGGAAGTCCCTGTCTGTTCTTTAATTGTAGGGTTTTGTACTTCCTTGAGATCCTACACCCCAGACATGGTCTTGTTTAGGTGAGATTGCAGGATAGCTCAGATATGCAGTGTGTTGTCTGGAAAACTGTGGAAATGGCCATATTGCTAATTGTAGAGTCACTAGATCCACGTTATAATCACATGGGTATAGTGTAAGGAGCATCAATTGATGATTTAGAAAACAGGGGTTCTAGTTCTTGCAATTCCACACATAGTTGTATTGCTTAGGTGTAGGGCCTGTGTTGGAAGATGTCTCTAAAATCCTTCGTAGTTTGGGAAAGGTGCTGGGATGAGTCTGTAATTTGATAGACTTTCTGCTGCCCCCTGGTGGTATTCTACCTTAGCCAAAGCAAAAGCTTTTACAGGTCCCTTTACAACCTGAGACGGTGCTCCAGTGCTGACCAACTTGGTGGATGAGGAGCATCCCTTCCGTGCAGCTGAGCTTTGATGCTGCTAACCATCGGTCAGTTGATACAGAAGCTCAGTGAAGATGGGCCCCCTGTAAGTTTGGGAAATTATCAGATCGCTAGAACCAAGAAGACATGGTCAATGAAGCCCAGAGAAAAGCTGATGAGTTGATGGGTATTCATTTTTAAGAGTTGGTATACTTGCTGTCAGAAAAAAATGCTTAATGTATTTTTTTTTTTGAGTGTGGAGATAAAGGTAAAGAAGACGTACACTTGCTTTCCCTGAAATCCAGGAGACCAGGGAAGGAGACAAGTATAGATTTAGAAGAGATAAGATAGACCTTTTCTCACTGAAATGGAAAGGCTTTGGTTTCCCAACCAGTGGGGATTTCTAATCCTCGGTAGACTGTAAAAACTTACTTCACTTTAGATAAGGCTTTTTATCTTACATTAATCAAGAAACTGTGTTTTCTCTCAGCCTGCTATTAATCTGTTACCAACACTAGGTGGTCCCAATTTAAACACCAAAGGTGTACTTTAAATTAGTTGTGTTTTATTATTATGTGTGGTGATTAGGGCCCCAATCGGTCTTCCAAAGTCCATAGATTATTAAAAGTGGTGATGCTTCTGAGTAAAATCATCAGCACACATCTAACTAAAATCTCTAACAATTTCTAGGTAGTGGAAGCATTCTGGGAGAGAATTTAGAAACTGAAATGTTAAACCTTCTAAGACATTTTGATGGTGTACAAGACGAGAAAAATATATTTGAAACCTGAACTGCCTTAGAAAATGGGGGATTATGGTTACTGTATACAAAATGTATCTAAATTTTATGGTACTGTTATTCTCATCATTTCTTTAGTATTAAAGAGGTACCATTGCCTATTACAATAGTGTGACTAAAACTTCTACATTTAGATATTGTAAGGAGGGGAAGAATCTTCCTCCTCCACCTATGTTAGGGTCTCTGGCAGGGGCCCCACAAGTTAGACTGACAGAAGACAGATTAACAAGAGAAAAGTAAGCAAATTTATTAATGCTTGTGGCGTATACACATGGGAACACTAGCCATGAGTAACTCAAAAGGGTGGTAAGAACTTGAGTTTATATAGCGTCTTAACAAAAGAACAACAAATTTTGAGTAGTGACGAGACAAAGGAAAAGGACTTTGAGCTTCTAGGGGAAGCAAATGTGAGAAGGCAAATATGTCGGAAAACTAATGGTAGAGAAGGTCTAGTGTTACCAAGGTTTGTTATATAGATTCCCCCAGTGCCATCTCTGGGCTGTTAAGTTTTTAGACTCTTAAAGTTGTCTCCAGTGATTAACTTCTGTCCTTCCTGGTAGAGCAGGGAGAGGGAATACTTTTACAAACTTATGTCCTACTTTTGGGCAAATAAGGGGAGAGCAGAGAGCTTTTCCTGTATCTGCTTCTGTTGTTGAATAGAATAGTTTGTATGCCCAGTGCACAGTGAGGCCAAACCAAAACATTGGACTATGGAGCACAGAAAGGTTTATTGCAGGGCAAAAGCAAGGAGAACGGGTGGCTCGTGCTCAAAAAGCCTGAACTCCTCTTCTCGGAGAAGAGTTTTTATAGGCAAAATTGGTGTTGGGGGGAACTGCAGGGCGTGTAACCCTCCTCTGACTGGTTGGTGGTGAGGTAACAGGGAGCTGTTCCAGGAATCTCAATCATCAGCCTTCTGGTTCCAGCCAGTCAGGGGTCCACCACGAGGGCCCTAGTTCCTGCAGAAGAACTCAGAGGTATGTATCAAAGTATTATGCACATCCCCTGAGGAGGAACCAGGACCCTGCCCCATCCTGCACTGTTGTTTCTTTCTGTATTCCCTCACTCCCCTAATTAGTAACTGTTTGAATCTGCCCTTTGGAGCTCAGAGAATGTCTAGGAAGCTTTCCTACAAACAAGAAGGGAACACGGAAAGGCTTTTCTGCCTGGGAGGGCCCCACAGCATCCTGCTTGGTTTCACTTCTCAGTTGCCTTCAGCTCAAAATAATCCTTATGCCAAAGTAGCATATTCTGCTACCCTTCAATACCAAAACAGTGGCTTTGTGCTTTAAGCCTGCAGTGGTCCGTGTGGTCAGGGACAGAAATACCAGTAAGGAAGGTCAGAGATGGAGATTGGCAGCTGTGGTTTGAGGTAAGATGGAGGAAAGCATAGCCAGGATGGTGAAAAGCAGGATGGGGCTAGAGCATTCTGCAGGGTCTCCTTTCCTTTAAAAAAATAAGTTAGTACAGAATAATGATAACAAATGTATTTTCAGTCATTGTTCTTGAATATGTGATGAACTCTCTGAGTATAGCAATTCATATCCCCTTGAGTTCTGAAAAACTTTCTTGAATGCTTTCTTTGATAACTTTCCTGTTTTTTCCTGTGCTCTTTCTTGAGCTCCTACTAATCACATATTGAATTTTCTAGATGACTTTTTTAGTGCTCTTACCTTTTCTCTCAATTTTCTGTCTTTCTGTCTTGTTCTACTTTCTGAGATATCTTTTCCAACTTTATTTTCTAATTACCATGAATTTCCAAGACGTTTCTTTTAAAAATTCTCTGAATTTTTTTTTTTGGTACCATTTTGTTCTTGTTCAATATCTTTGAGAATGTTAATAATAGTTTTTCTTAACATTATAATTTCCCTACTTAGTTTCTTCTTCCAGGTTCTTTTTTGTTTTAAGCTCTGGCTTTCATATTTATTAGAGTTTCTTCAAATGTCTGTTAATTTTGCCGGGGGGCGGGGGGGGGACGTCCATTCTTATTTTAAAGAAGGCACTTAAAAATGCTGTCTGAAAGCACTTTGCATGAGTGGAGCTTATTTGTATGGATTTCAGTGCAAGATGATCAGTGCTCTTTTCTCTTAAAATGTCTGGAGTTCCCAGGGGGGAAAAAAAAAAAGATCTTCCTGGAAGTTTTCATCCTGGCTCCCAGTATTCTGGGTGTCTAATAAGGTAAAGGGCTAGGGCAGGTCTGACTTAACATCTGTTTGCAACTTTTACTTAATCCATTGTAGTTAGGATGATGGTCCTACTTTGAACTGTGTTCCTGTCCCCTGTTCTAGCAACTCTCATTTCCCTTTTCCAGACAATAAACTTTCAGTCTTCTCTGGTGTGGAGGACAGCTAGTTGTTCCACTGTGCAAAGTGAGAATCTAAAGGTAACTTTTTAAATGGTCTTTCGACCAGTCCTATTTTCAGCTCCACCTTCACCCCCATTTTGCAAGTTATCTGCACCTCCAATTCCTCATTCTTTTAAGGCCTCTGTTACACGGTTTGCTTCTCATTTTTCCTCCTTCCTGGCTTAGGGTTCTGTTTTCTTGGGATTGCTGTCAGTTGCCACTAGCCCATCTGCTTCCCAACCTCCTAAACCAGTTGTCTCTCTTGTTCTCTTTGCTTTTTTTTCTCTTTTCTTTTCCATCCCTATATTATCATTTGAGGAGAGTTTTAAGAGGCGATGGAAACTAATGCACATGTTTAGTTAGACATCTTTTTAAAAATGAGATTCATCTTTTGATGGAGTGGATTCCGTTTTCCCCTCCTTTTCTCCCTGCAAAAGGACTCTGTGGATGCTGGATTGCTTGAGTTTGGGGGATTTGAAAAAACCTGTCAATTGCCTTTAAACATATACTTTATATATTTGCTGATTTCCCTTCCTCTTATGACCTCCCTTTAACCTTTTGCTCTCCCTTTCATCCTGAGGTATCAGCCCACCGCAGGCCAAGGAGAGAACCTGGGATTTTCCTGTATTTTCTTTAGAACACCTGTCTTTTTTTTTTTTTTCCTACCGTGTCTTATTCTTTTATTAATGTGTTAATTCTTTCTTTTATATCATTAGTATGCCCACTTTACCACTCTTCAAACTTACTTTGTTTTCTCAAGTTCATGGTTTGGTAAACTTCCTGTTTGTCACACCTGCTAGCTTTACCTCTTAGTGGATTATTTCCTCATATGGTTTATACTTTTCAATTACTTGTTCATTCTTAACTGAGATTACTTTTTCCATGGGAAACCTGTGAACTCTTGCTTATTGAAGAGTCTCTAAGGGGCTATATTGCATTTACTTCTCTTTTGTAATTTACATTAATTTCTTGAAGTTTCTTAAAAACACAGGATGGGAAAACATGGCTTCATCTTTTTTCCTAAGCCAGTGACTTTTTTCATAGCCCTGATTTACATTTATGATAGATTCAGAGGTAAGTGCAGTCTTTTTAATTCCAGCTGAACAAGCAGTAAAGTGGAAGGGTTTTAGCTTTTATTTTAAAAAAGAGGAATAGGAAAAAAGGAAAGGAATGGAGTGAGGTGTGATGGAAATAAGAGCCTGTGTTCGCCTTTCCCAGGCTTCTGGATGTGAGAGCCAATGGAATTTGGAAACATTGATTATGTCCTAACATGCTTGAGTTGCCAGATTGAGCCTTTGTCCCGGGACTACAGATTAACTTGATGAATATTATAAAACAGACCTGCTGGTTTCAGACCTAGAGAGGCAGTTCATATCTCTTCAGAGTTTTGGTAATTGGGTTCTAAGAATGAAACCCCAGGGGAAGACTATAGTGATTAGTTGTCATTAGAGTTATGCAAAGTTTTCCTTACTCTAATGACAACAAGGCAGAGTTTTCAAATGGTTTTTACATTTGGCAGTAGACTGGATAGATGGATACTGAAGAAAACCTAGATGATAGAAGAGTTGTCATTCTGATGGTTTGTTGCTGTTTTCTCTCTGGAATGATGGGAAATATCTGAGACTGGAATTTCTTTATGCACTTAAGTTCAGATTTCAGCTTCATCTTTGTGGGTGGTTTGGCTCTTATCCTGAGACCATTATGTTTGGTGAATATGATGGTTTTGGAACCTAATTATACACAGAGTGCAAAAGTTCCAGTTATTTAGAGAAATCTGCAAGCCCGTTTCATATTTTTGAAGAAAGCAAATGTAGGAAACATCTATTTTTAATTTTACAATGCAGCCTACGTGTTTAAAAGCATAGAATATGCTTGAAAGAAAAACATCGTTTTTCTTTTCTAAACACAAGTAATATGTCTTTATCAGAGAAATTAGAAAACACTGGAAAAAATAAAGCCAAAAATTATTTCATAATTTTATCACCCAAAGGTGACAGTTCAAAGGTGATATACACCTTCTAGACTTTTTTCCTATGGATGTTCGCGATACATGTGTGTTTCCAAAAATGGTATCATTCTCTTTTGTAACCTGTTTGACAAAACTATATATACACATATATATATAAATATGTATCACAATAAATAGAGAAGTATAGTCTAGTCTTTAATGGAGGCTTAGTATTCTGTTATATCATGATGTATTTAATTCTCAGTTTTAGGTTGTTTCTAATTTTTGCCACAATAAATGATTCTTTGAATTTTCTGTTACTAAATGTTTATGTTCCATCAGAGAAGACCCAAACAGAGGCCTGGTATATAGGAAATGGAATGAGCTAGTCTTGCTGGTGGTAGGACTTTCCAAGAAATGGATGAAACGGTTTTGTATTTCACACTGTCAGAGAACCACTGGAATCATGATTTATAGCATACAATTGACATGGCTGGTTTCTTGTCATTGTGTTATATATACTACCTTTGTCAGCCAAAAATCATCTTTCCCTCTGGAACACTGAGGGCTCCTACATTGGAATGGGTCATTAGGGAGGGAGATACAAAAAGGGAGGCTATCAGTTGGGTTAGTTATAGGGCAACTGCAGAGAAAGAATACATTTCAGATATTGCAGAATCAAAATATTAAACATCATTAAATAAGGCAGAGAGGAGACCCAAAGATGTCCATATGAGGCTCTTCTAACAGTTTAAGTGGACCAAGAGGCAAATATGTTTACTTCAGCAAGCTCTTCTTTCTTGCATCTCAGCCAAATAGGCCAGCATATACTTAGTTCAAGGAGCCATTTCAAAAGGGATGGTTTGCTAACCAGAGTTGACTATGGAATTGTGAACACTGCACGTAATAGCGATTTAAAAGAAATTACGATTTAAAGGTTAAAGCATCAAAAGTCATCTAAAATCTCCTCAACAATAGATTGAAACTGTGTGGTTGTTATTCTAGCCATTTTTTCTTCTTCAGATAAATACAATTTTATGAATTCTGCCTATTTAAGTTAATTCTTTACTTGTTAAATAACAACCAAAAAATTTTACAGCTAATTAGATTTGTTTGGAGAAAAGCATTCAGGAGCTATCCAGATTGAGTCAGAGAAGGCTTAACACCTACCTCATGAGTATTTCAGTGGGCTGCATTGCCCTAAAAGGTCCATTAGGTTACTGTTGACTTTTATGGAAAGTTCTAGTAGATGTAAAGACCTTTATCTGGACTTGAAGCGTTTACAAAAAGGCAGTTCGTCTGTTTCAGAATAAAATAGTATCAATTCTTTTTTTTTTCTTTCTATTTCTTTATTTTATTTATTTATTTTTTGGGAGACTGCGTTGGGTCTTTGTTGCTGCACGCGGGCTTTCTCTAGTTGTGGCGAGCGGGGGCTACTCTTCATTATGGTGCGCGGGCTTCTCATTGCAGTGGCTTCTCTTGTTGTGGAGCACGGGCTCTAGGTGCATGGGCTTCAGTAGTTGCAGCACACGGGCTCAGCAGTTGTGGCTTGCGTGCTCTAGGGCGCAGGCTTAGTGGTTGTGGCGCACAGGCTTAGTTGCTCTGTGGCATATGGGATCTTCCTGGACCAGGGCACAAAGCCGTGTCCCCTGCATTGGCAGGCGGATTCTTAACCACTGCGCCACCAGGGAAGCCCCATAATATCACTTCTTGATTTGTATTTCTCTTTAACAAAGTACCCACAGGTACTTTCATGTTATAAAGTCTGAGCTAAATATTACATGCTCACCAAATTTTGATATTGCATGAAGTTGATTATATAAGCTAGTAGAGTAAAATCATGTGTGTGCCCCACGTTGCTTTTGTTCTTAGAGATTTGATACATGGAGCGTGGAGCGGGAAGTTTACTTGGCAATTACGCTATGTACTGCTTCCTACTTTCATTTGCCATTATCAGCATTTAGAAACATCTGAAACTTCTCTATAGTTTCTTCACTGATATGCCATCTATGTTTGTTCAGTCTTGGGTCCATCGTGCCTTAAAAAAAGCATGAAAATTCAATTCTTAATTTCATGGCCTTTGTTTTAGAAGTTCATTGAATCTTCAAAGGAGAATAAATTATATTCAGTATAATCATTTCTTACGTTTTAATGTATTGCTTTATGTTATCCAAACCACTGTCAGGTACATGTGAATTCCCTTAATTAATGGAACAAGCAAATGGAATGAACTATTCCACTATAGGAAACTGAGGTCCTGATATTGGAGTACAAGTTAATGCCAGAATAAGCATTAAAACTCAGATTTTCTGAGCATTTTCTGTGTGGATAGTTGTACTGTGTATTTTGTGGTATTCTAATTTTTGAAAAATTGTGTTCAGTATGTAATTCACAAGGTTGCTTTTTGTTAATGCAACAATGTCTTGTTCCTAGACAATGTCAGGTAACAAGATAATATAATAGATTCTTTTTGAATAAGGATAAATGTTCATAAATGAGTTATTTAGTGATTTTGCTGGTTAATGTTTTTTTTTCAGTACCAGGATAATTGCTTTAACTTATTTTTTCTTTTTTTAGATGTCTGGCTTTGATGATTATTTATAAAGAGGTTATAGTGTGTGGTGGAATATTATCTAATGCCTTTTTTAATATTAAAGCCTAAAATACCTATTTTAAGAATTGGAGCTGAATTGTATTCACAGATTTATTTTTTATTTAGTTAAAACCTTGGTGAGTTTAGAATATATAATGAAGTGTTCTTCCTGCCCTTTATCTTCTAGGACTCCATAAGTTTTAAAAAGACTTTTCAGATTATCTTTCATACATTCTCAAATCTGTGAGACCATTGACTATTTATAGTGGGAAAGCCCTGAAAAGCATCTTGAGTCTCTGCCTAGACCCAGGACTGACTCTTTGCTATGTATGAGATTTTAGACAAATCACCATCTCCCTGGACTGTAGTTTACTTATGTCCAAAAGTTACAGATGCATGAGAGTTCCAGCACCTCTTCCGTCTCTCAGATTCTGTAGTGTTTTGTAATAGAGTTTATGTACAGCTTTTTTTCTTCTATTACATCTTCCCAGTTCTGAGAACTGAGTCTAATGATGTGAGCGCTACGTTATTTCTTAACTTTCTCCCAGTAATGGATTCAGGGTGGCTTTTCTGGATGATGGTGGTAGTAGTTGTTTTCTGAGTCCAGCCTAACGTACAGTGTTCCGGGTCTAGATATGAAAGCAGTTTGCCTTTCCCTTCTCAGAAACACCACAATATGTTCTAAGCTGAGTGTATGGTTCCAGGGGACAGTCACTGCCTCACCTCTCCTCCTACAGCCAGGCTCTGGGGTCAGTGAGTAAGTCCTCATCTTTTAGCTGTGGCCTTTGAAGTACTGAGTAGCTGCCCAATAGATACTTCCATAGAAGTGAGTTTTTTCCCTATCACGTGATTTCAGCATCAGCTGCAGGAAAACTACGTGTATGCCTTGATTTTCAAGCTTCAAATCTTGCTTGAAATATAAACTTTCTTTTCTCATGTAATTCTGAAAGATGTGTTTCCTCATGTGTGTCCGAATGATTTGGGCTTTTAAAAATGCCATTTGGAAGTGGCAGCTTCATTAGTTATGAAATGTCACTATGGGCCCTGTTGGGCAAATAGAAAGGAAGCAGGATATTACAAAAAGAGCAAGACATATTTCTTGGAGTAATTAATAGCTTTCATTCCTTTTACATGCTGGTCACAGCAGTAGCAGCCCATGTGAAGGTAGGTAAGGTAGTTGTTAATCCCATTTTCCAGAGGAATCTGAGCTTGAAGAGGTTAAAGGATTTTGTCAAGAAGAGACGTAGCTGAGTTGGGTCTCAACTGCAGGCTCCCCGCCTCACGCAGCTGGTGCTCTTTCTACCACATCGTGCACACAAGACAGTGAAATGATATTTTGTGGCACAGATATCAGTGACATAGGAATTCAGAGAGGGGGGAAGATTGTGAAGGAGTGGCCAGGAAAGGCTTTGCAGAGAAGGATCTTAAAGGCTAAGGGAAGAATCTGGAACTTGTTGAAGAGGATTCGAAGGAGCATTCCAAATTGGGGGGAATCATAGGAACTGTCTTAAGGAGTGAACAGTTTTTTGTCCTAGTCAATTAATGGAAGCTATTGGTTTATCTTGCTGTCTCTTAAGAATTCTACTGGCTGTCTCAGACTGCCTGACGGACTTGCTTTTTGCAAGATTAGTGTTCCTTCATTTGGATAGAAGCTTGCAACGCCAGAGAGAGAGAGAGTGTGTGCACGTGCGTGTGTGTGTCTCATGGCCCTATATGGTCTCCTACCATTTGATATTTTTCTATTTTGAAGATGATTGTGTCTGAAGAGGAGATTATCTGACTGTTTCCTCATCAAAGAGAAGTGAAATAGTACCTTGGCCTTGGTCTGTTCTTGGTGGTTCTGAGGGGTTTTCCCCTCCTGGTAGACTTCCTGCATCAATCAGGGAAGGGGAGAAGTGAAGAACCTATATGAAAAGCCCATGTTCATTTCCTTGGGCCTGAACATTCAATCAAGGATTTTTCTTTAGAGTTCTCATAACCACTTCAAGCTGTTGAGCGTTCCCTCGGCTCTTATCCTAATTCTGCTGAGGAATATTTGGAGAGAGGTTTGGGGTCTGATGCCAAGAGATTCCCTTTCGTACAGGACCTTCTGCCAGGACTCCCATTTGGTGGGTGTCTTCTTGTCACTCTAGGTAGTAGTAGTGATGATTGAAGCCCCTCTGCAGTGGTTTTTAAGTGGCCAGAGATTCACTTTGGTTTCATATTTCTTTCTGGAGGATGCCCATCTTATTTTCCTTGACCATTCAAGTTGTTTGAAAGCAATTTTCAGTATCAATGGCATTTTCAGTAGTTTTACTTTCCATTAAACCATCTGCATGTTGCTAGTTATAAGGGACATTCCCTTAGATATTGAGTTGATATTGATTGAGCACCTTTTCGGCCCTGGGAAGGTAAGATACATGGATGCTTAAAGATTGTAGCCCTTCCACGGTCACTCATAGCCCCCTGGGACAGTCTAGACAGACCCTTGACCACAAGGGATTATGTCGGGAAGGTGCACAGCACTGTAGATGCTCAGAAGAGAGAATGCCCAACTCTTTTGCAAGGTCTGGAATAGCTTTTAAGCTTTACTGCCATTTGGTTGATTGTTATTTGGTCTGGGAAGTTGGAAGTTGGACATATTGTCCATTTTCATTCCAGAGTCAGATTTGGGGGTTCAGTAGAGACAAGTTTGGACTTTGAAATCAGAAGACCTGAGTTCAGGTCCTGTTTGTGCCAGTACCTCCCAGTGTGTCCATAGGGAGTTCATAGTTACTAGGGAGGAAAAGGGATGGAGAACAGGACAGCCTTGATGAAGTCAGTTTAAGAAATCCTGGTGGAGTTTCTTTACTGGAGGATTTCCAGGAGCTTCTAACATGCTAATGTGTACTGCTGGCCCTAGGAAGGATTACGGTATGCAGTTCCTAGACTTCTTTGAATTTTTTTTTTTAAAGCATGGAGCCTTTTATCAGATTATTATTCCACAAAGCATACTTAGGAAACACTGTCATCACTGATTTCTATCTCTTAAACCTACAAACCTGTGCAGGTTTTTTTGCAGTTAACACAACATTGTTTAATTTTATTTTATTTTGTTTTTTATTTTTTGGGCACGCCCTGAGGCATGTGGGATCTTAGTGCCCCAACCAGGGATCAAACCCATGCCCCCTGCATTGGAAGTGCAGAGTCTTAACCACCAGACTGCCAGGGAAGTCCCAACACAACATTCTTTTGAGATAAAAAAAAAGTTAGCCCACTATTGGAGAGTGTCTTTTCATCATGAGCTATAGCGGACAGTTAACTATTGGATATGATAGAAAATTTGAGAAAGATAAAAAGACACTACCTTTTTTTACTGAGGCATAATTGACAAATAACATTAGTTTTATATTCTGCAATAATTTGATATGTGTGTACCCTACAAAGTGATCACCACAATAAGTCTAGTTGCTATCCGTCACCATATAAGACTCCTCTTTCACCGATTTCGCTCACCTCCAACCCTCCTCTCCTCTGGTAACCACCAATGTCTTCTTTGTATCTGTAAGTTTTGTTTTGTTTTGTTTGTTCATTTGTTTTGTTTTGGTTTGTTTTTTTTTTTTTTGGATTCCACATATAAGTGATATCATATGACTTATTTCACTTAGCATAATACCCTCTAGGTCCATCCATGTTGTCACAAATGGCAAGTGTACACTGTTGGTGGGAGTGTAAATTGATGCAACCACTATGGAAACCAGTATAAGGGTTCCCAAAAAAATTGAAAGAGAACTACCATGTGATCCAGCTATTCCACTTCTGGGTATTTATCTGAAGAACAGGAAAACAGTAATTCAAAAAGGCATATATACCCCTTTGTTCATTGCAGCATTATTTACAATACCCAAGATATGGAAATAACCTGTGTGCATCCATGGATGAATGGCTAAAGAAGATGTAGTGTATATATTTACAATGGAATGCTACTCAGCCATAGAAAACAAAAACAGAAACAAAAAAGCAGACCCTTTTTAGTGCTAGGTTGTGTATCATCAACTTTCACATGTGGTGTTTAAAGTACTGACAACAACCCTGTGAAGGAGATATTTGATTATGTCCATTTTAGAGATTAATAAGCTGAAGTTCAAGTAGTAGGTTATGCATGGAGATGCAGAAAGTCAAACTATGGTCTATCTTTTGCCAAAGGCCATGTTTCATTAACCATGATGCTTTGTTATAGAGCTAGGTCTTTTATTTTTAACTTTTCTTTTTTTTTTTAATTTTAAATGATTATCACAAAATTAATGCTTATTAAAGAAAAGTAGGTGGGAGAGAAGTAGAAAATGTCCCCAGACCCATCATCAAGTAGAACTTCAGTCAGTATGTGATATATTTCTTTCCCATTATTTTATGCAGTGTTATGTTCATTAACCATAATTGTGGTTAAATATATGTATATATAATATATATACATTTTTATACATATATTTATACATAAATAAATTTATAAAACTTTGAATTCTGCTTTTGAATCTCCCCTCCAGATGTGCATCTTGGTTATTGCCACATCACTGGTTAAGTATTTTAATAAATAAATATAGTAAACCAGGACTTGGAAACTTGTAGCTCTTTTATGCAAGCTGCCACTTGACCATGGGCAGGTTCCTTGACCTTCTGGTACTCAGTTTCCTCGCGTGTAAGTGAGGGAGTTGGTTCAGAGCACTGATTTTGAAATTATGGTATCCCACGAAACCTCCTGGAGGCTGGGAGTAAAGATATCATCAGAGCAAGGAGGACCCTGACCCTTCATTCCATCTGTTTCAACCTAGGCATCTACATTTGTAACTCTTTTATAGGTTTGGGGTCCAAGCACATTTGGAAAAAGGAACTCATTGATTTTTTATAGAAGAGTATAAAATTGTTGGACCAGATGATCCTGAAGCTCAACATTTCTGTGATTCTCTTTTATGATATCTATTAAGTTGTGTGCGTTCTATACATTTTAAAACATTTCTTCACCAGATAGAGTGGTAGATTAAGCAGATTTGATACTTTCTTTCAGATGATCTCAGGAACCATGTAATAAGCACAAAAAGAATCACTGATCAATACTGAGCAATGTCTAAAGCACTGTCGAATTATTTCTTAGCAAATCTACCACTGCCTTTGACTTGATCCCTCTCAGGTCCAATTTAATGCTCTTTTAGGGAAGACTAACCAGGGAATCAGTGGTCCCTTAAACTAATACATGCTTGAAAACTATGGACTTTACCAGTAACTGATTTTCCATTTTCCTTATGCATGTTAAGGTTTTGCATTTTGAGGGGATTGATTTTCGAGTCCCAGTGTCTTGACTTTTTCTCTTGCCTCCACAGAAGGAAGAATCTTGTTCAAAAATGAGGTGAATTAATGCTCAAGCACTCAAGAACGCCGGACAGCTGCATGAAGTGTTTAAAAACTGCCCTGACCACCTCGCCCCACAAGTCTGTCATGAGGCCTGACAGGATGAGTGCACCACGGGGGCGCAGTGTCCTGCCCTGCAGGAACGGTGACTGCTGACCTGCCGGGAGCAAGCGGGGGGCTGCGTGCTGTCTGCCAGTACAATGAAGGAAGTGGTTTATTGGTCACCCAAGAAGGTGGCAGACTGGCTGCAGGAGAATGCTATGCCAGAGTACTGTGAGCCTCTGGAACATTTCACAGGCCGCGACTTGATCAACCTAACCCAGGAGGACTTCACAAAACCCCCCCTGTGCCGAGTCTCCTCCGACAATGGGCAGCGGCTCTTGCACATGATAGAGACCCTGAAGATGGAGCACCACTTGGAAGCACACAAGAACGGCCACGCCAATGGGCACCTCTGCATTGGCACAGACATCCTCGCCCCTGACGGCAGCTTCAGCATCAAGGTCAAACCCAACGGGATGCCAAATGGGTATAGGAAGGAGATGATAAAGATCCCCATGCCAGAACCAGAGCGCTCCCAGTACCCCATGGAGTGGGGCAAGACTTTCCTGGCCTTTCTTTATGCACTTTCCTGCTTTGTTCTCACCACAGTGATGATCTCGGTCGTCCATGAACGAGTACCTCCTAAGGAGGTGCAGCCTCCACTACCGGACACGTTTTTTGACCATTTTAACCGGGTGCAGTGGGCCTTTTCTATTTGTGAAATTAATGGCATGATCCTTGTAGGACTCTGGTTAATTCAGTGGCTGCTCTTAAAATACAAGTAAGTAAAGCAAAAGCTTGCAGATTCAGTGATTGGGGTTTCTTACTGCCGATGTTTAATATTCATTATTGGGAAATGAAATTTATCAAGCAGTAGGAATCAAAGCATATTTCTCTCTTTTTTTTTTTTTAAACCACATATTCTGTTGAACCAACTAAAGCTCTGGCAACTTAAAGAAAGTTCTGTGCTTGTTGCCTGTTTTGTACAAGATTCATACAGAATGATGAGTAGAATTGTTAGAGATGAGGTTTTTCTATTTTCATTTCACAGGAAAGAAAACCCTCAGACATCTTCAGAGAGTACAGTCTATTGAACCACAGAAAAACTACCCAGTCTTGGTGTTTTTAACCCATCAAATCAGTTGTCGACAGTTGGCCTATGGGCCATGAGTGGCTGTGTAGCTTTTCCCACACAGAGTCAGATATCTAGAACTTAGCAATATGTATTTAAAGATGTTTCACACAAAGAATTCAGAACAGCTAGTCCAGAGTGGCTTGGACTAGTGGGAGAATGGTACCCACAGGGAATGACTTTAGGTAGGATATGGATGAAGCTACATGGCTTTCCACCTTTTATAGAATGTGTGGCATTTAAAGCAGTATTCCATTCAAGTTTCTCAGGGTTTTTAAACAGGTATCTCCTTTCAGTTTCAGGTGGATCTAAAGTGGCTTTCATGTCCCAAGCTCTAAACTCAATGCAGACAAGCTGTTTGCTTGGGTTGCCTGTAGCGAACTAAACACCTACATTGCCCTCATCTTTGGTGTCTGATTTTTTCCATTAGCGGAACATCTTTATGGCTTCCATGCATGGGAGTTGGAAATTGGTTTGCTAAGGATCTGAGTTTCTCTCTGGTGGACTGTGTCTCATGACCCACAGTATGGTTGAATATTAAGGAGATCATCTTAAATCAAGAAAACAAAATGCAGACTGAGAATTTATGTTGAACTTTAACGGAAATGATGAGTTTTTTCCTGGTACGTTTCATAAGGTCTGTGGGTTTTTTACCTTATAAATTATGTATCTACAAGTGGAAATAGAAGCAATTCCTGACTCTTTGCCAGGGAAGGACTATCTTAACCTTGTATAAAGGAAGTAATTTAAGTGGCCAGTTTTTATTTGGGGGCTGGTTTGGCAATCCTGGAGTTTAAGCTAAATTTGAAATAGGAGCAATGGCCTGGGATGCATTTGATTTGGTGGAAGACTGCTTTTTGTTTGCTTTAGTTTTAAGAGGCTAAGTAGATAAGAATAGGCCTTAGAAATATGAGATGCTCAAAATTTATTAATTACATTGTTCGGGCTGTCAAACTTCAGTTCTGCTTTTGACTTTCAAGCTTTTTTCCCTAGAAGCTCATTAGAAAACAATGCCCGTACGTTTTGCCGCTTCAGAGGCAAGGTCAACTCAGATTAGGTTTCCAGGGGTCTTCCTGATTTTTGTTGTTTTGTTTATATGAGTTTGTTTTCTGGTTTTTATCAAAATTCTTACATGCAACCTAATAATTTACTGCCCCAGTATATATCATTATGTACTTGTACATAACATGTGCAGGTTCAAATCTCTCACAGAACTGTGACTTTTGAATAATTTTATTCTTGTTCTAAGAAGTGTCCTAACCATAGGGATAATTTCTTTAAAGTATATTACTATTTATATTTCTCTCAGCAGGGACTTTTCCTCAAATCTGTTTCTCTTTAAGCTTTCTAATTTCATGTTTTACCGGTATTTAGTACTGTAGTCATTTGTGTATTTAAATTGTTCTACAGCCATAAATCAGTTGACTCACGCCTTGGGCAAAATTAACCCAGGGCTAGGACACAGGCAGCCTGCGCTCCGGCCCCAGCCATGCCCTCACATGCTGGGTGGTGTGGATGAATCTGCAAATCTCAGGAGCCTTGTTTTTCTCACAGATAAATAAAGACCTCTCAGTCTGGATGATTTCTATTGTTCTATACAACTCGGTTTTATTTGATTCTAACATTATTGAATGGGCCAGTTATGTTTGAGTATTATTAACTGCAGAGCATTTTTCGTCCAGAGTGCATCCAACTAAGGATTCTTTAAGGTCCTCTCTCTGGTTTCCACGTCAGCAGGATAACCCAACTGTTGTCATGATAATCCTAGGCATCCCCACCCTTGTCCTGCTACTGGGACGCATCTCTGGCTTCCCATCTCCGTCCTTGAGACCTGTCTTCAGTGTGTGTGCCACAACAGACATGGAAGAGGTAGGAAGAAAGATAGAGCTTGACATACCAAGCAGTGGGTATTAATGAGCTCCCTTTCCCTGGCCTTCATAAAGAAGATTAAACTGTTTCATACAGTCAGAGAGACCCCTTGTTTCTAGTTATTTGGCTATGGCAGTGTAACAGTTTTATTGTTAGGCATGTTGGGGAAATGGATCCTTCTGGTTATGGAATACTCTGTTTAAAAGTGATAGCCTCTCTGTTTGTGCTTGACTCTTCTGACACTTGACCCCTCTCCCCAACCTCCACCAGGAGGTTTGCTACTTAGGAGTATGTCCAGACCTCCTAGGAATTAAACCTGCCTGGTCAATAATTTCCAAAGGGACATTTTAATTTTACTTTGATTTTAAGAGTCTTAGAGCCTTTAAAAATCATCCTATTCCTTCTTGCTTCTTTATCTTCTACTTTTTCGAGAAGAATCAGGGGCTGAAACTGTAGAGGATGACTTATTGAGAAATGATATGCCGGAATTTGAGCAGTATCTCCCGACAGCAAACCCTTCAGCCAGATGTTCAAGGTGCTAGAAAACGCTGGTGCCCGAATTTATGACATTGTGACATTTGGTTCTATCCTTATGCTGTATACAGTTGTCCTTTACTGGTAAACATAAGTTTTGCTTTTTGTACTTAAATTTTTTTTGCCTCCTTTCATTCTTAACATCTCCCCCTCATGTCTATATGTACATATGCTGATATATACATAGGTCCGCATGGGGCTTCCATAACGTCGTGAAGTTGGAAAGCAACGACAATGCCTGTCCTTGACAACTTTTTGATTTTTAAAATTGTAAATAATGTTGTCTCCCCATTTAGAATTGGACTTTCAAGCCACTGACTAGGAAAAATTCCTGGGAAATCTCTGCATTTGTGTCAGACTTCACTGCAAAACAGGTATCCCTTGTTTTAAGAAAGTGTGATTAAAGAATATGTTAAACGGACAGATTTGGTAGGGACTTTCCATGCATGGCTATATCGTGGCTGCCACGATGCCACCCAAATGTGATACAGGTGGCTCAGCGCTATTAGGACGTTGTAAACGCCCACCGAGAAGAAGGCCAAGGAGCAGGGTGGCAGAATTTCCAAGCCAAGGATTTTCTAGCCACTCGAGAAAGCATTATGACTTAGTATGGTGGTCATAGGTACCTCAAACTCGACTTTTCTAAAACCAGATTTGTCGTCTTTTGCTTTCAACTTCTTCTTCCTCCTACGTGGGCAGTGACATTTCCTAGAAACCTAGAAGTTCTCAGTTCCTTTCATATAAATAGCCACTAAGTTCTGTCCATTCTAATTTCAGATTCATTACCTCTTTCCATTCCTACTTAGTGATGAATAGCAGGTGTTCAGATGAAGGCCCAGTTCCTTAGCCTGAAGCCTAGGGTCCTTCATAATCTGACCCCAGGCTGTTGGACCTCATCTCTAGCTACTCTGCTCCACGGTTTTCCTTGAACACTTCAAGCTCATATCACAGTCCATTCTATTCATTGTGTGTGTGTCTCCTTCATTGCTAGACTTTTAAGTTCCCCAAAGGAAAAGACCAGATCCTTTTTGTCATTCATCTTTATATCCCACTGCCTGATACAGAGTCTGGCACATAGAAAGTGCTCGTTTATAATTCATTCATTCATTCAACTTGTATTCACTGAGAACGTACTGTGTGCCAGGCACTGTGGTAGACCCTGGGGGTGCTGCGGTGAGCAGAAGTCCCTGATGTCCTCACGGAGCTTGTATTCTGACCAGGGTGTAACAGTCGTGAACAAATGAATATATAATACCAGGCAGTGATAAGAGACATGGAGAAAAATAAAGCAGTCTAAAGGGTTAGAAAGTGTTGGGGATAGTGGGGAGGAGGTGGTATTTTAGATTGGGTGATCAGAAAAGTCCTCTAATGAGGTGACAGTTGAGCAGACACCCGAATCAAATGGGAGTGTACCAAGTAGGTGTTTGGGGCAGGAGCATTCAAGACAGGAGACACAGCAAGTACAGAGCCTCTGAGGTTTACCTGGGGAATAGCCACGGGCCTGTGTGGCCAAGCGAGCTGGGAGGAAGCGGTGACACGGGGTCAGGGAGGTGTGGATGGCATCCTGGGCTGTGGAAAAAGAGGCAGGATTTTTGTTCCAAGTGTGATGATATCATTAGAGGAGAATGATGTGAACAGATTGGTATTTTAAAAGAAGCCCTCTGGCTGCAGTTTAGAGAATAGGGAAGCAAGAGTGGAAGGTGGGGGATGGGTGTTAGGATGCCATTACAAATGGTCCAGTTGGAAGATGACCCAAATGTGATGACTCACGTTTGGCCAATGAATACATTTTGTGCTGGGGTGGGGGGAAGGGATAAACTTCCTAGAAGCTATGGCTTCTGTTACATTTAGAGCTCCTTAATCTTTTATAGCCACAGGGCTGACTTCTGTTCAGTATCTCATACAGGGTTTTTGGGTCTCTCTGTGAATCTCTGAATTTTATATGAAATTTAATGAGGAATGAACCATAGATTGAGATAGAATTCACTAATTTGAGAGCTCTCACAACGTTGCTTGAATATATTTTATTTCAGAGCAAAGTCAGGTGATGTGTATATTTGTTTTCTGTCATGGCTGCTTTTAGATCAGATATTTGCCTAAAAGGAGTAGCACAAGTCAGTTGGGGAGTGAGGGTAGATAATAAAAAGGTGAATTAAATATTGCAGGATATATTGATCCACTGGTGGTGTAAAGATTTGAAGAAAAAAGAAAAGGAGCCATTGGATAGTTGGGATGTGGGGTGGAGTTGAAAGAGCTTTGTGGTTGAGGCATTTTGGACATGGAGTAGAATATTCTAGCATAAACAGTTGTATAGAGTTATGGAGAGAGTGGTAGAATGGTCACCAAGTAGGTTCTTTGAAAACTGATCTCATGCCAAAAGGAAAGGAACTAGAGAAGGAAGTGCTGTGGGCAGATCCTGCTTAAGACTTGACATCTCTATTCGGAACTGTTTCTGGGGGCTTCCTTGATCCCTAAGGAAGGAACAGATACAGTTTTCCAGTGTGGCTTTCCCACGATTACATTCTGAGAGTACTGCAGTGGATTTTTAGATGTTTGGCAGCAGTATGTTTTTTATGTTGGGAGACCGCTTTGGAAAATACTTATTGTGTGTTTTTTCCTTTGATAAATGCCCTGGGTTTGGAGGCCTTATTTGTTAGGAGGGTGTCTGCCAACATAAGAAGGTTTATCTACAGCATTTGCCTCTCTCCTGTGAATGGAATGTAATTTCCAAGGACAGAATCCTTGTGCTGATTGGCAACTGCTGCTGTCAGGTGCTAATTTGATTTTTTTTGTTTGTTTCTTTTGTGTCTTATTCAACAGGCTAGACTCTCCACTAACATTTATCTTTCATTTTACCCCAGTTTGATTCCATCAGTGTTTCTTTTCACATTAAGTTGATTGGATCAAAGTACTTATCTCTTTCCTCTTCTAATCCCCAAGGTAGTTTATGACCACAGTCATTGTCAACATTTTTTCATTTGTTTTTAAGTCTCTGATGGTTGTGACTAAGTTACGTTCTTAAAAGCTGTTGATGTAGAGCGTTTGAGATGAAGCAGGTCCCTTCAATAGAGTTTATTTTCCAAGTTCCAGAAGAGCCTTTTTTTCAAGGCTGTTTCACTTTATGAGAAATCAACGGTACATTGTGGACCACTAGGCTAGGCTGGTCTCTAATGGAACTTCAGGGCATCTTTACATTTAGTAATTTGTCAAGAATTATTGAAGACTGGTGCTAGGGGATGTAGCAGGGAGCAAAACAAAGCTACATAGAGGTTATCTCCTGGGGACTTTTTGTTTGTTTTCACAGTAACATCTCAGGTTTTTAAAGTGTGTGTTGTCCAGACTCTATCCTAAAGTATAAAACTCATGAGGACAAAAATCCCCTCATGTTACTGCAGCTTTGGGGGCATCTAGCACATTATTTAATTGGCTGATAGACTGTCATATTCCTCTCCAGCCATAAAGCAAGTTAAGAGCTCATGGATCGTCCCTTCCCTTCCTTTCTTCTCTCTCTGCACATGTGCCTGCATCTATTATATACTTACTCAAAGTCTGTTTTCTTCTGTTCCTTTTCATCCATGTTGTCAAAAGTCATTATCGCCCCGTTCAAACGGCAGATTCCAAACATTTGAGTGGTGAAAATTTTTTTTTTACATGCACTGTCATTTCATCCAATCAACTCTTTAAGCAGTGTGTTCTCTTGTCTCAGTGAAGATACCTGAGACACAGAAAAGCTGTTGACTTGCCCAAGATCCCACACAGAATATATTGAGGATTGAAGGCTTTTCAGTATAAATCCAGTCTCATCATGTCCTGGTATAATAGGCATCTGTCCTCTGGAAATGTGTTTTCGTAGCAGATATAGTAGCATAGATTCAACATGCAGAGGACAGATAGAATGAAAACAGATCAGTCCTGTGTTGGATAATAAGGTTTATGTGTCATATACCATCCAGGAGACATTCATACTTGCCCCAGGATGGACCTGCCAAACCTGAAAGCTGTCCCAACTTGCCGTTCCACAGTAGTTTGTAGAAAGCGTACTGAGTTCTGTCCTCGTTGACTGCTGTCCTGTGACCTCCTAGGTGTGGTGTGGCATGGGCCCTACTCACCATGGGTCTGGGAAATGCCCTCTGCCTCCGTGCAGTCACGCTTTTCCACTGAAGACTGCTGACCAGGAGCGCCCAAACTTAGACTTTTTCTTGCTGTTTCTAGCAAGTTTTCTCCCCTTGATACTGACCCTGGGAGGCAGAGCCCGGGGTTAAGATCCTGTTTTCCTTCCTGGGGACTTTCCCTGTCCCATTATCTTCCCGTGTAATCTGGACGTCCTAGGCTTTTGCAGGCCTCTGCTCCCCCGCCTTGGAGCGGGGAAGGACAGTCACTCTAGGCAACAGATTCGGTTCCAGGCTCTACCTCACTTCTCATTCTCACTTTGTTAGCTCACAGATGGTCTTACCCGCTTTCACCTCTTCTAATTTTTACCAGTTTAGGTCTCAAGACCTAAATACTAGCCTAAACCCTAGGAATTGTAGGGAAACTAAATTCAGTAATTCCAGCAATTTAGGTTTTAAGTTAACATAAATATTATAAGAGGCTTTTTAAACTGAGACTTAGGATAAAAGGGAGAGAAAGCAAAAAAAATAATAATAATACATTGGTGCAATAAATTAGTTTTCATGAGTTAATTTTTATTTATGACACTAAAGGAAAAACTAAGTAATGTATCTTGCCTGTAGGCCAATTAGAAGGTAAACAAAAAGAAAAAAAATTTACTTACGTTGCCTGAGATAAATAATGCTAACATCTGGTTTCATATTCCTTTTCATATTTTTCTGTATGCTCATATAGGTGTAATCTACATATGTGTGTATTTTTAAGTAGTATCACATTTGCCTTGTATTTTACAGTGTGCCCAGGGATCATCTCTTTCCCTCTTCTTTTAAAAAACCACCAGGGGTGTCTGTCTAAGTATTCATGCTCTTATTTAGAAGTCACCACATATGTCCCCCTCAACCTGTTTGTATCATGGTAATGGTAGTTAAGCATTCAGTTATACTGTAAATCTTACTAGTTTGAGATCATCTTATCCCTACAGCCATCTACTAACTGAGGTGAATTTGGTCAAATTACTTAACTACTTGTAGTAGCGTTGTTTCCTCACTACAAAATGGGGACAATAAAATAGTGTCTTATCTCAATGTTGTTGTGTGGATGGAGTGAGATAATGTGTATAAGGCACTTAACTGAGTCCTTGGCGTCCTCCTGGCTCGCAAACCTGCCCCGCCCCCATCCCCATCTTAGTAAATGGCATCTCTGTCCTGCCCCATTCTCAGGCCAAACGCCTCGGTTTTGTTGTTGGTATTCGCTTCCACCCCACATCTGGTCTGTTAATCCCACCACTTCTCGCCACCTCTGTTGTTGCCCTGGGTCTAACCAACGTCATCTCTTACCTGGGTTGTTGCAGGAGCTTCCTACTGGTCTCTCTGTTTCCATTCTTGTTTCCCTTAAGTCACTTGTCAACTCGGCAGACAGAATGTCACTGTACAGTAAGCTGGTGTATGTCACTCTTCTCCCACCTCATACAGTTTTGTTTTTTTTTTAATAATTAGTTTCAGTTTTACTTTTTTTTAAATTTATTTTTATTTATTTATTTTTGGCTGCATTGGGTCTGTTGCTGCACGCAGGCTTTCTCTAGTTGCGGCGAGCGGGGGCTACTCTTCGTTGCGATGCGCGGGCTTCTCATTGCCGTGTCTTCTCGTTGCGGAGCACGGGCTCTAGGCGCATGGGCTTCAGTAGTTGTGGCACGTGGGCTCATTAGTTGTGGATTGCGGGCTCTAGAGCGCGGGCTCAGTAGTTGTGGCTCACAGGCTTAGTTGCTCCACGGCATGTGGGATCTTCCCAGATCAGGGCTCGAACCTGTTTCCCCTGCATTGGCAGGTGGATTCTTAACCACTGTGCCACCAGGGAAGTCCCCTCATACAGCTTTTAGGTCAGAGGTCCTTATGGTGACCAAGGAGGTCCCTCCAGGCCTCGTGTCCTCATGCACTCTGCTCCCTGACCCCTCTGCCAACACCCACACATACTAGCCTCTGTTTGGAATCTTCTTCCCCAGATGTCCTCATGGTTAACCCCCTCATATACAGGGACACCTTCCCTGATCAACTTAGCCCCAAATTGTAACCTCCCATCCTCCAGTGACACTCTTGCTTAATTATACCCTTTAGCACTTACCTGACATGCTCTATATCATCTATCTTGTTTATTGTCTGCCTCCCCCCCTAGAATATAAGCACCACAGGGCAGGCTTTTTGTCCATTTTGTTCACTGCTGTATTGTATTTCCCAGTGCCCAGAATAATGTCTAGCATATATATATATATATATGTTATGAGAATAAATAAATAATAATAGCAGCAGCTAACATTAATTGAGTATTGCACTATGATGATTACTGTGCCTAGAATTCAGTAAATGTTAGCCATTGCTGGTGAAGTATGTGCTTATTATGTTTTTAGAATCCAACCCCCTGTTAAAAAGAAAAGGTTACTTTTAAGGGTAATCCTTTAGCTTAAGAGCAAACATTGATTGTTGAGTTCTGCCCGCTGTGACTGAACAAGCCTTAAGAATGTGATTCAAGGTAAGTTTTGATGAAGGGAAAGAATGAAGAAAGATCTGTATACATATACGTATTTGTGTTATGTGTACATATACATATATGTATTATATATACACACACATATGTATATATGCACACATACTATTTTTGTTAATAGCCTAAAATACTAACAAGAAATTAACTTCTTTTGTTTGGTACTTATGTATGCAGCAGTTTCTAGAGGATACTTGATTTTAATTCTTCATAACTCAAGTAGATCATATTGATGTTGTCTTTCATATCTTAGAGCGTAACATTTTTTCTTTACCTTATGTTACAATCTATATTTAACTCAGGAAATAATATTTTTTAAAAAATGATGGCTTAAGTGGGGACAGTTTTATAATATGATCTGTTCTTTGCAAATTCCCTCAACTAGTATGGATCATTTCCTGAACTTAACTCTCGCATTATATTGCAGACCTTTTACGTGGGACTTAGAAAAAAATATAAGCCACTACCTTTTTTTTTTTTTTTTTTCCTTTTAACTTGATAATTTCATTAATGAAAGGAGCAGCTAATTGAAAATCTGGAGACCTGGGTTTTGTTGTGGCTGTCTCATTGACTGACGCTCTGGCCCCAGGCTAGTACTTAAACTCTTTACATCTTACTTTTTCCTTCTGTAAAACAGTATATGCTAAACAGGAATGTGGTTAACATAATTAATACCAAAGATGCAAAAATCTCTTTGAGTTGGATTTTTTTAAGGCAAAGAGGCACCGTGCGTGTACAGACACATTTCTGGGCTGGGTACATGGGTCCATCTCATTCTCCTGATTCATAAACTGCCATCCTCCTGTGTGCACACCCAGGAAATATTAGGCGAGTTCTGGATCTCCCAGGAGAGCATATGTTTTTACTTTTCTGTTTACTCTACAGCATTTATTCCTTCCTTTTTGTTTTACAAGGCTTTCCTTGGGATTTTCCTTCTTAAAGTACCGAATTAAGCCCTGGGTTTTCATGATTCACCATCTGGAGCAGTTGAGACTCCTGTGCTGGGTAGAAAGCCCAGGCAGGGCAATGAGGAGACAGGGAAGGCAAGGGAGGAAGATAATAGAACTCACAGTCCTTACTTGGATGAATGCCGCCATCTTGGCAGGTGTCATCACTTAAAATATAAGTGCAGAAACGATGCAAAGTGAAGGATTGGTGAGCATCAGCAGAGGTTAATGCTGGCAGATAAATTAAAGAGTTTTTTTTTTTAATTTTATTTATTTATTTTTATTTATGGCTGTGTTGGGTCTATCGTTTCCGTGCGAGGGCTTTCTCTAGTTGCGGTAAGTGGGGGCCACTCTTCATCGCGGTGCGCGGGCCTCTCACTATCGCGGCCTCTCTTGTTGCGGAGCACAGGCTCCAGACGCGCAGGCTCAGTAACTGTGGCTCACGGGCCCAGTTGCTCCGCGGCATGTGGGATCTTCCCAGACCAGGGCTCGAACCCGTGTCCCCTGCATTGGCAGGCAGATTCTCAACCACTGCGCCACCAGGGAAGCCCGGGAAGCCCTAAAGAGTTTAAAGGACAAACATTTATGGGAAGAAGCAGGAAAGCAGTATCAGAGGGAGTGAAAAGTGAAGCTCTAAAGCACAGAACCGCAGGTGTTGCCCATATTACCGGTACCGTCATGAGTCCCACTGGGACTAAAACATAAGTGAGGAGCAGCTTTCTTGCAGAGCTTCGTCTCATAGAAGGAATGAGGGCCTCTGTTGGTAATGGTGATGCCAATCTCACTATTAAAACTACCGTAAAATACAAAACAAGTTCTGAAGCGCTTTGGAGGATGAAGTAGCTCTGCCCAGTTGGGAACATGTAGGAGGCTTCATGCAGAGGTGGTATTTGAGGTAGGTGGATAGAGTAACAGGAGAGGCCAGGGAAAGAGATTTGCTGGCAAAAGCAAGAAACTAGGGTTTTAGGGAACGATGAGTGGGGCTCGTTTTGCCCAGGGCAGTGGAATTCATGTCTGCAAGATAAAACGGTTAAGGTAGCTTGGGGTCATGTGGAGGGGGGGCCCATGAGGGGAGTTGGAACTTCATTAGGTAGAAATGAGCAGTTGTCGTACTCCAGGGAACCCACGGGCTAGTAGCAAGGAATTAAAGGGAGGAAAACAGATTTAAGAAACTCTTTGGAGTTAGCTTCAACAGCATGTGGGAACGGGAGTGGGAGGCTATGAAGAAAGTAAAATGGAAGCTAGCACCAGGCACCTTCTTTAGAGTAGGTGGTCCCTCAGAGACCTGAGTGACAGGCAGTGTTCCAGGAGTCCAGGCAGAGGAAATGGCTGGCACAGAGATCCTACCTAAGGCAGGAGGGACTTGGGGTGATGTGTTCAGTTGCACCAAGGGCATCGGACTGGAGTTGAGGAATGACGGGGAGAGCAGTGGGAGGTGAGCTTGGAGAGAGGCAGGCCAGATCATCTAGGGCCTCATGGGCTTGGCAAAGGATTTGGATCTTATTCAAAATATATTTGGCAACTATTGGAGGGTTTTAAAGGACATACTCTGTTTAACTGTTTCAAACAAAAGAGGATTCTGGCTGCTCTTTGTAGAAAGGAGTTTAGGGAGGCACAAGAGGAATTAGGGACACTAGGTCAAAGGTCATAGTGGAAGTTCAGGTGAGATAGAATGTTGAGAAATGCATGACATTTCAGAATGACTGACCAAACATTGGAGGGGGGCGTAAGCATATCTAACTGGGCACGGACTGTGCAAACAATAATGAAGAATGGACAGTTTCCTTCTGGATACCTAGAAGGATTTTTTTCAGTACTTTAATAAGTAACATGGTTATCATTAAATAACTATCAAAAGTGCTTATTTTGTAGAGGTCTGGGTCAATACGAAATATGACATAAAACACTAAGTGAAAAATCTGAGTTAAGTGGATTTTGGTATGTAGCTTAAATGTGATCGGATGTTGGCTCATCTATTGGTACACAACAGTGTAGTCTCAAAATAAAATTGGGATTTCTTACACAATTTGAAGCTATTTCCTGAATCTTTTTGTCTTGTGTAATGTATTTATATTTCACCTTAGACTCTCTGAAACTGCAATTTCCCCATCTGTAAAATAAGGATCATAGCCTTGCATTGCAGGTTATTTTAAGAATTAAATGACACAGAGCTCGGCGTAGAGGAGAAATTTGGCAAAACCCTAGTTACTGTTAATAACAGTCTGGGGAAATTCCTCAGTAGCATTTCTCTGAATCATAAGAAAGATACCGTTTTGCTGGTGAGGAAGCCAGTTTCCAAGGAAGTTAATTGAGATGATTCAAATCATCACGCGAGCCTTTGTTAAAGGTAGAGCCAGCATCTGTGTGAAGATAAGCTGGAGACGCCTTGTCCCTGTGGCATATACTGGAGGGACCTGAACTGTGCACTGGCCTCCATGATTGCTCCAGAGATGTGGGCCTCCCTGATCCTGGTCCAGATACATGTGCTGTCCCCTGTGTTCATCGCCTCCTACTTTGGGATTGTTGCTTAGTTCCACTGCTATGTCTCAGGACCTGTTTGTTTCAAGAGCTGGCAGAGCAGGTCTGAGCACTGAAAGAATTGTGTGTCTTCTGGCTACAGCTCAGAAAGAGACAACTTGCGGGAAACAAAAGAACTTTCCAGTATTTTAATTTTACTTCCCAGTATATTCATTTCTTTCATCGTTTTTTCTTTAGAATTTTAGACCATTGTATCAAATGCCAGAAACAAAGCAGTACTGCTATTTTAAGCCCGTATTTGGTAGTAATTAATCAGGTTCTGTGTACTTTTTCCTCTTTAAGTAGGGATAGTAAAAGGTTTAATAAAGTTATCCTGGACCTAACATACCATTCTAGCAAGTCTTAATGATTATCTATAAAATATTAACACTTTTATTCCTATTTCCCTATCGAATTTAACAAGTATGTTTTTCTTTTCTGTCAGAGAAAGTAGTAATGAGCCTATTACTCAAATACTTGAGAGAAGAATAGATAATCGTGACCAAGTACAAGTGTCTGTGACGTGATAGTCATTGCAGAGTGCAAGCAGATAGGAAACAGGCTTCTTTCCAACGTGAAAGGAGAGATGTATCCCATGTGAGAGGAACAGCATTGTGGTTTTGAGAATTATAATGTGCATATTGTCCTTGGCATTTGCTTAATCTCTGGAAATACCTCATTAATGTTTCCTCTGTGGCTTTTTTTGTTGTCTTGTTACATTTTTAACTACTTTAAACCTTTTTTCTTTAAAGCACATCTTGAACTTTTAAACTTAAGTAAGAAAGAATTCTAATGTGTGAAATTGTTTGATTAAGGAAAAATACCTTAACAGGATACAAGTTTTTGAAACACTTTTATATCCTGCTTTTTAAAGTTTATGGTAGGAGATTCTTGTTTAAAATTATACATTGAAGATATTCTAAGCTTGCTTTCAAAAAGATTAAGTAAATACCAAAGATCAGAAGGTTCTTATTAATAGTCACTTCCAACTTGTCACCGTGTTAATATTGATGAAGTCACATTGATAAAATCATTTGACTTTTTCACTTCAAGTCAAAGAGTAAATGTGACTGAATCTTTAATGTTTGATACTTTTAAAGTATTTTTTGTTAAAGAATTTGTCTTTTCTTATCCGTTATCATTTTTTCATATACCTCATTCTCAGGTAATCCTAAGTCTTTTCACTGCTTCTCAAATGTGACTCAAGTTTGAGATATGGAAGTAGTTATTGGTGTGTGTGCGTGTGTGTGCGCGTGTGTGTATCTTATGTGCACCATGAAACCATCAGGCAAAGGGATTTTAAGATAGTAATCTTTCCCAAAATGGAGTGACAGGAGTCATTTTATTTGTTTCTCTTCATCTAAAGAGATTAACATATCTAAATAGACTTAACAGTTTTCTGTTGTAGATGTTTTTCATATAGTTCAAGTAAAATGGCAAGTCATTTCTGTTTGTTTGAACAGGATGGTGAGAGAGGGCATTTTCTTTTTGAGAAAAATGATCATCGTATCTTACAATGTAAAATTCACGTGGGTATTTCAAGTATTTTGGTAAGACATTTATAGTCTAGTAATATTCTCTAGTATTGTCCCTCTTTATATTGTTTAATTATACTGTACTTTTCATCAAGTGAAATTAGAGACACATACCTTTATAAAAGACAGCTTTATGCTGAATAAGTTCTTGTCCTTGGAGGTGGCAAGCACAGCTTTAATAAGAGAAAATAAGACATTCTCTGTGGTAAGCAGTTTTGACCCAGTTTCTAAAATCTGGGTAAAGAGGCAAAACACCCAGACTCTACCCGTACAACCTAAGGACCTTACGTGAACTGTGTAATTATGAATGAAATACTAATACAGTTATGTGGGTTATTTTTAAATTAATTTCTAATCACACAAGTGACATATCACTTCATTCCTCTTGTTAAAAAATACAAATGATACAAATTCTCCTCCAGTAGGGATGTCCATCCTGCATAAAAATAGAGGCACATTGTACAGTTATAGAGTGAATGTTCAGTATCCTCAGAGGAAAGCCTGTTCACTGTTTCCAAAACAGTTGTGTTTATTTATGTCAGGTTGCCCTGGGCCAAGGAAAAATTTGAACCCCTCTAGGTTGAGGAGGAGGAGACCCACAGGACTCTGATTCTGGCCTGTGGTAGAACAAGATAGAACAGGTAGAATTAGAAGGAACATTCTTGTTCAAGCATACACTTAAGTTTGCACAACTTTATCTAGTTAAAGCCAAACCTGTGTGGAAATTGCTATTAGGAGAAGTTATCAAACTCAGTATACATGTTCACATATACATATCAAATAATTTCATTAGAACCACCAATAAACTTGAAATGGAAAAGATGTCTAATTCTAATTATTGCTTATTTTGTGATTCATCCACAAAATGTATACATTTGTTGACTGCCATTGTGCATGGATGGCAGGGATTTTCCATACATTATTTCTAATGTTCTTATTTCTGGTTTACAGATTAGGAAACTGAGACTCAGAGATGTCAATAGCCTATAAGGCCACATAGTTAACAGAGAGAGGTTGGATGCTATCATTGAGACAGGCTCTTTTCTTGGCATCATGCTACCTTGGAGATCTGCTAAGATAATCAGTTTCTGGGATGTACAAGTACAATGGTTTAATGTCTTTGGCTCATTAAATGTCAGAAAAGTTTTGAATTCTCATTTTAATGTCATTGTAATTTTCTGCACATCTTTTTTATGACAGAAAAGACACTCTCTAAATGTTTAACCACAGGTACTGAGTCAGCTCTGACCCATCAGAATAGGCCCTACTTGTACATCAGTTGAATGTCAACTCATGTTTAAGGCCTCAGGAAGCCCAATTAATAGCAATATAGAGTGTTTTAAACTCCTCTGGCCTTAAAGTTAATATTTAAAAGGAAAAAACAATATCATTCTCAAAATCCTCACCTTAATCTGCTCTTAGCTATAGTTATAAAATTCTGATTTCAATCTCTCAAGTAGTTTTGGGGTTTGTTTGTATTGTTGGGTCATTGAAAACTTGAAGTAAATGAACCTGCGAAATTTCATGACTGAGTGTCTGCCCTGTTTTTCCCTTTTTCTAGGTCTATTATTAGCAGAAGATTTTTCTGCATAGTTGGCACGCTGTACCTGTATCGGTGTATTACAATGTATGTAACTACACTCCCAGTACCCGGTATGCATTTCAACTGCTCTCCGAAGGTAAACCATTCCTCGCTGTAATTTCCCTTTTTGTTTGTTTCTCATCTTGCCCAGGGGTCCTTTGACTTAGGCTGAAGGTGAAAATTTCCTTAGAATAGAATCAAGTCCCTTTGCCTTCATCTGGGAACGTTACTAAGCAATACAGCTAGGTGGCCCCACCCTTCTTAAAATTCCCAAACCCTGCCAGTGCTTCGCAGCTGGGGAAATATGTGGTCTAGTTAGTGTGATGGAAGCAGTTAAGCTTTGTGTGTGGGCATAGCTGTTTGGTTTCCTGCCATACTTTTAAAATATCATTTGCTCCCTTGATACAGATCCAGAAGCTTTTATATGCTTTTTCCCTTTCTTAGATGGAAGGTTCGGTTTCAAATGATATTTTTTCCTTCTTTCTATTAATCCCTACATTGGGAATCCGTAACAGCAGAGCTAGAGGCACTATTCCTGTCCCTTTGCACCCTCCACCCACCCAAACAAGATCTCTCCTCCCTGGCGGGACATTTTGCTGTATTGATCTTCTCTAGTAGCACAGAAGCTTTTCTTTAAAATAAACTTTATTCCTCTTCTATTGTCTCTACCTTTCCATCAGATTCACGTAATACTCCTTACCCCAACTTTTGCCTTGGAATAATTTCAACTGGGGAGATCATCAGAATTTTATGAAATAATTAACAGGAGATTTCGTTTTAAAAATGTTTAACTACATTAAAGCTTTTTAATGTAATAAGAAGTAGAAGAAGCTCATTTCCTCGATTTGGGTGGGAGAAAAAATGGAATGCTGTGTGTTTGGAATCATTTCTTTGCATCGCACTTGTGCTAGTGGAACCTCCTTTCAATTTCATCCATTTGTACTTTTGTTACTTCCAGAAGAGACATTCTCTCTGATACAACCTTGGAAGAGGGCTGAAGAATCCAGTCCCTTGGAAGAGGGATTTTTAAAGTGGTGTCTTTATCATTTGAAATTCTGGATCTCTTTAGGTTGCTTGCTTACTGTGGTCCCCTTCCTTCCTAGACTTACGTATGTGCTCAGAGAGGTAGCTAGTTTGTTACTGCCCTCTTTCCGTTTTTGCTACAGTCTATTTCCGTAACTGGAGAAGCCGTCATAAGGAATGAATGATCCCAAGGTTCTACTCATCTCCATCAGCAATCCTGCCTCTCTGCATCTCCTTGCTCTTTCTTCAGCCCTTCCAAAGAAAGCCAGCCTCACATCTTCTTTATCCTCTGTGAAAGCTCTCAGGCACTTGCCTACAGCTCCTGAGTTAGACCAAATACCTTGTTGTCACTGAGGACCCAGTGATGTAGACTCCTGCTGGGAGGCTGGCTTGATAAGCAAGTGTGTTCTCAGTAGTAGTTCGGTTCTTAAAAAAGTCTGTGCATGGGAAGTTTCTCCACCAAGGAACATGTCATACCAGTTTAGGTAGATGTGGGATCTGGTCCAGCCCATGTTGAAGATGGACCCAGCATCAAGGGGTCGTACTGTGTGTGTGGCCTTTCTCCCTGATCTGGTTCCAGCCTTGTTTCTTCTTAGGACCTCTGCAGCTCACCCAGTTGCCAGCAACCCCACGCTTGGTTAGTATTGGCACTTACAGAGTCAGCTTGAGTCATCAGCACATCCAGCCAAGATCCCATAGCTAAATATAGCTTGTGGGTTTTCTTGGTAAAGACAGAGGTAATGGCAGGGACAGTGTGCAAAACCAGACCCAAGTGTGTCACTCATTTATCATGCTGCCAGAAACCCCCACTAGGGCCATCTTTCTGTGACAGTCTTCTGGAAATTAGAATCTTTAAAGTAAAGTATACAGGAGGGGGTAAAATGTTAGCAAAAATTATTAGTAAAAACTCACTAAATCTAATTCTTTTGTAGAACAGAGCTCTTGGAAGAATGGGTTCAAAAAAAAACAGTTTTTTGTTGTGAAATTTTTCAACTGTATCCCAGAGAGAAACCAGTATAAGGAACCACCATATGCCAGCACCCAGATTCAGTAGTTATCAAGATTTACTACATTTGCTTCATCTTATCTTCTATTTTTCTTTTGAAGTATTTTAAAGCAAACCCCAGACGATGTTATTTCATTGCTACATACTTAATATGCATCTAAAAATTTTGGACATTTTATCTTTAACTTTATCGCTGTTGGTACATTCAGCACAATTAACAGTAATTCTTTGGTATTGGCAATTACCAACTCGTGGAATATCTTGATTGTCTTTAAAAATGCCTTTTTTTAAAAAACAGTTGGTTTGTATAAATTAGGATCCACAGTCTTTATATTACATTTAGTTGTTCTGTCTGTTAAGTCTCTACATTCTAGAGCAGTTCCTTCTCTCCTCCCCACACCCCCTTTATTTTTTTTGGCATGCGGGATCTTAGTTCCCCAACCAGGGATCGAACCTGCGCCCCCTGCAGTGGGAGCTCGAAGTCTGAACCGTTGGACCGCCAGGGAAGTCCCCGCACCCCCTTTTTTTAAACCCCATCAGTAACTTACAGAGATCAGAGCAGTTGTCCTGTAGAATATACCACATTCTGGATTTATCTGCTTGCTTCTTTCTAGTGTCAATTAACTTCTTCCTCTCTCCTCCATATTTCCTCTAAATAGAAAGTTGGCTCTGGAGACTTGATTCAGTTGTTCTAATTTCTTTGGCAAGAATACTTCACAAGTAAAACAGAATGATTTCTGAAGCTAGACGGAAGGCTTGGAAAAGGTCTTGAAGGCTCAGTGCTGCCTCTTGGAGATCAAGCTTAAGAAACTGAGAGGTCAGACAAGGGTCAGAACACTGCACTGGGGAACAGTGTCAGAAGGGAGCGAGGGATAGTGCTCGAGAGAGATCCCAGAGACCACCTTTGCCTACCTTAGAGCCCTACCCAGGGCTTGGTTAGTCAAAACGGAAAGGAACCTTACTGAAAGTCATCCAGTCCAGTGTCTCAATATCCTCGCCACCACATCTTGGTCAAACTGTCTCTGAACCATTGCACAGAGAGGGGACTTGTTACGCTGTAAAAATACAAACCTACCCAGTAGTAGAAAGAACACTGAGGTCAGAGTGAGGATGATGGCGTCCAGCACTTGCTAGCTGTGCAGCAGTTGCATTTAACTTCTCAGAGCCTCAGTCCCTTTGTTGGCAAGACAGGGCTTATGGCACTTTTCATACCATCTTAAGGAGTTGCGGGAGTGAAAGAAGGCAGTAAACACACAGGGCTCTGTCGATGTAAAATGCTGTACAGAAATAAGAAAGCTTGGTATGGCCATCATGCCTTAACCCCTAGACTCTTATTCATCCAGAGAGAATGTATTTAATGTGCATTAAGCACCTGCTGTGTCTGAGATACTGGAGTGCAAGGGGGTGAGCAAAGTAGACAGAAGTCCCTGCCTTTGTGGAAAGTGCTTTAAGACCACCTCATCCAAACTTGCATCTTATATAATGTGGAAAATGCTGTGATATAAGGACCTTAAGCTAAGCCGCTGGCCCTAGGGATAAGAGAAGTGGAGACAGATTTGAGCAATATTTAAGTGGCTGAATCAGTACAGCTTAGCAATACATTTGATATAGGGAATGAAGAGAGAAAGGAAGGATTTCAAAGGCAACTGGCTTTTACCACTGGGATAATTATAAGGTAAGGAGGAAAATGGAGTTAATGACTTCAGATTAAACAAATAGAGTCTGAGGTACTTGTGAGATATCTAAGTGGTGGTGTCCAGGCCAACTAGAAGTCTACGTCTGAAATTGAGGGAAAAATCAGCACTAGAAATTAAATATTTGTGATTCATCATATTCTCGGCGGTGTTAAAACTGTTGGTATGGATGAAAAGGCCAGAGACAGGACATTAAAGTACGATGCTTCCAGAATTGGTTATCCCCTGACTTGAGACACCATCTAAGGCCTGTCGGTTGGTGGATATTCTTATGGTTATCAGTCATCATTAAACTCCAAGGGAAGAGAGTTGAGCTTTAGAATACGACTTTGTTTAACATGGGCACGTGAACTTAAACTTGGTTCTGCCAACATACAGAGCCCCATAATTAGTATACTTAATTCTTCCCTTAACACCAGTATTCAAAACGCATGGCTTCTAAGAAAAATGTTCCAACAGGTATGCAGTAGTAATTAAGAAAATTGTTCCTAGTGTTCATTCACTTGATGGCAGTGTACTCTTTACTTCACAAAATGTCATGGCTTAGAGAAGTAATCGTCACGTGAAATGATGAGGTGAGAAGAGAAGGGCCCCTGTCATCACATGCTCTGGCAACAGAGATGAGCTGCTGGGCCGTGAGAAGGGAAGGAAGCATTCAGTTCCTGGAACAGGAGCTTCTGGGAAGCACTAGTCCCGTATCCCAGTGGGTGTGCGTGGTGGGCTTACGAGGCTGCCAAGTTTGTGCAACCTTGATTACCCCTTGTTAATCTCAACACAGCTTTTCTCCAAGGATCATGTGTCCCAACCAGAAAACACCTTCTTGTCATCTTGTTCCAGCTTTTTAGGATTCAGTTTTTAAAAATAAAAAAGGCAGAAACATTTGAGAATTCTTCTATGTTCTAAGCTTTATGTAAGAAATTTTTGTTGTTGTTGTTTTAGCAAACTCCGCAAGAAAAAGAAAAAAGAAAAAAAGCCTGCCCCAGATAACACAGATACACTAATGTTATTGGAAGAGAAGGAATAACTTATGCTGTTTTCAACTCTCATTTTAATAATCACTTGAGTTAATCTCATTCCTAAGCATTAAAGTGAGATTCATGTTGGTTCTGGTTTTTGGTCTCCATGGTGACCTTAGATTTGAAAACCTTCAAAACGAGAGAGTTACATTACATCCTGGGTACTTAGCTGGCTAACGCATTAATCTGACATGGTGTTTTCAGTGGAATGATTCTCTTGAACTTCAAAAATGTGTCTTTTTATTTTTCCATCCAGCATACTTGAACATAGCCCACTGTTGGACAAGGCTGAGATTAATTGGACATCTGAGATTAATTGTTCAGTGGAACAATAAAATACAAATATAATAACAGAAAGACTTCCGTGTTCTTTCCTGCCACTGTCAGTTTTTTTGCATTGCACGAATTAGAAAGATCAAAGCACCTCCTTCAATTCGATGCTAAGCCGTGATGTAGTAATCCTCAGCCTCAAGGGTCTCTTTACTGGCATGTGTTCAGTCTTACAAGGCGCAAGACTCATTGCTTTTTAGGATTTTATAACCTTTTTAAGTTCTTTCCTACTTTCTCAGGTAACAGCTTGAGTGTTCAAAAGCTGCCCTCCTTGCTGACAAATTTTGATATTCTGATTAGCTCCTGCTAACCTTATCAGCATTTCAGAATATGGCTTGTGTTCTGTTACCAAAATAGCTTCATGTCATCCTGTTGAATTGTGTGGAATTTAAATTGTCAGTGCTTGATTTTACCTAATTTTCTGCTTGCCTCCCAGTTTCTTATCATCAGTATAATTTTCCATTTTGTTCATTCTCATTTTTTTAAAAATGTCTTGCTTTATAATTCCCAGTAACCTTCCCCATCCCAAGTCTCTTCTTCGCTTTCCCATTTTTCTCTCTACTGTTCTCTTCCTTTTGCAGGAATGAGAAAAAAAGAAAAAGAAAAAAGAAAAATGTACTAAGTCACTTCTTTCTGTCTTAAAAAAAGATTATTTTTTCTCCATTTTAAAGAAACTCTACATTCATTATAGATACATTATTAAAATGTAAAAAGAGGAAAATTTTTACACTCATGGTTCTATCTACTGTTCATGTTTCAGTATATTTATTAGTTCTTTATGTGTATTTTTCTTACATAGTTCTGATCATGCTTTCTGTGCAGTTGTTCCTGTGTCTTTAGAGTTAACATTTGTTATATGCATTTTTACATGATTTTATAAACTTTCTAAATGGTTTTCTTATTTATGGGAAGTCGCCAGGGAGACAGGGATTGTGAGGCAGGGAGATAATAGATGTGACTTCTTTTCATAAACAAGCAGATTGCTTACTTCTGAACACACATTTCTAGAGGACCTGTCTTGTGTGGGGTAAATTTTGAGGATACACAAATATGATGTAAGACAAATGGGCCTCCAGAAGCTGTGACAGACATGTAACACATAAGATTATTCTCTGACTACAATCTTCGCTGTAATAGGCGCGTGGTGCTCAGTTGCCATGGAAGCAGAGAAGAAGGTGGCAAACTTTGCTGGGAGTGTTGGCTGCCCTGAGGAGGTGCCCCAAGTCTGAAAAGGATGAGTAGGTGTCTGCAAGTGGAGTTAAAGGGAGAACACAGAAAGGGTGTGAAAGAAAGTCTGAGGGCGCAGGTAAAGTTCGATACGCCTGGGCGTGGAATCCTGTGGGCGGAGTGACAGAGAGGAAGCCAGAGAGGCAAGTTGTGGGCAGATTTTAAGGGGTCTGGTCACCCTTCTAAGGAGTTTGGCCACAGGAAGCCAGGAAAGGTTGAAGCAGTGAATAGGATGTGATCACATCTGTCTCTTAGAAAGCCATCTCTCCAGTGATACAGAAAGTAAGCTGTTTGGGAGAGAGGAGGGGAGGTAGACTTCGAGCGGTGCTAAATTATGTCTACCTGTTTCATGCCAGGTCTGAGTCTCAATGTTTTTTCATTGAAGTCTCACAGTCATGAGTGGGAGGAAGTTGCAGTTGGTCCAGAGATGCTTGACTTGCCTGTTGTCCTGCAGGTACTAAGTGGCAGAGGCAAGAAGTTCGGCCGCATCTCTGTCCTTGGTACTTCACACGAGGGAGGCAGATGAGGCTTCTTTTGTGTGGTTTTTCGAATTTAGAGATGAGGAATGCCTAGACCAGGGCAAACATCGGGAAGGTGGCAGAGGTTTCCTCCATGGCAGCAGCCTTCTAGTGTGAAGAGGTCACCAGGGTGAAGAAGCATTCACTGAAGAAATCCAAAGAGCCTCGGAGGTGACGCTGTATGACTCTACACGAAGCGTGATCCACTGTGTCAGAGTACAGGCAGATGGACAGCAGGACTTTCGTCCTGAGGAAGGTTCCAGAGCTTCCCAGACACTGCAGGCCAGTGGGTTCCATTCAGAAGCCATACTGTCCTGCTTGAGAGGCTCCCACTGGCCACGTGTGAGACAATTTGAGCATCACAATGAAATTATGACAGTAATTAATTATAATACTTTAATAAGAAACACTTTAAAAATTAGTGCTGGTGGAGAAAAAACTAACTGCTAGATATAAAAGAAATATTAGCAATAGAAAATCACCATTTTGCAACCACTGTAGTAATAATTCAAGCAAGAATCATCAACAGATGCTAAAGCCACTGGGTGAAAGGTGGGGCACCATAATATTTATATAGTTTCAAAAAGTCACAAACTGCTTGTTAATAATAAAGGGGCAAAGGTGTGTATTCGGAGGAGAAATCTGGCAGACACTCTGGCAGCCAAGTGATCAAACCAGCAGCAGGACGAATGATATCGGATGCTTTTTGATATGATGCACTGGGTAGGACACATCATTTCTGTATATTCCTGCCAATAACATTTAACCTGAGTTTAAACATAAGGAAACAATCAGATAAAGCCAAATGGAGGGACATGCTCTTGATATAAAAAAACTAGACTGGACTCTTTAAAAATGTCAGTGTCATAAACAAAAAAAAAGGAGTGAGAGGGCTTCCCTGGTGGCGCAGTGGTTGAGAATCTGCCTGCTAATGCAGGGGACACGGGTTCGAGCCCTGGTCTGGGAAGATCCCACATGCCACGGAGCAGCTGGGCCCGTGAGCCACAATTGCTGAGCCTGCGCGTCTGGAGCCTGTGCCCCGCAACGGGAGGGGCCGCGATGGAGAAAGGCCCGCGCACCGCGATGAAGAGCGGTCCCCGCACCGCGATGAAGAGTGGCCCCCGCTTGCCGCAACTGGAGAAAGCCCTCGCACGAACCGAAGACCCAATACAGACAAAAATAAATAAATTAATTAATTAAAAAGAAAATCCTTAAAAAAAAAAAAAAAAAAGGAGTGAGAAACTAGTAGACTAAGAAAAATTAAGAGTATGACAAGTACCCTCAATATGTCTCCTCTGATTGAATACTAGATTCGGGGGGAAAGCTATACAGGACATTGTTGAGACTATGGGGGAGTCTGAATAAGGATGTCTATTAACCATGATAGTATTCTATCATTGTTAAATTTTGTGAGTGTGATTACAGAAGAAAATGTCCTTGTTTGTACATTTAAGGGTAAAGTGTCATAATGTGTTCAACTTAATTCTCAAATGGCCCAGGAAAAAAAAGTGGGAGAAAAAGGAGAAGCAAATGTGGCAAAATATTGATAATTGATGAGTCATTTATCAATTGTTCATTATTCTCTTCTTTAGATTTAACACATTTTCAAAGCAAAAATTTGAGGGAATTTTTTTTTCAATTTTCACTTCATGACCAGGTAGGCTACAGAATCTCTCAGATATAATTTTTGTTAAAGGGAAATCTTGCCTGACTGAAATACTGGATTTCTTTAATGTGACAAATAAGTATCTGGGTAAATGGAAATCCATAGCTGACCTTTATTTAAGATTTTATGAAGCCTTTGATAAGTCTCCTTACTAAAGGCCAGGAAAACATTTTTACGTTTCTACTGGGGGAAAGGGAGACTGGTAGGGGATGAGTGCTTTATTGCTGATGATTATTTAGAGACCCCTCCCCATGAAAAAAAAAAAAAAGCCTGCCTGGTATAGGGACTCTTGGATACATTGGATAATGGAGCAGTATGGAGAGCCAAATCCCTCAGAGCTCAATGGAGGGAAGAATGTTTTTAAAGTTGTATATCTGAGCTCTAAGAGGATGTACATAGGGAAATCTCCCTACTTCAGATCAGTTGAGATGGATATAATATTTGTGGATGAAACTAAATCTTCCCAGGAATGAAATGATAACCATCTGGGGAAGAATTCGTAAAAGTGATCACAGATGAACATCCGTGAGGGCTGTGTATGTAAGGAGAGCCATCCAAATTTCACTTCTTGGCTGCTAAGCGTTGAGTTCTCACTTAAGGAACTCCTCACCCAAAAGATGGGCCTAATTTGATCATTGTAATGTGGTCTGATATTTGTATACACTTTATAATTTTTGAGCAATCACTTTTATAAACGTTACTTCCCTTGGGCAGTGAGGGTTGAGGATGAGGTGGTGGTGTTCTCGCCATTTGCCAGCTGAGAGAACTGAAGCTAGAATGGGTAAAATGGTTTGTCCAGAGCCACCTGGATGGTTAACCCAAAACTGGGGCTTGCGGCTGGATTTATGCTCATTGTTGTTCTTATGATGTAAGCTTAGAGGTCTTTGGAGTATCCCTCCTACACAGCACAACAGAAAGCAAGGAAAGTTAAGATCAAACTGAAAACACCTTGTTCAAGAAGGCGGAAAATGTGTAATTTGTTCGTGAAAGATTCCCATGGAAATAACTTTTTTAGAGATGGGGAAATTTGATTTAAGTGGAAAAAACACTTACGAAAAATAGATCTTGAGTGAATAATGAATAAAATTTTAAAACCATTCAACTATATTTAAATGATTTATGTAAAATAGATTCAATTTCATTAGCATGACAAAAACAACAAAAAAAGTGAACCTGGAGACATTGTCCAGCCTTTGTTATTTGGAGGAGTGTTTGCACCAATAGCTGCTCTTTCCAGGGACCCGAAAGGCAAGATCCTTTAGTGAGAGGTAAGACATTTGGATCTGATCCCAACTGAGTCACTATGAAATAGAAAAATAGTGCCTCTATTTGCTTATCTGTAAAATGGATATAATTACATATACACTAACCACCTGATAGGCTACAATGAGATAATTTATAGGAAAACTCTGTTAAAAAGTTGGAATCTCTGTACAAACAAAATGTAATATTTTATTATGTAGAAACGACCCTACATTCCTTTTTGTTGTTTTTTTTACTCCTCAATAGAGAGTAAAAAGGTATGAGAAATTATAAGGGACAGTTTTTTTTTTTTTAATTGGCGTATAATTGCTTTACAGTGTTGTGTTAGTTTCTGCTGTACAATGAAGTGAATCAGCTATATGTATCCCCTCCCTCTTGGACCTCCGTCCCCACCTCCAATCCCACCCATCTAGGTCGTCACAGAGCACTGAACTGAGCTCCCAGTGCTATACAGCAGGTTCCCATAGCTATCTGTTTTACATATGGTAGTGTATTTATGTCAAACCTAATCTCCCAATTCCTCCCACCCTCCCCTTGCCCCACTGTGTCCACATGTCCATCCTCTATATCTGAGTCTCTCTTGCTGCCCTGGAAATAGGTTCATCTGTACTATTTTTCTAGATTCCACACATAACGCATTAATATACGATATTTGTTTTTCTCTTTCTGACTTACTTCACTTTGTATGACAGACTCTAGGTCCATCCATATCTCTACAAATGACCCAATTTCGTTCCTTTTTATGGCTGAGTAATATTCCATTGTACATATGTACCACATCTTCATTGTATATATGTATCACAGAAGGTCTGAGAAATTATAAGCGGCAGTTTTGAACCTCTCACTGCTGCTGTGAAATCTAAAGCATTCATCAAACTTAGCAACACACCATCTTCCCCTCAGAGTCTTCAAGGTCATGCTCAAGGACATTTCATGGCTCAAATTAGTTCTTAAGTGCCCATCACTGGTTAGTAGGGCCATGTGCCTTTTGAAATTCAGGAAGTGGCATAGTTTTGCTGCTTTTGTTTGGGAGTTGAATTTGAGGTGGGGACTGCAGTACGTAGCGTGTGTTTCCCAGTTGCAGGCTGCTCAGGACATGGATTGATGGGGATTCCACTGATCCTGCTCCGTGATGCTTGATTCGCTTAGCGGATCTGACCTGTGGTCTGGGCGTTGAAGAGCAGCTTTCTTTACATGCCATGGATGATAGTGAATTTTCTGTTTTGGATGAAGACTTTTCTTCTGGAACAAGACAGAAGTTATTTGCCCTGGTGGTAGGAGGTAGATTCATTGAATGAATGAATGAGGACAGGTCCACTGAGAGACACCTGACTGTTCCTGGTGGTTGGTATGGGGCATGATGGCATGACATTACCTTTGTAAGGAACCTAGGCTGCTCAGAGCAAGGTTGCTTCATGTGTATCCAGTTCTTGGTTTATGCAGGCTTGGGGAGGCGCTGGCAGTGTACAGGTAGCGTGCAGTTTGCAGATAATACATACGTGGAGTCAGAGGACTTGGGTCCCATTCCAGCTCCCAAACTGAACAGCCGGGGGACTCAGGACAGAGTTAAGACCTGCCTCGCTGATGTTTCAGGGCTGCTGTAAGATGAAGCATTGGTCAGACGCAAGGATTATATTAAATAGCATTTCTGCTCTTTAGCACTCACTTTTAGCCCTTCCTCCAAGTTATACCAAAGCCATTGATTCGTGCAGCATTATTTGATGAGTTTGGGTTCCAGGTTCTCCCTCTCCTGCCAGAAGGGGATGAAGAACAGTGAAATGTCCCCACTTTTCAGATGCAGTTAAGAGAAAAGGCAAGTGCATGAGGCCATCTGCAAACTGAATGGTGGTGAACAGCCTATCCTCAGAGCACTGTGTATTCGGCATTGAAAACATACTGGGGGAACCTGTTTTTCAGTAACCAAAGGCTCACTGGTTTGAACCCTTCTGGAGTGGTCTGTCTCTTTCAGAAGCCCCTCCCTCTGCCTTTTGCTCGCAGTTTCTTCTATGTCTTATATTGCTTAAGTGATTTGGCCAGTTTACTTGATTTCTTGGCCGTTCATTAGAAGTTGAAGAAAATTGCTCTGTTTTTACTGAAAAGCGATTTTTCTCTGACCCTAGGAGATCATAATTCACATAATGATGCAGATGCAAGACCTTGTCACAGCTTTGTAGTGCCCACTGAGAAAGTGTTTGTGTGAATGTCCCCCAAGTATCTCTGCTTTCAAAGATGAGCACTCAGAAGTCTCCTGATGGGGAGGTTAGAGCTCCAGGTACACACTCCATCCTCTTTCCCACTGAATGCAACCCAAAGCACAGGCCACAGTGTCTGGAGCAGCCCTTTGAGGACTCTGGGAGATGGTAGCAGGCAGAGTGAAGGAAACTAAAATGAGAAGTGAGAAAGATCGAGCTGGGAGTTTCCTGTTTTTGCTGCTCCTGTTTATGCTTCTTCCTCTTCCTCCCTCCCCCTCCTCCCCTCCTCCCCTCCTCCCTTTTCCTCCTTTTCCTTTCTCCCTCCTCCCCCTTGTTCCTCCTCCATCCTCCTCCTCCTCTTCCTCTTCTTCTTCTGTTTTCTTCCCATGTCTCCTGCCTGTACTCTAAGGTAACCTAAATCTCAGAACTGCAGAACTCCACAGGAATCCCCTCCTTTCTAGCCCAACAAGCAGGAATAGAAGTTCCCTTGGGATAGAGACGAGAGAACTCCTACCAGTTTCCATGGAAACCATGCTAACACGTAGTGTGTACATCCTAGATTTTTTCTATGCATGTTTTTTTAAACAGTTATAATTATACCAAACATTTTGTTTCATTTTTTTCCTCTCGGTAGAAGAAAGTATTTATGATATAACTTACTACAAAGTCATTGTATGCTTATTTTTAAATAATGTATTAAACAATTATGGCCTAGTTCAGTGCATTTGAATCACTATAGTGTGCATTTGAATCACCTCAGATTCTGGCTCAGTAGGTCCTGAGAGGGTACAGGCACACCTCATTTTATTGAACATTGCTTTATTCCACTTTATAGTTATCGCAATTTTTAGAAACTGACAGTTTGTGGCAATTCTGGGTGGAACAAGTCTGTCACCACCATTTTTCCAACATCATTTGCTCACTTCACGTCTGTGTCACATTTTGGTAATTCTTGCAATTTTTCAAACTTTTTGTATTTGTTACGTGATCTGTGACCAGTGATCTTTGATATTACTACTGCCACTTGCTGAAGGCTCAGATGATGGTTAGCATTTTTAGCAATAAAGTATTTTTTAAATTAAGGCACGTACATTGGTTTTTTAGACATAATGCTATTGTACGCTTAATAGACTACAATAGCCATAACTTTTTATGCACTGGGAAACCAAAAAATTCGTGAAACTTGCTTAATTGGAATATTCACTTTATTGCTGTGGTCTGGAACCGAACCTGAAATATCTCCGAGGTATGCCTGTAATGACAGGCAACCCTGGTGTTGCCAGTACTCCCCTGGCCCAGGTTCTGAATGGCAAGGGAACAGTTATTTAACAATTCCCATTTGGGTTGTTTCCAGTTTGTTGCTTTTATAAATAATATTGTGCGTAAAGGTTTTCTTCATGTTCGGGATCACTTCTTGGAGGTAGGTGCCTAGAAACAACTAAGCACTGAGTCACACACAGGTCATGGCTATTTGGATTGGTGGTCAATATTGATGATTATTTTTGCAGAGGATTTTGCCAGTTGTAATAAATATATTACTCCCCAGGTTGGTGATGAGGAAATTGAGGCTTAGAGTGGTTCGGCTGCCCAGGGTCACACAGCTAATTGGTAGGAGAGCCATGCTTTTAACCCAGCCTGTCTGTTTCAGAGGCCACTGCCTCTTCCTCCCTGCACTGCTGGCTGCTGCATTTACCACGTTCCTTCCCTCCTCTTTAAGGAGCCTGTTTGAGAAGATCAGTGACATTGTCCCTCCCCATCATTGGCTATCTTTTTTTAGCTTCGCTAATTTGATATGGGAAAGAATGAGCTCCTGTTAATGTTAATTTTTATTTCTATTTGTTTGACAGAGCCAGTGCCTCCAGCTGGTCGCATCCTTTGTCCTTTGATAAATTTTGTTTCCTAAATGGTCTTATTTACTTGATTTATATGTACTGTGTACACAGTAAAGATGTTAAGTTGTTTCTGCTCCGATTGTCTCGTCATTTGTCTTAGAGTTTGTTTGCTTTCTTGAAGTGTAATTAAAAAATTTTATGGTAGCTGTAACCATCCTTCTTTTCCTGTTCCCCACTGAGCTTTTAAGGAGCCTTTCCCCTTGCAGAGGTTTGACAATCATGGAAAGATATTTTTAAAAGAAAGCATAGATGTATTAAGGGCACTTGTTAGAAATGGAGCATTAATTTTTGGCTGTTTTTCCTCAATGCCATGTTTACCTCATAATCTCCCCCTCTTTTCCTACCCATACAGTTTCTCCACAAACATTTTCCTACCAAAATGAGAGGGCAAATTTAGGGGGAATGGTGCTCAAGAATATGATTTATAGTTTTCAAAACACAGAGGGGGGTTTCGAAAGGACAATTTGAAATAATGTAAACCGAAGAACTACCTAAGCTTTTTTGCCATAATTTTCTTCTATTTATTATCCGTTGTTATGACAGAACCAGACCAAACTTTCAATTTAAAACTTTCAAAAAAATTTTTATCATGTTTATACATGCATGCAATTTAAGAAACAAAATGATTCTACAGAACTTATTATGAAAAACCATGGTACGCAACCCTTGCCCTAATCATACTCAGCCTGCTCTCCTACTCTCTTTCAGCTCTTTTAACTGAGTCTTGTGGTATTTACCTTTATTTCTTTAACTCTTTCTAGAGAATTTGTGTGTGTGTATGTGTTTATCCTCAGGTCTCTAAGTGCCATGGCAATATTGTTTCTTTATAATTTCTAATACAGGCTGTTGCTGACTTCCTGCTGGGGAAGGCCAGGATTTAGAGCCCTTGTATTCCCTGCACAATCCTCCCCCCCAGCTTGTATGTGTTCTGTGCCTTTTCCTTCCCTTCTTCCCCTCCCCCACCATCCCAGTACAGGAGTTTAGGCTTCTTATCCCATCATCCCAGTGTCGTTTTCTGTCCTTGATTTAACTCAGTATTCAGAGCTTACATTCTTACAGTTTTGTAAATGCTATTCATAGCCAAGTCATATAGTTTCCTATAATTACTTTTCCTTTTCAACACAGTATTTCATTTCCTGTAGAGTCCGTAATTGCCTTGCTTTTTGCTCTGTTAGTTTTCTGTGTATTTACTCGTTCCCGTGTTGTGACTCAGTGCAGCCGCGGAATTAGGTGTTCTGTTAGCCTCATCTCCAGAGCTCTGACTCACCCACGTAGGGGGCTCCCTGTCTTAGGCCTACAGCACAGCTCTCAGTCTTCCCTTTGCTGGCATCCTAGCAAATCCCGTTTCTTCTTTTTTCTGTTTTCTCCTTTGCTTTGTAGAGCACCTCTTCTGTAATTTCCCGCAAAAAGAATACATAGGTGGTAAATATTGTGAAATCTTGTATATATGAAATGACTTTAGTTTATCCTTGGTCTATTTTTTAAGCTTAGGCTCAGTTAATGATATGGCTGGGTATAGAATTCTAAGTTGGAAATCATTTTCCCTCAGAATTTGGAGGCATTTTTCTGAAGCCTTTTCTTTTCCAGTATTGCTTTTGAAGAAGCCTGATTCTTTTTTTTTTTTTTTTTTTTTTTTTAATTTATTTATTTTTGGCTGTGTTGGGTCTTTGTTTCTGTGCGAGGGCTTTCTCTAGTTGCGGCGAGCGGGGGCCACTCTTCATCGCGGTGCGCGGGCCTTTCACTGTCGCGGCCTCTCCTTTTGCGGAGCACAGGCTCCGGACGCGCAGGCTCAGTAGTTGTGGCTCACGGGCCTAGTTGCTCCGTGGCATGTGGGATCTTCCCAGGCCAGGGCTCGAACCCGTGTCCCCTGCATTGGCAGGCAGATTCTCAACCACTGCGCCACCAGGGAAGCCCCGAAGCCTGATTCTTGATCTTTTGTGTGAAGCTTGTTTTTGATCTCTGGATGCTTGAAGGTCCCTTGTTAGCCCCAAGTTTCTGAAGTTCCATAATGCTGAGTCTTGCTATGTAGATCTGTTTGCTTCTGTTGAGCTGGGCTTTCAGTGATCCCTTTCAGTTTGGAAGTCCGTATCCTCTATGTGGTATGTTCAACCTGACGTCCTTAACTAGAAATCTTGATCAATTTTTTTAAAGGTAAATTATAATGAAACGTGTTTCCCAGAGCCCAGAATATTATCAGTTAAATGTTGAAAAGGGGTCATGGTGATTAAATTGGCTAACCAAAATTTAAAAGAATACTGACAAACATAAAATATAGACAGTCACACATTTTATTTGCCAGAGCAAATAAAAGTTTCGGTGAATGAGTTATTCATGCCATTTATCGCTCTAGTATCCAGCCCAGACTTGTATCAGAGACAGGTAGATTTATTTATAAACTTTTTCACTCTTATTAAAAGGAAAAACATGCAGTTCTACCCACATAATTTCAGAAGATTGAAGGTACATCCTACTCAGTCCCTTGCTTCAATTTGGTCCCCAAAAATCACATACCAAAAAAAAAATTCATATATTTGACTTTCCAACCTCCAGCTGCTTTAGCTAATAAGTTAGTAGAACATTTGTCCTCTAGGCCAAGCGTGTGAAATAGATCTTTAAATTTTTCCCAGAGATTTTCCCCTAGATGGCAGTTATGGTAGTAAATCAATCAGTCAGTCTTTCTCTATCAGTGTAGTGAAAATTTAGTAACCAAATATCTGCTGACGTGTGCTCTAAAAAGTGCCAACATCTAAGGGAAACTCTGAAGCTGCATGCTTCATCCCTAAGACCACACTCTTCCAAGGCTGTCTGAACAGCAGTGAATGTTGAGTGGGCACACTTCATGGTGGGGGGGAGGGGGTTAGGATTTTACATGTCTTAATATAAACTCATAAAGGAAAAACTCTCCTGTGCATCTCCTGTACTCTGAAAACCCCACTGAATACTTCTTTGACTAGATATGTGGGTTCCCCCCCCCCCACACACACACACACAAGCAAATCTCTAACCCTCTTTAACTGCATTCTGGCACTGTCTACCTGGAAACAGCGTCAGATCCCACAGGGTAAGGGCTCAGTCTCACACTGACTGTCACCCCCCCCAACCACTTCAGACTCTGATCACAGGTTCAGATTGTCACCTATACTTCTTACCGACCAGCTATAAATTGGAAGTTCCTGTGACCCGCCCCCCCTTGGGTTCAGTTAATTTGCTAGAGCTCACAGAACTCAGGAAAACATTTTACTTACTAGATTAGCAGTTTATTATAAAAGGATATAACTTAGGACCAGCCACATGGAAGAGATGTGTAGGGCAAGGTATGTGGGAGATCAACATGCATCTCCTCATGTTCACCAAGCTGGAAGCTCTCCAAACCCCTGTCCTTTTGGATTTCTGTGGAGGCTTCATGATAGAGGCATGATTGATTAAATCATTGGCCATTGGTAATTCACTCAACCCCCAGCCCTTCTCCCCTCCTTGGAGGTGGGGGGAAGTGGGAAAGAGGTTCCAACCCTCTAGTCACCTGGTTGGATCTCCTGGCAACCACCCCCATCCTTAGGGGCTTTCCAGAAGTCACCTTGAACTCATGAACATGAACCTAGGTGTGGTTGAAAGGGGCTTTTATGAATAACAAAAGACACCTCTATCTCTTCTCGGGAAATTCCAAAGGTTGTAGAAGCTCTGTGCCAGGAACAGGGACGAAGACCAAATATATATTTCTTATTATAAATCACAATATTACAAAGCTTAATTCTGCATATAAATTATAATCGTAGCAGACTTTTACGTGGGCTAATAGTGAGTCTGATTTTTTCTTTTCCCACCAGCTTTTCGGAGACTGGGAAGCCCAACTGCGGAGAATAATGAAGCTCATTGCTGGCGGCGGCCTGTCCATCACGGGCTCCCACAACATGTGTGGGGACTACCTGTACAGCGGCCACACGGTCATGCTCACGCTCACCTACCTATTTATCAAAGAGTGTAAGTTGAAAGCAGCCTTGCATGAGAAATGTAACCGGGCATGGAAAATGGGAACAGAACAGGCCTGATGTCAGCAGCCCTGGGGGGCGGGATTCCTACCGCCTGCTGGTTGGTACCTGCAATACTTTAGTGGGGTTAAGCCTTATCCTTGGAGATGCCATATTGGAAGACTTGGGTCACAAACTGATCTTGAATCCTGGTGCTATCACTTACTAGCTCTGTGACCTTGGGGAGAACCTCTAGCCTCTGTAAGTCATAGTTTCCTCATCTTTAGAATGAGATACTGATAGCTCCTTCATGAATGAGGGAGAGGTTGTGATAATTAACATAGATGGCGTATAGGGACACTAGTAGAGGGGCAGGGAGAATGAACGGTAGCCGGTCTTTGTTGTTGTACTGTTAGAGGACCAAATACAGATTTTCCTGGAAATGGACCATGGAGCCCTGTACATACTCTTGAGACCCTACCCCCGACCGTGACCACTCCATTTAAACTGACGAACCTCCCTTCACCCTCGCTACTGCTGATCCCACTTATTCGGTTCAATTTTTTACTTTTCCACAGGATTTAACACCTTCTAACATAGTGTATAATTTACTTTATTATAATTATTATTTATTGTTTCTCTTCACTACTAGGAAGGGATCTCCCCACAAAGGCAGGCTCTTTGCCTATTTTGTTCATTGATTCCAGTGACTAGAGCAGTTCCTGTCCTGGGCACATCGTAGATGCTCAATAAATAGTGGTTGAATGAATGATGGATACTTGGACCCCTTGAAAATTCTGTAAAAGCCTAAACTGTCTTCCCCAGGGTGAGAAGGGTAGGTCACACTAAGACAACATTGTTGCCTAAAATTTCAGACCTTCTGAAGCCCACTCACTGAGAATACAAGGTAGGAAGGCCTGCACTAATAGAGATTTTGAATCTCCCATCAGGTGACTTCCCAGACACTGCCCTGCCCTTGGGAACGTACTTGGGCTTGAATTCCCAGGCATTTGGATTCTCTCTTATTTGTATTTGAGAAATGGACATCTCAAAGACTTTCAAATTAGTGTATGGTTGCAGAGCTTGGAAAGCAAATAGGGCAGTTGTATCAATTATAATTGCCTAGTCTGTGTATAAGGATCAAAAGGTATTGATTTTTGTATAGAGCATTAATCCCAAATTATTTCCTGGTAAATTTAATTGTCAGGGGGCGGTTTTGTTTTGTATTTTAATGGAGCATGATGCAATAACCTGTCCTTATTTGTCCTTATAAGCTACATTTATAATTATATGAATCAAGTAATAACCAAATATAAATTACTATGGCTAAGAAAATCACTTTATGAAATAAGCTGCTTCCCTTCTAACCTCCGTTACAGAGAAATGAAAGCCCTTAGATTTGCTACCCCCAAAAGATGTGTTTTCAGAAGGAAAGATCCAAGGTAATTGGATTCAGAAGTAGTAGTTGAGGCATGGTTGGGTGCCCTCAGTGGTACTTGAATAATGGGACTATTGCAAATTTCTCCTTTTCAGATTCCCCTCGACGACTGTGGTGGTACCACTGGATCTGCTGGCTTCTCAGCGTGGTTGGAATCTTCTGTATTCTCTTGGCGCATGACCACTACACTGTGGATGTGGTGGTGGCATATTACATCACCACAAGACTCTTCTGGTGGTACCACACTATGGCCAACCAGCAAGTGAGTGTTTCTCCCCATTTGATTTTAACTCCTGTTGCTCTTGGCCTGCCGTCGCTGGCGTGGCAGGGGGAAAAGTGCAAAGAATCCACAGATGTCTTCGGTTTCTCTTTTCTTAAGAGGTTGTCAGCTATAGTTGTGTTGTCTCTTGTGATGCTGATCCGTCAATATAATGACATAGAAGATGGCATCCTTCTAGAACAAGAATCACACTCTCATTGTCCCTGGAAAATACTTTTTAAGCTGTGCCCACCTCTTGCTTGATTTGCATTCCTACCTTCTTTTCTATCTTTGGCCCCTCACCAGCTTAATACTTAACATTTAATTAAGTCTCTCTGTTTTCATCCTAGAAGAGTAGCTAAAACACTAATTGAGGTATTTAGTTATAGACAAGAGAGTGAGTAAGCCGCACATTCCCCCGTGTACTCCCAGAATTGGAGTTATTTGTTTTTCTGCTAGGGTGTGGCCCAGTTTACAGCTGAGTGCAGAGTGTAGAATGGTGGTGGGAGTGTGAAACTGCGGCTATGTATGTGGTCATTGGGCGGGTCTGGGGTCCTTTGTGAATTTTAATATGGAAACTGTTTGAACCTAAAGTGAAAGGTTATGAGAAACGTGTATGTTCCTTTTGGGGCTGGAACCATCAGTTGTTCTTCCTGACTTGGTTTTCTCTTTCTGTGTTCTCTTAGGTGCTAAAAGAAGCTTCCCAGATGAACCTCCTGGCCAGAGTGTGGTGGTACAGGCCATTTCAGTACTTTGAAAGGAATGTCCAAGGCATTGTACCTCGATCTTACCATTGGCCCTTCCCCTGGCCAGTAATCCACCTCGGTAGGCAAGTTAAATACAGCCGGTTGGTGAATGACACATAACAGCTGTACATGGTGGGGAAAGAGGAGCCGTCCGAAGTGCTAAGAACTCCATGAGAAAAGATGCCATAAAATGAACACCTCCCTTATCCTGTTATCTTTCAACAGTGACCTTGACTTAACCGATTGAGTTACCTGGTCAGCACTGTGATCTTTTTTTCTCTCCAAAGGACCCGCGTTGGACAACAATAAAGAAAATTTAACCTGTCGTGCACTGTACACATTTCCTGTTCATAGGCTTGGGATTTACATAACCTTGCAACCACCGTGTTCCTTTGTATATGATGCAGCAGCATAAATGTAAGCTTTTATATCATAAGTTCTGGTCTTTCCGGTCACACCTGGAAATAAAGCGTATTATTTTCTTGGGAAAACATACTTTTCATATCTCTTGCCCCAAAGATTGGGCTGTAAGCCATTTTCTAGCAAATGTCTCTATGAAGGTTTCTAAGTACCTGAATGGGGTTCGATTCTGAAATCTTTCTACCTGTTGCACCGATATTCAAATAAAAATGACAGACACAGAAAGGTTTGGTAACTTTGGATTTTGTAAAAATCAGCAGAGACAGTGTGTCAAAAAGTGCAAAAAAAAAAAAAAGATTCTGTTATAAAGTGATTTTCTAAGTATTTCCTAACTTTATTTTTCAAAATGATGTTATGAAAACCAAATTTAAAGATTTTTACATGTCAGAGAAAAGAGAGTTAAAATTTAAAAATGCTTCTTGGGAGAGAAATTTGTCTATGTTTCTAGTGCCTTTCTTGTCTTGATTGTATGGTCAGTAGGCAATCTTCAATGTTTTTATTTAAAATAAAGTATTCCATGAAAATATAAATGTATGTATACACTACTAAATTTTGCATTATAGCTAAATTAAATCAGAAGACTGCTTATGGTTTTTAAATTGCTATGAATTAAAGAATGGGAGAGTTAATTAGAAAGTCAGAGCCTGTTCCCATATTGTGAGCAGGTGGCAATGACAGGTACCACTTCAATTATTTTATCATCTATTTGGTAGTTTGATTTTAACTATACAGTGAAAACAGCCATGAATACTTTGTTTTTAAAAAGAGAGTTTTGAAAATGGTCACTTAACTAAAAACTGAAAGCTATAAATTAGTTATCCATACTCTCATGGCAATTTTGTTGGTAAACAACAAAGAAGAGATCTATTTCTTTAAAATATATTTGTGCAGGAACTGCATGTAACTCCTAAGTTTTACTCCTAACATGAGTATGTTTGGGGAAGTATTCTATTCTATACTTGCCAATGTGGAGAACAAAATAGTTTTTTAAGAATGAAGAAGTATATATATCCATTCTGTATTTTACGTGCAGCAGAATTATCTTCCGTAGGGTTTTTTTTGTGTATTCACAAGGTAATATTTGTATTGTAAAACAATAATGGTGAAGGAAATAAAAAGGCTTTTAAAATTTTGTTTGTTTTAAATCTTTGTAAAGTTATTATTCCAGAGAGTATACTGATATCTTATTAACAGCTTACCTAGATCATAAAATAATCAAAATGCACTTTTTAATAAAAACTGATACTTAAAATAAATGGCTACTATTTCTAATGTGTTCACATTCTTCACAAAAGTCGTAAATGAAGTCATTAAAGCAAGATGAAAAACTGAGTTTTGAAATTTCCTTGCTGAGTTTGTTTGAGAGAGGGCCTTTATAATCATGTCTCTTTTCCCTTGAGATTCCTTAAAATGTACTGTAAAGTTCGGTAACCTCTACAGATTGAGTGTATTTTTAAAAACATATAAAAAGACTTACAGATGAGTTTAAGTCAAACTGCAGACCACTGTTTACCAATAATTTTGAATTCTCTAATTCTCAATCAAGTCACTTAACTTTTTCCCCCTATAACTGGAAGTAATATGACTTTTTCAGTTTAGTTGGAAAGGAAAAGTAAATTCTGAAATGAGAAATACAGTAATACTACTTTGATAATCGATGGTAATGCAAAAATAACTTTTTAAAAAGAAAAAAGATACTGTTCCTGATGTGGGAAAGAAAGGAGGATGTTAACAGTCGAAGCCTGTCTTTATTAAGGGAGGCTGTTATGTAACCAGGGAGGCTAGAACTGTAAAACTAGGAAGATTTCCTGCATGGGACCAGATGCCACAAACTGAAAGGGAAAGTATCTTGAGTAATGAAAATGAATTCTTGGCATATGCTAAAAATTGGATCTTTTTTTCCTAGGTCAAAATAGTTATATAAAAAAATTCATTATTTTAAGTTTACATACTACATATGTACCAAGAAATTCACCTGGTGGTTGTTCTTCATGCCTGACTGCACGGAATCATGAATTGACATGTCTTGTGGCTCTCAAGTCTGCAACTTCCAGGAAGGACAAGAGAAATCTCATGTTCTGGAGAATTGTTAGTACACTTGATAATGCCTGCCTGAACAAGGACTTGTGTTTTTTTTGTGCTTTGGTTTATTTAAGCCAGAGCCCTAGACAATAGCTTCTTTATTTTACTCTCTTTAAGAGTTGATGCAATTGTTATGGAACCATTGAGAGTATTTTATAGGTTGTGACAACATTGGAATAAATATCTGATAAATTATTTTGAAATGTGAATCTTAGGTCATCTAGAGCTGATGATTCTCAAGGAACAATCTTTTCTAAAAAGATTTCTCTCTTCATACAAATCCCTTCTGTTTAAGTCTGAATTGAATTTCAGATGTAAATTTAAACAATGGAACTGTTACATTCTTCAGACACATCCTGTAACTTGTGGAGGTTTCACAAGAAACAAAGTGGCTTAATGGTTTGTGTATAATCCAGAACGTCTGTTTATGCATTCTACTGCTGTATCGTTAATTGTAAGGAAACACTCATTAATAATTGGTTTACCTGGAGATTTGTATAGAAATAGTACTTTTCCCATTGAGTAGAATCATCTTTAAATTAAAAAAAAAAAAAAAAGTTGGGCAATTCACATGCATTATCTTATTAACCCTCACATCACCACAAGGTTTGTTATTATCCCCATTTTATGGGAGTTGACTCAGGTATGTTAAATAACTTTCCCAAGGGCATGCAGCTGGCAAGTGGTAAAAATCTGATTGCAGTCCAAGTTTTCACCCACACCTCAACAACCTCTCCACCCAAATACTGTGAGCTTTCGTAAATTCCTCAGTAAGAGTCCACAGAGAGAAATCTGCCTATGGTGGTCAAGCTCAGCAGGGTGACTTCCTGTGAAGCCAGTAGTAGGAAATTCACACCATGAGGTGGAGAGGCTAATTTTGCCAGTTTCCTAATTGCTGTATGTTTTGTTTGTATCCCAAGCAAATACCTAAATTGATAAATCTGATAAATATCTCATAAAATTTATAAATATCACATAAAATGAGAGTGCCTGCTAGCTATTTTAAAATTCTTATTGATGAATATAGTTGATTTATATTGTTGTGTTAGTTTCAGGTGTACCATAAAGTGAATCAGTTATACATATATATATATCAACTCTTTTTTAGATTCTTTTCCCATATAGGTCATTACAGAGTATTGAGTAGAGTTCCCTGTGGAATACAGTAGGGATTAGTTATTAGTTATCTATTTTATATATAGTAGTGTGTATATGTCAATCCCAATCTCCCAATTTATCCCTCTCCCCCCCCTTCCCCCGGTAACCGTAAGTTTGTTTTTGACATCTGTGACTCTATTTCTGTATTGTAAATAAGTTCATTTGTACCTTTTTTCTTTTTTTTTTTTTAGATTCCACACATATGTGATATCATATGATATTTGTCTTTGTCTGACTTACTTCACTCAGTATGACAATCTCTAGGTCCATCCATGTTGCTGCAGGTGGCATTATTTCATTCTTTTTTATGGCTGAGTAATATTCCATTGTATTGATATATCTGTACCACATCTTCTTTATCCATTCCTCTGTTAATGGACATTTAGGTTGCTTCCATGTCTAGGCTATTGTAAATAGTGCTGCTGTGAACATTGGGGTGCATGTATCTTTTCAAATTATGGTTTTCTCTGGATATATGCCCAGGAGTAGGATTGCTGGATCATATGGTAGTTCTATATTTAGTTTTTTAAGGAACCTCCATACTGTTCTCCATAATGGTTGTACCAATTTACATTCCCACCAGCAGTGTAAGACGGTTCCCTTTTCTCCACACCCTCTCCAGCATTTATTGTTTGTAGATTTTTTGATGGCCATTCTGACCTATGTGAGGTGATACCTCATTGTAGTTTTGATTTGCGTTTCTCTAATAATTAGTGATGTCGAGTATTTTTTCATGTGCTTTTTTGGCCATCTGTATGTCTTCTTTGGAGAAATGTCTATTTAGATCTTGCATCCATTTTTTGATTGGGTTGGTGGTTCTTTTGATATTGAGCTGCATGAGCTGTTTGTATATTTTGGAGATTAATCCCTTATCAGTTCCTTTGTTTGCAAATATTTTCTCCCATTCTGTGGGTTGTCATTTTGTTTTGTTTATGGTTTCCTTTTCTGTGCAGAAGATTTTGAGTTTAATTAGGTCCCATTTGTTTATTTTTGTTTTTATTTTCATTATTCTAGGAGGTGGATCCAAAATGATATTGCTGTGATTTATGTCAAAGAGTATTCTGCCTATGTTTTCCTCTAAGAGTTTTATAGTATCCAGGCTTACATTTAGGTCTTTAATCCCTTTTGAGTTTATTTTTGTGTATGGTGTTAGAGAATGTTCTAATTTCATTCTTTTACAAGTAGCTGTCCAGTTTTCCCAGCACCACCTATTGAAGAGACTGTCTTTTCTCCATTGTATATTCTTGCCTTCTTTGCCAGTCTGCTAGCTTTAACTTGACCATCACTATACAAAAAGTCAGGTTTTGAATTAACTAGGAAACGGGCTATGCTACTTGGATCCCTTCATACTGGCATATTTTATCTTTTTTTCCCTTTGGTGGGAAAACTCACTTTGAACAAATCAAAACTGCTGTCTTGAAATTCTGCTTATCAGCACCTTAAAAATTCTTACCTGTCTGCTGGCTCAGAGTACAAATAAGAAAATTAAGTGGTGCCTGCCTTGAGGGCCCAGACTCCAGCTCCCACAGGAGGGCAGAGATGGGCATGACCATCATGATGAGAGAGAGACTAAGAGTGAGGGGAAGTGGCAAGAAGAAAGGGGGGCTTCCCTGGTAGCGCAGTGGTTAAGAATCTGCCTGCCAAGGCAGGGGACACAGGTTTGATCCTTGGTCCAGGAAGATCCCGCATGCCGCAGAGCCCCTAAGCCCATGCACCACAACTACTGAGCCCATGTGCCACAGCTACTGAGCCCGCATGTCTAGAGCCTGTGCTCCCCAACAAGAGAAGCCACTGCATGAGAAGCCTGTGCACTGCAACGAAGAGTAGCCCCCGCTCACCGCAACTAGAGAAAGCCCACATGCAGCAACAAAGACCCAACGCAGCCAAGAAAAAATAAATTTATTAAAAAAAAAAGAAAGGGGGGCTGGAGATGGGCCCCAGGATGTAGAGGGTTTGGAGAGTAGATGAGGCAGCAGCATTCCAGGGGAGGGGCAGAAGGACAGCACAAATGGCTCTGGTTTGCTCTTGGTGAAGAGAATGTGAAGTGAGGATTTATCGTAAGAGTTAATGTTTATTGTACGCTTGAGAAATCCTTTGAATTCTTGGGCCCTGATGTGACACAGTGGTATAGTTTAGCATCGAATGACTGAGAAAATACATGCAATGAATTAGAAATGTCCTCAAGAGAATTTGTGGTTTATTAATCGCAATAGCATATGTGTAACATTCGGTCCATGGGAGTAGTACTTACTTATAAGAGCCATTTTTCCATTAACATACCATGGTTGGTAAGTGTAAAGATTTGAGGGTCTCTTGAGAATTCTCAGGGAAAGTTTACTGGAGATTATAAGGCAGAGATCAGTGAAATAGAGTCCATTTTTTCAAAGTTTAGCAAAAAAAAAAAAAAAGGAAGTCCAGATCCAGAGGCCTATGCAACCTCGAGTGTTGTGGTTTCTGTGTCAGAGGATGTGTAAGGTGTGACTACAGGGAACAGGAGTGGCATTTCAGGTGAGGATAAGGAAAGACTCTGATGCCTAAGAGGGGGCCCATCCAGAGTCCCCTCCCAGCCCCATGATGGCCCAGAACCACATGTATTTTGATGTTCTCTTGTTAGGTGCATACACATTAGGATTGTTTCGTTTTCTTAGAGAACTGACGCCTTTGTTATGTCTCTGTCATCTCTCTCTTTATTCCTGATAATCTTCCTTGTCGTGAAGTCTGCTTTGTCTGAAATTAAGCTAACTACTCGAGCTTTCTTTTGATTAGTGTTTGCATCTTGTTTTTAATCTATTTTGAAAATCTCTGTCTCGTAATGGGTATATTTAGACCTTTGACATTTAAACTATAATAGATATATACTTGAATTTATACCTACCACATTTGTAACTCTATTCTATTTGTTACATTTGTACAGTATTTTCTATTTGTTTAGTCAGTTGCTTATTTCTTTTGATGGGCACTGTTTTTAGCTTCGGCTAAAATAAGTTCTAAATATTTTAACTTGGTGACCCAAAGCATTTTTCCAGTGTGAGTAGGAAATAGCAAGCGTTGTTGTTCTTTTATTCTTTTAGATATTCCAATCCATGTTATTTCTAGCAAGAACTTCAACCAGGATATTACACTTACCTTTATTTCCCAACTAGAGTTTTGTCCAACCCCTCTCTCGTGAATTTTGTCTAGGATGCACTAGTGCTTGGAGAGACTTAGTTTGTATTCAAATACAAACCCAGAGTAGTTCCTGAAAGGATAGGAATCACTTAGGTCATCGTTAGAGTAATCTAACCTAGAGACATCCTGATCCTAACAAGCTGCTCTAGTTCATGCTTTCTCAACTAGAAACCTTTAACCATGTGACCATCTACCTTTGTGCCGTTTTGGAATGAAAACTGTGCAACTGTGAAAAGTATGGACTCTGAAGACCATAGTGGATTGTGTAGGTACATGCTTGTGGGAACCAGAAAGCTTTGGGGAGTAGATGTAGAGGAAAATAACAGGTTCAAAGGAAGTGCCTTCTCTTTAGGAAGTAAACTAAGCACTCCTTTCTGTTTAACTTTGGTACTAGGTACTCCATAAAGGCTTGATAGTTGAAAGGGCCAATGAATGAATGGCTCCATTGCTTTATGAAGAGTGAGAATAGTTGTCTAGGGGGAAAGAGAAACTCCAGGAGAAGATATGGTGTATCAATAGGGGCATGGATTGGGGACTCAGATGTGTTCAAATCCCAACTCTGCAGCTTATTGGCAATGTGTGCCTTGGCCAATTTTCTCTGAGCCTCAGTTTCCTTGCTTGTAAAATAGGGATGATTTTACTTATGTTCTGGTGTAATGTGGGGCAGTGAGGAGGCATGCATACAAGTGCTCAGTAAACAACCACTGTCATTCTAGAGAGGAAAGTGAGAGATGAAAAGAAGACCCCTGTGGAGCCAAGAAAGAAGTCCCAGTCAATGAAAAGACTGGCCCCGCCAGAGAGAAACCGGATAAGTACCAAGCACAGACTCAGCCTTTATTTGAACTTCTGAGTGAGTATACTTAGTAGTAGTCTGAACCTATTTACACCTTATTACCTTTGGTAAGATACTTGGTCTAGCATTCTGAACATCTGATGTGCATGCACAGTGGTTGCTAGAGAACTGGTTGACTCATGGAATAGCATGACACAGTCTTCTTCGGTGATGAGCCAGGGCAGCGGAAACATGCGTGGCTACCCTGATTTGTTGACACTTGGTGTCTGCTCACCAAGCCAGCTCTGTGTTGTCATGTGGAGGAACCGGTATTGTTTGAATTGCTCTCTGCTAATAGTACTTATCAGCATGAGAGGCGAGGGGAAAGGGAGGTTTCGGCCAAAGTAGTCTGTCTTTTATGCATTCTCTTTTTTGTTGTTTTTAAATTTTTTATTTATTATTTATTTATTTTGTTTATTTTTGGCCGTGTTGGGTCTTCGTTTCTGTGCGAGGGCTTTCTCTAGTTGCGGCGAGCGGGGGCCACTCTTCATCGCGGTGCGCGGGCCTCTCACTATCGCGGCCTCTCTTGTTGCGGAGCACAGGCTCCAGACGCTCAGGCTCAGTAGTTGTGGCTCACGGGCCCAGCTGCTCCGCGGCATGTGGGATCTTCCCAGACCAGGGCTCGAACCCGTGTCCCCTGCATTGGCAGGCAGATTCTCAACCACTGTGCCACCAGGGAAGCCCTTATGCATTCTCTTTTTAACGAAGAGCCTGTGACCATGGCAAGAAAGGCACGTATCGGATTTCCCATTGGGATGTGTAGCAATACTCCCTGATGTTTTAGGATGGTTCAGGAAAAAAAAAAAAAAATCATTTTGGAAAAAGCGTGGTCTGACTTCAAATGAATGTTTGTTTTGACGTGGTCTCTGAAATCATTGGCTTTGAGGGGTTTTGTTGGTTTGTTTTGTCGGGTTTTTTCTCTTTTTTACTTTTCTTTTTTGGCTCTGAATTTTAAGAGGCCTCAGGCTTATGGGAAGTGTGTTCATTACGAGCCTTATTGGCCAAGGGAGACTTTTGACCTCTGGCTGGTTGTGGGCTCTGACCGGGGCCCCTGGCAGGGGTATGAAGTGAGGATGTAGAGTGTTTGCAGCACAGACTTCCTTTTTACAGCAGGCAACATTACAACTGCTTCAATGAGCCTTGCAGCCTCCCTGCCAGAGGCGGGCAGATGAAGCTGCAGGCGTTTGCTAGCTCCATTTCTCCACAGGCTCCAGGGATGAACTTGTAAACGCAAACGGCTTGAGAGGAATCGTGTCCAATTAGTGCTGCTGGCGCATGTCTGCTTTGGAAGCATCGCTGGCCCCATGTTCTGGGGCGCATTCCCGAGCTCATTAGCTGGCACCAGATGACTCCACAGAGCGCATCTACCTGCCTGCTCAGCTTGCAGCGGACACTCAGAGCCCTCGGGGCCAAGCGGCTGCCTGATGAGGTTTCCCCTGGGGCTCCTGGCACAGGAACTGAACCCGGGAACAGAGCCAGAAGGTCTTGTTCCCTCTTCTTGCACAATCCTCTGCACCGATGGCACACAACACACAGCAAAAGCTGCTGTTGCGGGGTGGGGGGGTGGCTATATGCTTCTTCCTTCAGGAGAGAAAATGTCAGTGCGTTCAGCACATGCAACCCTCCCATGCTATTAACATTCACGCAAGTGTGAATTCAAACAAAAAGTCACCAAAATTAGACTGGAAGGTAGCAGAAATGTCACTTTAACACATGGTGAGTATGGAGAGCTGTGACAATTTGGCTTCCTGTAGATCTGGGCTATCGAAACTGGCTTAATTCCTCAAGATGTTCAGGGCTTAATCACCAATTAAAATCAGTAACAACAGCGCATTTGCTCAGGCCCTAGGAAATCCATTTTCTTCTTGAGAATGAAGGGGGCCCAAATCCAGGTCTTTTCATTTGACAAAAATGATGAGGAATGGATGGCAATCTTCCTACTGCTAAAAGGAGGTCAGAGCAGGAAAGGCAGCCAAGGTCACCAGAAAGACCGGCTGGTTTCTGTTCTGATTTAGAGCAGCTTGTTTTATATCCCCAGGACTGAAGGGAAATGAGCTAGTGAAATCCAGGCTGAAGCCCAGGGGACGAGAGTCACTTGGTGGTGGTCCCCGGAAGGCGGGGGAATGTTGGGGGCTGGAGAGCACAGCACTCTCTGTTTCACAGCTCTCTCTTCCCTTTCAGTTTGGTTTTTATGTGGGGGGAATCTAAGTTAGGGAATGCACACACACACACACACACACACACACACACACACGCGCGCGCGCGTGCTTGCGCACGCACGTGTGTATATAAATCCAGCATTCATATCAGTATATTTAAGGCTCTAATAAATCTTCCCCTTAAAGAAACCTACTTAAATTTCATTAAACTAATATTTTCCAAATTATTTGGCCTTGAGACCCTTTTTATACAAACCCTTTTCCCACTAACGTTTTATCATGAAAAAAGTTGCGTACACTAAATTGAGAGTTTCACGTTGAGAACCTCTAGAGGCACCACCCAGTTTATACTGTGATTTTTTTAACTTGCCATTTCACATATCAACCCATTTGTCTATCTTTTTATCTATCAATTACTCTTATTTTTAAAAATTCATTTCAAAGTAAATTGCAAATATCAGTTCACTTCTGCCTAAATACTTTGGCATTCATATCATTAACTAAAATTCAAAATCTGTTCAGTTTTTTTTTGAGGTAAAATTTATAGATGAAGAAATTCACAAGTCTTAAGTGAATATTTACTGATTTGACAAATGCGTGGACCTATGTAACCTACTGTGACCTAGAACATTACTATCTTCCCAGAAAGTTCCTCTATGTCCCTTCTCAGTCAATCCTGGCTGGCCTTTCACCCTACCACTCCCAGAGGCAAACTCCTCTATGTACACTTTTTCCATCATTGATTTTTTTTTTCCCCACCATGTACTATGTATGCATTCTTTATGTATGGCTTATTTCACTTTGCGTAATGTTTTTAGATTCATTCATGTTGTCATGTGTATTGATAATTTATTCCTTTTTATTAGTGAGTAGTATTCCATTGAATAAACATACCACAGTTTGTTTATCCACTCTTCTATAGATTGATATCTAGACTGTTTCCAAATTTTGGATATTATGAGTCAAGGCAGGTAAGAACGTTCTTGTGTGTGTTTCCTGTGTCTGTGCATGTGTGTGTACACATGTGCATGTATATACAGGCATACCTCATTTTATTGCACTCGCTTTATTGTGCTTCACAGATATTGCTTTTCTACAAATTGAAGGTCTGTGGCAACCCTGCATTGAGCAAGCATTGGCGCCATTTTTCCAACAGCTTTTGCTCACTTTGTGCCTCTGTGTCACATTTTGGTAATTCTTTAAATATTTCAGACCCTCCACCAGCAAAAAGATTAGAGACTCGCTGAAGGCTCAGATGATGGTTAGCATTTTTTAGCAATAAAGTATTTTTAAATCATGGTGTATACATTTTTTTAGAAATAATACTATTATTGCACACTTAATAGACTACAGTATAGTGTAAACATAACTTTTATAAGCATTGGGAAATTCATGTGACTTGCTTTAATGGTCTGGAACTAAACCTTCAGTATCTCTGAGGTATGCCTGTATGTATATGTGTTTCCATTTCTCATGGGTAAATAGCCAGGTGTAGGATTGCTGGGTCAGGGTAGATGTGTGTTTGATTTTATAAGAAATTACCAGACCTACTTTTGGGAAATTTTTCTTGCTCTTAAAAAGGGACCCAAGGATGAAAATACTCCCTTTCTCTTGGCAAGGTTGTGTCTAGGTATAATGCCCAGAACTTTTGCAGCTCTGAGGACAAAACTGACATAATGTCATTGAGGAACGGGGTCCTTAACAATATTACTGGACGCTGAAGTAACCAATTCTGGGGCTTCCCTCCTTGGAGTTTTTATGTGAGTTAATAATGTCCTTATTATTTAAGTCAGTTTGAATCCGAGATACTTTAGAAAAAATTGAAAGAGGGAAACTATTTTTAGAAAATTTACCAAAGTATTACATACATACAGAAAAATATACACAGATTAATTTTCACAAACTGAACGTACCTAAGTAGCTGGCCTCCAGGTGGAGAAGCAGCGTTACCAGTATCAGGGGCCTTGAGGAGATAGGGCTATATCACACACTATTAAAATTAGACGTGAAAAACAACAAAATTGGAGGCCGAGTGGAGTTCACTGGTGAATTCTACCAAACACTTTGGGAAGAAATTATACTAATGCTCCACAAAGACAAAATAGATACCCCCATTAGAAACCCCTCACTCGATTGGGATTGACATATATACACTAATATGTATAAAATAGATAACTAATAAGAACCTGCTGTATAAAAAATAAATAAAATTTAAAAATTAAAAAAAAAAAGAAACCCCTCACTTCTCCTCAAGTTCTCTCCCCTGGCTTCTCTCTCTCCCCTCCAAACCTCCTCTTGCAACAATTGGCACAGGTTTCTCTTCTGTATTCTCTCTCCAAATTCCTCTCAGTTTGCACACCTCATTCAGCAAGGCAAAAGCCTTATCGTTAGCTAATATAGTAATCACTGAATTTCCCCCAAGTTGTCCTGGGTGTGGGGTGAGGGAAGTTGGAGAGGAGGTGAAATTATGATGAAGTGACCCAGCAAAGTGCTTGTTGTCTCCATTGAACAGTGAAAAACTAGGGGTCAGAAAATGAGTTGTGTCACTTACCAGCCACATGACTTTGGATGTGCTGCTACTTGAGCCTTGGGTGTTACTTGTGAATGGGGTAGATTAATGGTAGCTACTTCACGGGGCAGTTTTGAGGACTGAATGTAAAGGGCTTACATGTATTCAGGGGGTGCAGTAGCAAGGGTCATATTCTGGGGTTCATGGGATAACTTCTTTCCAGTTTCTACCCTAAGCAGGAAGGGATTCTTCCCAAGAAACACTGTGAGCTGAAGCACTGAAGATCACTGGTGTTGCAGAAGCCGCCTGCAGACTCAGGTGGGCTCACTTGCTGGGGTTTGAAGGCAAGGGGTTAAGGTAGGACTTATGAAGGAAAACATATTCTTTTCCAGAAATCAATCAAACTACAAGAACAGCAATTAGAGTAAACTTTGAGTAATTATATATGATCATTGAATGAGAATAATCTACAAATGCTATTTTTGGCCTTTGGTATAGAACACACCACCCCTGAACTAATCTCATGTGAAAAAAAAATATGTGGTGGTGGAATCACAGAAGACAATTAGCCAACTGTAAATGAATAACAATTTGGATGGATCAGAACAGACGCAATGGTTAAGGCTTCTCTTCTCAGAGACTGACCTTTAAAGATACTTAAATTAATTGGATATTACATTATACACCAGTATTTCGCAAAGTTCATCCATTATTTGATAGCTGACATGATTTTTCCCTGTAACTATTTATCACTTGTACTATTATTTAATTAACATTTTTCTTGCAATAAATTCCTTAAAAATTGCTTTTGCCTGACTCTTTCTAATTCATGGCAAAACCAATTCATAACTATCAAAAGTGCCCACTTTGTACCACTTAAAAACCTATCACCCTCTGGGATAGACTTTTGTCTATCGTTATCTTTGCAGCTATTAGATCACTTCCGACCAATCTCCGCAAGTCATTTTCATAAGGTCTTGAGCTAAAGAATCCCTCCAGAATTATTTTCCAGAGATACCCAATGCTTGATTCTCTTTAACCAAACCTACTTCTCTCACACTCTTCCCCATCTCAGCAGAGGTCAACTCCACTCTACCAGTTCTAGAAAATTTTGGAATCGTTCTTGACTCCTATTTTCTCTCTTATCCATCTAACCGCACCAGGAGATCCTGCTGGCTCTGCCTTCAAAATACATCCATGTTATGACCACTTCACATCATCTTCACGTCTAGCTTTCTAGTCTAAGCCTCCAAATCAGTGTGCTTCTAAAACTTGTGCTTTGTGTGTGCTTTCGCATAGAATCCAGGTGAGAGATACTAGAGTAAGCTTTCTAAAGCCCAGGTCATGCCATTGCTCTGCTCAAAAATCTCTAATGACTTTCTAATTCGGAGCAAAATCTCAAGTCCTTACCTTGATCCCCGAGGCCCTTCCCGACCTCCACCCCCCCACATCTTGACCGTATTTCCAACTGCTCCCTCTCTTGCTCTGTCTGCTCAAGTCACCCTGGCCATCTTTCCTTCCTTCATCTCGTCAAGCACACTCTTGTATGGGGACCTTTATGTGTGCTGCTTCCTTTTTCCTAGCATACTTTTCCCCCAGGCATAAGTAAGCATGACTTCTACTTTCTTCCCATTTCCTTCAGGTGTCTATTGAAATATCACCTTATCAGAGAGGACCCTTCGGTTTATACTATATAAAACAACCTTCTCTCACCTCTTAATGTGTTTTATTCTTATTAGCACTTATAACCCAATAAATTTTATTTAATTTAATTTTTTGTTTGGCTTTCTCCATTGAGAATGGAGACATCAGGACAAGAAGGACTTTGCTGTGTTTACTACTCTATCATCAGGGTCTAAAAGATTGCCCGGTAAATAGTAGGCACTTAATAAATATATGAATAAATGCTGGGTTGGATAAATACTAGCTGACCATTACAGTCAAGATTCTGATGCCCAGAAAGAACAAAACCAGGTAGGGAACGCCACCTCCTCCAGCCCGTGCCCCTCCACCTTACTGTTACAGATATGATTCATGTCACATAGGTACTGTTCTTATGAATTAACAAATCCATTCATTATGACATAAGGTGCTCCAAAGAGATATAGTGGAGCAGACCACTCAGAAATTTAAGTGGGTAGAATGGTCAGAGAAAGCTTCTTGAAAAATATGGAGCCTGTCTTGTGCCCTGAAGAAGGGCATTCCAGTTATGTTTGCTACATAACAAGTAATTCCAAACATAGTCACTTAAAATGACAACTGTTTTATTATGGCTGATGGTTCTGTGGGCCAGGAACTTGGGGAGAGCGTGGCTGGGTGATACTTCTGTTCCATGTGGCATTGATGGGGTTCACTCCACAGTATTCAGCTGGTGGATGGACTAGTTTGGAGCCTAAGACTGATTCACTTGCGTATCTGGTACCTTCGTGGGGATGGCTGGAAGGAGTTCAGTTGAAACTGTGACTGAAGCATCTACCCAGGGTCTCCCCAGTTTCAGGATTTCCAGACCTCTTACATGGTGAATCAGGGTTCCGTCAAAAGCCAGACAACAGGCCCAAAATGGAGTCACTTATGCTAAACCCCATGTCACCGAACCGAGTTAACTTACAGTTTTGGCTTTCCCAGAAATGGAATCTTAAACCAGTTAGTCAGAAATTGCCTGATCATCACTAGTTAGGTAATCTGCCTGATAGATGCCTACAGTCCCCTAAAGGAGAGTAACCTTGCAATAACCAACCTGCTTCTTGGCCTCTTATAATTTCCTTGCTCCTGTGCCCTTCTGCCTACAAGTCTTTCACTTTGTACAGCTCCTTGGAGCTCCTTTCTATCTGCTAGATGGAATGCTCACTGATTCATGAATCATTGAAGGAAGCCAGTAGGATCTTTACAATGTACTCAGTTGAATTTTGTTTTTTTAACAGTTCCAAGAGTGAGCGTTCTAGGAAACATAGATGCTGCACGACTTTTTGTGACCCGGCCTCAGAAGTCACATGGCTTCACTTCTTCGGTCTCTATTGTCAGACACAAGCAGTCACTAGCCCGCCCAGATCCAAGGGGAGATGACATAGATCCCCGCTTTTCCACGGATGACTTGTCAAAGGACTTGCAGCCATGTTTTCAAACTGCCTCAGCGAAGTGTGACTCAGTTAAGTGGGGAGTAGTTGGGAAAGTGTTCTGAGTGAGGGTAAAAGTTTGAGTAGGGGTGAGATAGGACAGGTACATTTAGGAACCATAAAGAGACCCATGTGCCCAGAGTGGGAGACAGACCAGGAGAAATGTCAAAGACAAAGATAAAGGAAAGGGCGTGGGCCGGGGTGAGTTTGAATACCTGGTTAAGGAGTCTAGTCTTTTCTCTGTAGACAAGTGGTCTTTATTTTTTTAATTTTTTCTAAATTTATTTATCTATTTTTGTCTGCATTGGGTCTTCGCCGCTGCGCGCGGGCTCTCTCTAGTTGTGTCAATGGGCTTCTCATTGCAGTGGCCTCTCCTGCTGCGGAGCACGGGCTCCAGGCGCACAGGCTTCAGCAGTTGTGGCGTGTGGACTCTGTAGCTGTGGCTCGTGGGCTCCAGAGCGCAGGCTCAGCAGCTGTGGTGCAAGGTCCCAGCTGCTCCGTGACATGTGAGATCCTCCCGGACCAGGGCTGGAACCCGTGTCCCCTGCATTGGCAGGTGGACTCTTAACCACTGCGCCACCAGGGAAGCCCGACAAGTGGTCTTTAAACTGTTTTGCTTACATGTCTCCAAAAGAATTTTGAAAAACACATTTTTAAGGTTAGCATCCAATTCTTTTCCTCATAATTTAAAAGTACAGGCATACCTCAGGGATATTGTGGGTTCAGTTCTAGACCACTGTAATAAAGCAAATACCGCAATAAAGCAAGCCACATGAAATTTTTGGTTTGCTAGTGCATATAAAATTTATGTTTACACTATACTGTAGTCTATTAAGTGTGCAAGAGCATTATGTCTCAAGAACAATGTGTATACCTTAATTAAAAAATACTTTATGGCTAAAAAATGCTAACCGTCATCTGAGCCTTTAGCGAGTTGTGATCTTTTTGCAATAGTAACATCAAAGATCACTGATCACAGATCACCATAACAAATATGATCATAATGAAAAAGTCTGAAATATTGCGAGAATTACCAAAATGTGACACAGAGACAGAAAGTGAGCAAATGCTGTTGGGAAAATGACGCCATAGACTTGCTCCTTGCGTGGTCCACACAAACCTTCAATCTGTAAAAAATGCAGCATCTGCAAAGCACAATGAAGTGAAGCATAATAAAATGAGGTATGTCTGCTATTACAAAAGTCAGCAACCCTCTCTAGGTGGTCATTCAGGCTGATGGAGGCTCTTCAGTTTCTTCTTTCCATAATCTCCAAGGTCACTGTGGATATCTCCCTCCAAATCTGTGCCCAGAGCCTGGAAGATCACACATGGGGAAGGTTTCTTTTTTTTTTTTTTTTAAAGTTAATGAATGAATTAATTTATTATTATTATTTTTTTAATATTTATTTTTGGCTGTGTTGCGTCTTCGTTTCTGTGCGAGGGCTTTCTCTAGTTGTGGCGAGCGGGGGCCACTCCTCATCGCGGTGCGCGGGCCTCTCACTATCGCGGCCTCTCTTGTTGCCGAGCACAGGCTCCAGACGCGCAGGCTCAGTAGTTGTGGCTCACGGGCCTAGTTGCTCCGCGGCACGTGGGATCTTCCCAGACCAGGGCTCGAACCCGTGTCCCCTGCATTGGCAGGCAGATTCTCAACCACTGCGCCACCAGGGAAGCCCTGGGGAAGGTTTTATAGGCAAAGAATGGAACTGGTGCATATCACTTCTGCTCACTTTCCATTGGCCAGACTTCGGTTCCCTGGCTATTCCCGACTGCAGGGGAGGGGAGGAAGAAGAGAGGAACACAGATTTTGCGCAAGAACTAGCGGTTCTTGCTACAGGACATATGTAAAGCATTTGGCTCATTTGCTGGCAGACAGTAAGCATTCAAGACAGTAGCTGCTGCTATTGTTACAATATCACCATTATTATTATTACACATTCAGTTTACAGGCTGTGTTCTATGCACAGATGGATTTGCGCTGCCTTTGCTGGAGCTTACAGGCCCCCAGGGTAGATGCAACGTCAGGCAAAGGAGGCCCCAGAGCCTTGGGGCCCAGTTAGTAGCTAATAAACCCGAGCTGGCAGCTCTGCAGCTGCAGTCAGTGGGAAGAAGAGGGAACTCTTGCAGTAAATCCCTAACGCCAGATTCCCACACAGCTGCACGTCTATTTCCTGCCTGCCTGCAGTAATTCATTTCTGACCAAATGCCCCTCCCTGTACCACTCTCTGTACTCCTCCTCCGTGCCTTGCACCCGCCTTGTACTTCCGTGTGAATCCTAGGGTGGACTCAGCTAGAGCCTGAAGAAAACCAGGGACTTGACCTTAGGCTGGGGAGCAAGTTTTTGCCCCACAGCTGCTAGTTCAAGGGACCCACCAATAACTAGAAAGCGGCACTGGTTTCCTGTAGGAATTCTAAGTTCCTGTGCTTCCTGCATGTGACGTGGGTGCAATGACATGGACTTCAAAGATCTGATCAAACATCAGAAATCTTTGATTTATTTTCCCTGCCTTTGATACCTGCTAATCTGGGCCCCAGAGGGTTAGAAGAGTGAACATTTTCTCTAGGGATCCTAGTAACCATGTGATGAAAACTGAGGCACTATTGCAGGAAACTCATGTTTGGTTTAGCCTGGGAAGGACACCAGGGAAAATGTAAACACTGTCCTAGTAAATGCTTCCACAAACTACCAAGGTGACTACGTGTAATCAATTTTCTCCATCTGGTTACAACCTTCTTAGGAAAGAGAGGGCATCCCCTTGCCCAAGCTGAACTCATTCATCCAACAAGGTCCTAACTTACATCTCTGTGCTGATTTGTCCTGCAAAGCCTCCTCTGAGCGGTGCGCAGTTGATGTGGTCGAGGAAAAATTTCATATTTTCCAAATCAAATGGGAGAAGCAGGTCAGTGTGAGATAATGAATGATCCTTCCTGGGCTGTGATGCCAGATGCAAAATGGCGAGATGAGCTCCAGGTGTGACCTTCCAAGGATGGTGCAGGGCTTCAGCCCATAAGCAGGCTCAGCTGGGGTGCGTCCTGCCCCGTGCGTGAATCAGCACGTGAGCAGTTAAGTTGGCGAGCCTTGGCTTCATCGGTTAGAGCATTCAGCCTCCAAGCGTTAACCTGCAGCCGTGCTCAGAAGAACAGGGGCCGAGGATTCAGAAGCACGCGGGCTTGAAGGAGCAGTGACATGTGGCTTTGAACAACCAGCCGCAGCAGCAGATCTGGGTACGTAGCTTTGCTTTGATTGATAGTGTTTTGTTTCCTCCCGAGAGAACAAAGCGATGGTTGTTCATGTTTGCAAACAAGATCCCTTGGACACTGAAAAGGAACAGATGTCTATTAGCTGCTATTTATTATGAAAAAATGTAATAGGGATGGAGTAGGGCAGGGGAGCAGATTCTTTCTACTCATTTACGTTTCTGATTGCAATGGCCGAGTTTCTTTAATTTTATCTGAATTCCGATGCTGTGTGGTCAGGTCATTTGAATGTCATGGTTACAGTAGAATTCAAAAGGTATCTTTTGGCTGCTCTTTCTGTAAATCATCATATCTACATTCGGAGATACGGATTGAGTTTGCAGAATTATTTGCCAAATTGATGAAGCCAAGTGGCAGAAATCCATTTTCCTACCTTATTTTGGAAAGCAAGATTCATATTCTTAGGCTTAAAGAACAAACTTCTCCAAATTTACCATATGTCTGAGTGAGAGCGGTAGCATTTGAATATGGACTTTTTCTTTCCTACAGCTTGACTTTCATCTCAGGTGTATGCAGCGTGACCTGAAATAAACTTTAGAATCTCAGTTCTTTTTAATGAGTCTTCTCATCTGGATCACCTGGGCCTTTCCATCACTTTCGGTGACTTTCTCTATTCTTTTGATTTTAGAATAGCTGAGATTTAGAGTAGCTTAGAATTACTCCAAAAGCTTGGATTTGATTGAACTTCCAAGGATATAGGAACTGAAGTTTGGCTGGGTCTCATCGCATCCCCATTCTGGCACTGCAGCAACACCTACCAACTGACCCCGATGACCTTTTCCCCAGCTAGCACCACCTGCAGGTTTAAAATAGGGGGGTGCTACTTCTCAGGCTTAGACCCTACTTAACAAGTTACTGCTTCCCAGCACAGTGTTCAAAACTGGTCTTTAATCATCTTGGAATTATCTAGAATATTTCCTCCCCAGTGCCCATAGCTTCTCCTATATTCACCTGAATTTCCAACCCATAGAAGGCTCCATTTGGTAAACAAGTTTTTCTTTGAAAAATGCAAACAACTACCTTAAAATTTGGGTAGGCTATCAGTCACTAATACCTTCATACAAGTCAGTTTAGTGCCTCTTTAAAATCACTCTCCCTGAAGTAAAGGTGTTTTTCTAGAATGAAGGAAAGGTGGTGAGAATCAGGAATTTGAAGCTTGGGTTCTGAAGGCAGAGAGAGAGGAAAATCTGGACGGCACTGCAGTAGTGCCCAAGGAGGCCAGTTTGAGAATCCTGAGTGATGAGAAAAGGGCAGGATCCAGAAGGCATTGTTCACAGTGGTGCAGTTGAAGGTGCCTGAAGACTTCAGGGTCACCTGGGCATAGTTAGAAGCTAAGGAATTAACTTCCAGATTCTCAACTCCCATTTGAACCGCTTTCCAGAAACTTTTTTGCTGGAGGATCCGTATGAGTTCTGCTTCAAAAATAAAGACAGACTTCTCACTCATCTGGAATCTCACTCTGGGCATACAGTCTCACTCTGGTCCCAAGGTACACAGAAATCTCCTGGGCATCACACACACGGATGACTTCAGAATACATTGTTCCAGAGGGAGGGCCCGGTAAGAGCAAAGCAAGCAGAAATGGACCACATCTCATTTCTCTAGGTTTCAAACTCATGCCAAAGACTGTGCCTTGTTTCTCCTAGAGCTGCAGTTAAGGAGTGAGAAGGTTATCACGAAGACAAAGTGTATGTATGAATACATTGATTGGAACTGAAACTGAAGTCTGATATTTTTTCATACTAATTCTGGTTTGGTTGCCTGATTTGATGACGAAGTTGGTTTGACTAATTAAGGTCTGTGGATATTTTTTGTAAGTTTAACACGCCGATTCCGCTGCTTAAGTGTTTGGCCAAAATAAATTTAAAATGTGTACAATACATAGAAAATTAGAAAATACAACTTTTCCAAGTATTTTAGCATATAAAAGCTTTAGCTGGTACCTTTTAAAATGCACACAGGAGTAGAAAATGCCTTTAGGGGTTTCAGGAGCAAAAACCTGTGAAGACCACTGGAGTGTATTATCCTTGAGGTGAGATGCGCCTGACTGAGAGCAAGTGCCTTGGCCCTCAGGTGGCCCTGGAGTCCACCCCTTGTTTTGTGCCTCTGCATCTTCTACTTCCCGCCCCCAACTTCAGGATCCTGCAGTTTCCATCACTCAGCCCCCATACTGCTGCCTCTGTGAACCAGCTGGTTGATATATTTGTGTTGAGTAGTTGCCTAGTGATTTGAAGATAGCGTGTGAATGGCAGAACAAAACTTCCACGAGGCAAGGGTGGAAGAAGAGGAGGGTTTACCCGGCATTCTTTGGGATCACCTCTCTCCTGCGTCAGGGTGATGAGGTTGGTGCCGCTGGAGTAGAAAGATGTGAATTCAAGTCCTGTGTCTGCAACTGACTAGCTCTTTGAACTTCCTTGAGCCTCAGTGGCTTCATTTGTAAAACTGGGATCCTGTGCGTGAACCTCTGGGATGATAGGTTGGGACTTGAACAGTAAATTGACACACACTCGTTAAATAGTAAGTTCCAAGGTGGAGGAATGTATAAAGTTTAAGGGGAAGAAATAGGTTAAGCCATTGACTCTGTCTGGGGGATCACTGTTATGAGAATTAACAACTTTTTAGCACCCTGCCGTTTGCACAGAAATATCATACACTTCCTCTCTGTATTGCTTCCGCAACCCTGTGAAGCAGATTCTTTTTTTGTTTTTTTTTTGTTTTTTTTTTGAATTTTTGAGTTTTATTTTTTTATACAGCAGGTTCTTATTAGTTATCCATTTTATACATATTAGTGTATGCATGTCAATCCCAATCTCCCAATTCATCCCAACCCCACCCCCACCCCCCACCACTTTCCCCACTTGGTGTCCATACATTTGTTCTCTGCATCTGTGTCTCAATTTCTGCCCTGCAAACTGGTTCATCTGTACCATTTTTCTAGGTTCCACATATATGTGTTAATATACAATATTTGTTTTTCTCTTTCTGACTTACTTTACTCTGCATGACACTCTCTAGATTCATCCATGTCTCTACAAATGACCCAATTTTGTTCCTTTTTATGGCTGAATAATATTCCATTGTATATATGTACCACTTCTTCTTTATGCATTGGTCTGTCAATGAGCATTTAGGTTGCTTCCATGACCTGGCTGTTGTAAATAGTGCTGCAGTGAACATTGGGGTACATGTGTCTTTTTGAATTATGCTTTTCTCTGGGTATATGCCCAGTAGTGGGATTGCTGGGTCATATGGTAATTCCATTTCTAGTTTTTTAAGGAACCTCCATACTGTTCTCCATAGTGGCTGTATCAATTTACATTCCCACCGACAGTGCACTCCCTCTGCACTCCCTCTCCAGCATTCGTTGTTTGTAGATTTTCTGATGATGCCCATTCTAAGTGGTGTAAGGTGATACCTCATTGTAGTTTCGATTTGCATTTCTCTAATAATTAGTGATGTTGAGCATCTTTTCATGTGCTTCTTGGCCATCTGTATGTCTTCTTTGGAGAAATGTCTATTTAGGTCTTCTGCCCATTTTTGGATTGGGTTGTTTGTTTTTTTAATATTGAGCTGCATGAGCTGTTTATATATTTTGGAGATTAATCCTTTGTCCATTGATTCGTTGGCAAATATTTTCTCCCATTCTGAGGGTTGTCTTTTCGTCTTGTTTGTAGTTTCCTTTGCTGTGCAAAAGCTTTTAAGTTTCATTAGGTCCCATTTGTTTATTTTTGTTTTTATTTCCATTACTCTAGGAGGTGGATCAAAACAGATCTTGCTGTGATTTATATCATAGCGTGTTCTGCCTATGTTTTCCTCTAAGAGTTTTATAGTGTCCTGTCTTGCATTTAGGTCTCGAAACCATTTTGAGTTTATTTTTGTGTATGGTGTTAGGGAGTGTTCTAATTTCATTCTTTTACATGTAGCTGTCCAGTTTTCCCAGCACCACTTATTGAAGAGAATGTCTTTTCTCCATTGTATATCCTTGCCTCCTTTGTCATAGATTAGTTGACCATAGGTGCGTGGGTTTATCTCTGGGCTTCCTATCCTGTTCCATTGATCTATATTTCTGTTTTTCTGTCAGTACCATATTGTCTTGATTACTGTAGCTTTGTAGTATAGTCTGAAGTCAGGGAGTCTGATTCCTCCAGCTCTGTTTTTTTCCTCAAGACTGCTTTGGCTATTCAGGGTCTTTTTTGTCTCCATACAAATTTTAAGATTTTTTGTTCTAGTTTTGTAAAAAAATGCGACTGGTAATTTGATGGGGATCGCACTGAATCTGTAGACTGCTTTGGATAGTATAGTCATTTTCACAATATTGATTCTTCCAATCCAAGAACATGGTATATCTCTCCATCTGTTGGTATCATCTTTAATTTCTTTCATCAGTGTCCTATAGTTTTCTGCATACAAGCCTTTGTCTCCCTACGTAGGTTTATTCCTAGGTATTTTATTCTTTTTGTTGCAGTGGTAAATGGGAGTGTTTCCTTAATTTCTCTTTCAGATTTTTCATCATTAGTGTATAGGAATGCAAGAGATTTCTGTGCATTAATTTTGTGTCCTGCAACTTTACCAACTTCATTGGTTAGCTCTAGTAGTTTTCTGGTGGCATCTTTAGGATTCTCTATGTATAGTATCATGTCATCTGCAAACATTGACAGTTTTACTTCTTCTTTTCCAATTTGTATTTCTTTTTCTTCTCTGATTGCCGTGACTAGGACTTCCAAAACTATGTTGAATAATAGTGGTGAGAGTGGACATCCTTGTCTTGTTCCTGATCTTAGAGTAAATGTTTTCAGTTTTTCATCATTGAGAATGATGTTTGCTGTGGGTTTGTCATATATGGCCTTTATTATGTTGAGGTCGGTTCCCTCTATGCCCACTATCTGTAGAGTTTTTATCATAAATGGGTGTTGAATTTTGTCAAAAGCTTTTTCTGCATCTATTGAGAAGATCATATGGTTTTTATTCTTCAATTTCTTAATATGGTGTATCATATTGATTATGTATATTGAAGAATCCTTGTATCCCTGGGATAAATCCCACTTGATCTTGGTGTATGATCCTTTTAAGGTGTTGCTGGATTCTGTTTGCTAGTATTTTGTTGAGGATTTTTGCATCCATATTCATCAGTGATATTGGTCTGTAATTTTCTTTTTTTGTAATATTTTGTCTGGTTTTGGTATCAGGGTGATGGTGGGCTCATAGAATGAGTTTGGGAGTATTCCTTCCTCTGCAATATTTTGGAAGAGTTTGAGAAGGATGGGGGTTAGCTGTTCTCTAAATGTTTGATAGAATTCACCTGTGAAGCCATCTGGTCCTGGACTTTTGTTTGTTGGAAGATTTTTAATCACAGTTTCAATTTCATTACTTGTGACTGTTCTCTTCATATTTTCTATTTCTTCCTGGTTCGGTCTTGGAAGGTTACACCTTTCTAGGAATTTGTCCATTTCTTCCAGGGTGTCCATTTTATTGGCATAGAGTTGCTTGTAGTTGTCTCTTAGGATGCTTTGTATTTCTGTGGTGTCTGTTGTAACTTCTCCTTTTTCATTTCTAATTTTATTGATTTGAGTCCTCTCCCTCTTTTTCTTGATGAGTCTGGCTAATGGTTTATCAATTTTGTTTATCTTCTCAAAGAACCACCTTTCAGTTTTATTGATCTTTGCTATTATATGTTTCTATTTCATTTATTTCTGCTCTGATCTTTGTTTGTTCTTCTTTCTCCAGTTCCTTTAGGTGAAAGGTTAGATTGTTTATTCGAGATTTTTCTTGTTTCTTGCAGTAGGCTTGTATAGCTATAAACATCCCTCTTAGAACTGCTTTTGCTGCATCCCATAGGTTTTGGATCGTCGTGTTTTCATTGTCATTTGTCTCTAGGTATTTTTTGATTTCTTCTTTGATTTCTTCAGTGACCTCTTGGTTATTTAGTAACGTATTGTTCAGCCTCCACGTGTTTGTGTTTTTTACGTTTTTTTCCCTCTAATTGATTTCTAATCTCATAGTGTTGTGGTCAGAAAAGATGCTTGATATGATTTCAATTTTCTTAAATTTACTGAGGCTTGATTTGTGACCCAAGATGTGATCTATGCTGGAGAATGTTCTGTGCACACTTGAGAAGAAAGTGTAATCTGCTGGTTTTGTATAGAATGTCCTATAAATATCAATTAAATCTATCTAGTCTATTGTGTCATTTAAAGCTTTTGTTTCCTTATTAATTTTCTGTTTGGATTATCTGTCCATTGTTGTAAGTGAGGTGTTAAAGTCCCCCACTATTATTGTGTTACTGTCAATTTCCTATTTTATAGCTGTTAGCAGTTGCCTTATGTATTGAGGTGCTCCTATGTTGGGTGCATATATATTTATAATTGTTATATCTTCTTCTTGGAATTATCCCCTGATCATTACATAGTGTCCTTCCTTGTCTCTTGTAACATTCTTTATTTTAAAGTCTATTTTATCTGATATAAATATTGCTACTCCAGCTTTCTTTTGATATCCATTTGCATGGAATATCGTTTACCATCCCCTCACTTTCAGTCTGTATGTGTCCCTGTATCTGAAGTGGGTCTCTTGTAGACAGCATATATGTGGGTCTTGTTTTTGTATCCATTCAGCGATCCTGGGTCTTTTGGTTGGAGCATTTAATCCATTCACGTTTAAGGTAATTATTGATATGTATGTTCCTATGACCATTTTCTTAATTGTTTTGGGTTTGTTTTTGTAGGTCCTTTTCTTCTCTTGTGTTTCCCACTTAGAGAAGTTCCTTTAGCATTTGTTGTAGAGCTGGTTTGGTGGTGCTGAATTCTTTTAGCTTTTGCTTGTCTGTAAAGCTTTTGATTTCTCCATCAAAGCTGAATGAGATCCTTGGCGGGTAGAGTAATCTTGGTTGTAGGTTCTTCCCTTTCATCATTTTAAGTATACCATGCCACTCCCTCTGCCTTGTAGTTTCTGCTGAGAAATCAGCTCTTAACCTTATGGGAGTTCCCTTGTATGTTATTTGTCACTTTGCCCTTTCTGCTTTCAATAATTTTTCTTTGTCTTTAATTTTTGCCAATTTGATTACTATGTGTCTCGGCATGTTTCTCCTCAGGTTTTTCCTGTATAGGACTCTCTGTGCTTCGTGGACTTGGGTGGCTATTTCCTTTCCCCTGTTATGGAAGTTTTAGACTGTAATCTTTTCAAATATTTTCTCAGGTCCTTTCTCTCTCTCTTCTCCTTCTGGGACCCCTATAATGCGAATGTTGTTGAGTTTAATGTTGTCCCAGAAGTCTCTTAGGCTGTCTTCATTTCTTTTCATTCTTTTTTCTTTATTCTGTTCTGCAGCAGTGAATTCCACCATTCTGTCTCCAGGTCACTTATCCGTTCTTCTGCCTCAGTTATTCTACTATTGATTCCTTCTAGTGTAGTTTTCATTTCAGTTATTATATTGTTCATCTCTGTTTGTTTGTTCTTAAATTCTTCTAGTTCTTTGTTAAACATTTCTTGCATCTTCTCGATCTTTGCCTCCATTCTTTTTCCGAGGTCCTGGATCATCTTCACTATCAGTATTCTGAATTCTTTTTCTGGAATGTTGCCTATCTCCACTTCATTTAGTTGTTTTTCTGGGTTTTTATCTTGTTCCTTCATCTGGTACAAAGCCCTCTTCCTTTTCATCTTGTCTATCTTTCTGTGAATGTGGTTTTTGTTCCCCAGGCTGCAGGATTGTAGTTCTTGCTTCTGCTGTCTGCCCTCTGGTGGATGAGTCTATCTAAGAGGCTTGTGCAAGTTTCCTGATGGGAGGCTCTGGTGGTGGGTAGAGCTGACTGTTGCTCTGGTGTGCAGAGCTCAGTAAAACTTTAATCCACTTGTCTGCTGATGGGTGGGGCTGAGTTCCCTCCCTGTTGGTTGTTTGGCCTGAGGCGACCCAACACTGGAGCCTACCCGGGCTCTTTGGTGGGGCTAATGGCAGACTCTGGGAGGGCTCACACCAAGGAGTATTTCCCAGAACTTCTGCTGCCAGTGTCCTTGTCCTTACGGTGAGACACAGCCACCCCCTGCCTCTGCAGGAGACCTTCCCACACTAGCAGGTAGGTCTGGTTCCGTCTCCTATGGGGTCACTGCTCCTTCCCCTGGGTCCTGATGTGCACACTGCTTTGTGTGTGTCCTCCAGGAGTGGAGTCTCTGTTTCCCCCAGTCCTGTTGAAGTCCTGCAATCAAATCCCACTAGCCTTCAAAGTCTGACTCTCTAGGAATTCCTCCTCCCATTGCTGGATCCCCAGGTTGGGAAGCCTGACGTGGGGCTCAGAACCTTCAGTCCGGTGGGTGGACTTCTGTGGTATAAGTGTTCTCCAGTCTGTGAATCACCCACCCAGCAGTTATGGGACTTGATTTTACTGTGATTTTGCCCCTCCTACCGTCTCATTGTGCCTTCTCCTTTGTCTTTGGTGTGCGGTATCTTTCTTTGTGAGTTCCAGTGTCTTCCTGTCGATGATTGTTCAGCAGTTAGTTGTGATTCCAGTGCTCTCGTAAGAGGGAGTGAGCGCACGACCTTCTACTCCGCCATCTTGAACCAGTCTCCTGTGAAGTAGATTCTTGCTGGGAGGATGAGAAGAGGCATGTCCACCCCCCACCCCCCATTGCCATTCCTGCCCAATCATCTTTGCCAAAAGGAAACAGTTGTGCTGTGAAGTGATACCAGGAAACCTAGCCTTATTTGTTAAGGCTGAGATGTCAAGAGTTGGCTCTAAATGTTCTTCCAAATAGACACCTTTCCAAGCCCTTCTGCAGTGAGACCTTTACCAATTCCTCCATTTTCCCATCAGAGAAGGACGTGCCTGTTTCTCTGCTAAGAGACAAGGTCAAGTCAACATTGGGTGAGAAAAAAATGGAGAACACGTCAAATGTCCAGTGCAAATACCCTGCTGAGAGGGAGGAAAGGAACCAAGCTAATCTGGACCATCTCAGGGCAGGCATCAGAAGTTCTACTAGCATCAGGGTAGAAGGGGTATCCTTGAAAAAATGGTAATAGAAACTTTGAGATGGCTAGTTATCCATCCCCAGGATCAAGACCCCAAAACAGGAGGACAGCAACTACCCCATATCACTGGAAGTGAATGTCAGAGGTCACACTAAAGAGACAGATCTGTGACACATAGGTTCCCTGCAGAGCAGGACACTTTTGGCTGTAACTCTAAGTTGCACCACTCAGCTAATTTCCCATTCAGATGAGGGAATTTGTCCCAAACTTTTCCAAAAATGAGAGATCCAACAACATTTGCACACAAGGTTCATGAGGCTTTTCATCACACCTTGCTGAGAACAGCTTCATCCACAAATAAAACACATGAAGAGAAGGAAAGAAGGTGGTCAGGGGTTAGTCATCCCCAGGTGATGGAAACCACTGAAGCCACAAGAGAGAACAGAGAATGGCACTGGTGACTGGGAAGGAGTGTAAGATTATGTTCAAGAGGGTAACATGTGCTTCTTGGGATTCTGCCAAGAAATGAGGTCCCTGAGAGCCTCAGAATCTCCTGGAACTGTTTTCAATATTGTTTTTATTGGTACCCACATCTCCTGATTTCTCTTCCAGACTCACCTGGTCTGGGAAGAGCAGCTGATGTAAAGAGAAGCCTCAAAATGTATTTAGGAAACAAAACAAAGCAGTGTGTGTCAGCTGGACATTGTTTTGACCGTCACCTGGAGGATCCAGTTGCAATTCCTGCTCTATATTGTCTCCCTAGCTCCCAGGACAGCAGTGTCATCTGAGACTATACTTTAGAAATGACTCATTAGTGACTTAAGAGTTGGTTTGTGTAGTAACAATGATGTGTTGAAGAAAGTTCGTATTGGCTCATCAGAGCCAATTGTGTATAGAACTTCCCAGCTTCATGATCCATGACTTTCTTTGGTTGCTTGAAATCAGCCATGATAGGAGTGTTTACACCACAGGAATTGGTGAATGTTACACACCAGGGCTTCTTGTTCCTGGAGAACCAGTTGTTAACCATTCAGCAGCACGCCACTGTCAATACTTGTTGCAGAAAATTCTTTGATAAGGAAATGATGTGCTGGTTTAAGACATTAGGAGAAAAAATAGCCTTAGGAAGAAATTACTTTCTACTGTTAGAGAATGTTATGATAGACCCAGGATCAGGTTTGCTTAGCAGAACAACCATACAGGTTTGCAAATAGGGAATATCCTGTCCAGGTCACCTTTCCAAGGCAGGCTACTACTTTCCTATATGCTTAGACCCCTGAATTATGCTAATTGAATCACATAACCCCATCTTTATGTCACTGTATTAATAAGAGGAAGAATTTAAGTAAATCTTTGGAACGGAAGTGAAAGAGTATGCTAATCCTTTTTCCAGTTCATTTACCTTTTTTGGGTTAATAGAAGTAGAAACAAGAAATTTGCCAAGCCCAAACGTGGAAGATCATTTGTCGAAGTCTGTCAGCCTAACTTCCTTTATTTATTTATTTTATTTACTTATTTATTTTTAAAAATTGGACTATAGTTGATTTACAATGTCGTGTTAGTTTCAGGTGTATAGCACAACGATTCAGTTATACACACACATATATATTCTTCTTCAGATTCTCTTCCCTTGTAGGTTATTACAAAATATTGAATACAGTTCCCTGTGCTATACAGTAGGTCCTTGTTGGTTATCTATTTTATATACAGTAGTGTGTGTTTGTTAATCCCAACCTCCTAATTTATCCCCCCGCCCTTCCACTTTGGTAACCACAAGTTTGTTTTCTATGTCTGTGAGTCTCTTACTCTTTTGGAAATAAGTTCATTTGTTTGCTTGCTTTTAGATTCCACATATAAGTGATATCATGTAATATTTATCTTTCTCTGTCTGGCTCACTTCACTTAGTGTGATAATCTTCAGGTCCCTCCACGTTGCTGTAAATGGCATTATTTCATTCTTTTTTGTGGCTAATCGTCTGCCTAACTTCCTGTACAGGGAAGGCACCTCACAGGAAATTAACTCTATGACTAGCGTTTCCTTGTGTCTTCTCAGAGTGGGGAAGCCTCTGAGAATTCCGTTTACAGGAGGCATTCATTAATTCACAGGTAGTTCCTTTTCTACTCATGCTAAGCCAAAGGAAATTTTTGTTTTAGAAAATAGGAGATCTCCCCATGGATTACACTAAAGTATAGTATAAGAGGAATTATACATTAGTACTTGGTAAAAGTGTCTATACCAAAAAAATAAGGTAATTGTGAAGTAGTCATGGAGGTGGAGACTATGATTATCCCCATTTTACAGGTGAGGGAATAGATGCATAGAGAAGTCAAGTGACTTCCTCCAGTTAGGGCAGTGCTGGGATTTGAACTCAAGAAATCTTAATCCAAACCCATATTCTAAACCACAATTATTTATCCTCTCCCTGTGAAGAGAACGGCTAAAAATCCAATCCAACTCCTCTTTGAACATGGGCCCCCACTTTTGTTGCATGAAAACCTATTTCAACCCACAGCAGAACAGCAGATTTCATAATTTAATCGAGTCTCTCACGTGTCTCATTAAGTCAGAACTTCAGACACAGAGCAGAGGTTGGAAGATGGAGCAGGAAACATCAGGTTTCAACTTGCACAGCCGTGGCTCAGTAGGCAAAGCAGGAGTCATTCCTCCCAACTGCTTCTTATGTGAAAGTACAACAAAACTCTTTTGCAACCATGTTGTCACCTTTCTTCCTCTTCTGAGTTTGGCCAGAAATCTTCAACAGTGTTGTAATACTTTTAGGGTAAATAAGAAGTCTGTTTCTCTCCCATATGCATTTTTTTTTTTTTTAATTTGCTGGAATCTTGGAAGAAATGCTATATTCATGAGATTTTTGTTTTGTGTTGTAGTCATAAACATTAGCCTCAGGCTTCATTCTAATGCTTTTAGACCTGATGTTTATAGCTGATACTCAAACTGAATCCATTTTAACAATCAGTTTGTTTTCCCAAGTCTCCTTTGTCTGGTTACAGCATCACAATTCTCTCTCAATCTTAAAAAAAATTGGAGTGATGTCTGGTTTTCCCCTCTCCTTTACCTCCCATATTGAGCAAGTGTCAACTTGCTAGCGACAAACTTCACCAACACTTCTCAGATGTATTCCCTCTTTCCATTCCCACTGCCACCTCCACATACCACCTTGGCTCTGCTTCCCTCCCAAATGGGGTCTCGCATCTTAGATGGTTGTCCATCTCTAGATCCAGGGTAACCATTAGGTTCCAATTTGTTTTTCAGCTCTACCTCCTTTTCTTTTGTATTACTAATTTTTTAAATTGAAGTATAGTTGACTTACAGTGTTGTGTTAATTTCTCCTGTACAGCAAAGTGATTCCATTATACATATATATATATATATATATATACATATATATATACATTCTTTTTTTTAATATATATTTTTTCTGCTGTGGTTTATCATAGGACATTGAAACTAGTTCTCTGTGCTAGGCAGGAAGACCTTGTTTATCCATTTTATGTATAAAAGCTTACATCTGCTAACCCCAACCTCCCTCTCTATCCCTCCCCCAACCCCCTCCCCCTTGGCAACCACCAGTCTGTTCTCTATGTCCATGATCCTGTTTCTGTTTCATAGATTGATCATATGGTATTTGTCTTTCTCTTCCTGACTGACTTAACTTCACTTAATATGATAATCTCTAGTTGCATCTGTGTTGCTGCAAATGGCATGATTTCATTCTTTTTTATGGCTGAGTAATATTCCATTTATATATGTACCACATCTTCTTTACTCCATTCACCTGTGATGGACATTTAGGTTGTTTCCATGTCTTGGCTATCGTGAATAGTGCTGCTATGAACATAGGAGTGCATGTATCTTTTTGAATTCCAGTTTTGTCTGCATATAGGCCTAGGAGTGGGATTGCTGGATCGTATGTCTACTTCCTATACCAGTAGAGCACTAAGTTGGGAAGAATTTGGAGAATCTATCTGGGCTTCTCATGAAAAAGTCCCTTGATCCATTCGTGATACCATGACAAAAGAATTGGAAAGAAGCATCCTTTCTTAGCCTCTCCCTGCTCCATTTTACCCACTTTTGTCAGATGAAAGTTTGCAAAATGCAGCTCAATTTATGTTTTTCTCTTACTCAGAAATATTCAGGGACTCTTTGCTGCCTTCAGTAAGTTAAAATTCCTCAGCCTGGCATTTGAGAACCTCCAGGTTCTGCCTGTCACTTATCTAAGCTGCATCTCTCATTGCTTTCATTGCATCTTTCACTAAGCCTGCATTAGTGGATCTCAAACTCAGTGTCACAGTGGAGCAGTGAGCGAGAGAGGGTAAGCTTATAACCAGAGAGCTGGCGATCTTACATAATAAAATAAACTGTCTAAACTCTGGCACAGCTGGGCTATGAATCCTGGAGAGCATCACATATGAACATTGTGTTTTGGAAGGTTAAGACTGAGAACTGCTGCCCTCAGCTTAGTCAAACCATCCTGCTTGCTATTGTGTATATGTATTTGGACTTTCCTTTCCCTGCACTTTAGCTGACACTGATACTTTCATCTCTATATCTCTACCTGTCAAAATCTTTTGCTCTTCAAAGTTCAGCTTGAATTATACCTCTTTTATGAAACTGTCCCTAATTTTTCAAACTTAGGTATGATGTCTCCTTTTTATGGGTCCCCAGAGCATTTTATTAATGATGCTGATGTTTAAACTTGCATTGTGTTTATTTTGCACCTGTCTTGTATTCCCCCTTATAGATAATCAGCAGAGGGAAGTTTTTTTTGTTTGTCTGTTTAAATCTTTCTGTTTCACTGGCTGCATACATGGTAGGCCCTTCATGATCTGGCTACTTAGGTTTTGTTTTATTTTTCCATTTTAATTTTTATTTTATTTTCCTTCCATTTTCATTGAGAAATAATTGACATATAGCACTGTATAAATTAAGGTGTACAGCATAATTTGAATTATTGTGATAAACATTTCAAGATATATATGTTTAGTGAACACCTATCATCTCATATAGATACAAAATGAAACAAAAAGAAAATTTCTTTGTGATGAGAGCTCTTAGGATTTACTGTTAACAACTTGCATATATAACATACAGCAGTATTAATTACATTAATCATGTTGTACATTTCATCCCTAGTACTTATTGAGCTTTATAACTGGAAGTTTGTACCTTTTGACCACATTCATCCATTTCTCCCCCCACCCCTCATCTCTGGTAACCACGAATCTTTTTCTCTGAGTTTGTTTCTTTTCTTGAAGCATAATTGACTTACAACACTATGTAAGTTCCTGGTGTACCACATAGTGACTTGATATTTCTATACATTACAAAATTGCTCTGGCTACTTCTGATCACACTTGTCATTTCTTTCCTCAGTACCTCTGTGTCATTCTCTGCTCTTATCTTATGAAACAACTTGGAATTTCCCAGACTCCACGTGTTTTCTCTTATCTTCAGGCCTTTGCACATGCCAGGCCTTCTTATCAGGTGAAGTAGGTTGCCACAATGGCCCCAGTTCTTCACCCCTCCCTGAATCCACACCTTCCACCACATGACTTCCCATCAAGAGGCAGAGACTGTTTCCCCTCCCCTTGGATCTGGCCCTGGGACTTGCTTTTGTCACTACAATGCAGAGGAAATTACAGTGTGCCAGTTCTGAGCCTAGGCGTCAAAAAGGCCTGAATGTTTCCACTCCTTCTCTTGGAAATTAGCCCAGCTGCTGTGTGAGCAACCCTGGGCTAGCCTGCTGGAGAATGAGCGACATGTGGAACAGAGACAAGCTGCCCCAGCTGAGGCCATCCTAATCCAGTAGCTCCCAGCCAACCCTCGACCAACCCAGCAGCTCTCTGTCAATACATTAACAAGTCGCAATCAGCAGAAATGCCTAACTGGGCCCAGCCACATTGCTAACCCACAGAATCATGAGCTAAACAAATTGTTATTTTTAAGCTATTAGGTTTTGGAGTGGTTCGTTAGCCAACTGATATACTAGGTTAACAGTTACCTTTGGCAAAGCCATTTCGGATCCCCTTCAAGTCTGGGTTAGCACTTGTAGTTCAATATTATTACTAGGGAATCATCTCTATCTTACACTGTAAGGTTTTTGAAGGCAGGCATTTTGTCTTAGGTATTGTGTCCTTTAGGCCACAGTACCTAGTACTCTGTAGATGCTCAGAAAATATTTTTGAATAAAGGAAGCGGTGGATTAAATTGGAGGTTGCAACTTGTGGTCTACATATGTTCAGTTTGTCATACATAGTGTTAACTGAAAGAATGATAAAAAATTATTTTCAGAATTGTTTGCCAGTATTTGAAATCAAACAATTAATAAACACTGATATACTACTGACTCTTTAGAACTTAGAGGTTATCATACTCAGTGAAGTCTGACAAAGATAAATATCACATGATATCACTTATATGTGGAATCTAAAAAAAATGATACAAATGAACTTATTTACAAAACAAACTCACAGACATAGAAAACAAACTTTAAAAAAATTATCTATTTATTTGGCTGTGTCAGGTCTTTGTTGTGGCATGTGGAATCTTCGTTGCGGTATGTGGGATCTTTCATTGTGGCACGTGGGCTCTAGAGTGCACGGGCTCAGTAGCTGTGGCACTGGGGCTTAGCTGCCCCGTGGCATGTGGGATCTTAGTTCCCAGACCGGGGATTGAACCCACATCCCCTGCATTGGAAGGCAGATTCTCAACCACTGGACCACCAGGGAAGTCCCAGAAAACAAACTTATGATTACTAGAGGGGAAGGGGAGGGAAGGATAAATTAGGAATTTGAGATTAGCAGATACACACTACTATATATAAAATAAACAACAAGGACCTGTTATAGCACAGGGAACTATATCCAATATCTTGTAATAACCTATAATGAAAAAGAATCTGAGATATATGTGTGTGTATGTATGCATATATGTATAACAGAATCACTTTGCTGTACATCTGAAACTAACGCAACATTGTAAATTAACTATACTTCATTTAAAAAATATTACTGACTTTTTGTTAAAAAATGAGGAAATCCATCAATACGGGGCCTTCGTCACCTTCAGGTGGGCACACATTTTCTGACTGTGGCAGTCCTCACTGATCGCCATTGTCTCCTCAGCACCCAGCGTGGTTATCATCGCATCTGTGTAGTTCTCTTGCAGACATCTGCAAGCTTCAGGCAGCTACGTACCTGCTGTAAAGCACACCTCAACACTTGGGAGAGCTGCTGATAAATGTGTCCACTTATTTTCTTCCGCCTTCAGTGTGAGTGTGATGTAGGCAGTCTCCTTCTTCCTGGGAGGATTTTAAGCATTGTTTAGCATTTCATTTTTCTCCTCTACAAATTGGGTTTGTTGTTAAGCATTGTTTAGCATTTCATTTTTCTCCTCTACAAATCGGGTTTGTTGGCTTTTCAAGGATACTTCGGCTTATAACCTGCCTAAACTAGAGCAAGATGTTTTCTTTCGTTTCATAATTCAGTTTCATTATGGCAGGAATTGTGGTTTGGCTGGACGTATCCTCACCTAGCAGTGTTGGCAGGCCTGTTCGGAACATCATGCCAGTTTTTTGACGTTTTTTTCCCTTTACTGGTGCTCTTAAGGGCCTACATAAAACCTGCTATTGGTGGCCTGTCTCTTTCATGATGGATTGAGGTAATTTTTCAGTAGCGTGAGGTGAGATTGGAAGCCCCTTTTTTTTTTTTTTTGATGACTATTCATTCTATTTATAAGGCTTATAGCTCAATGGTTGGGTCTTTGAAAGAAGAAATTCCCCAGCCAATTCATAATTCCACGTTTAAAAAAGAAACTCACGGGCTTCCCTGGTGGCGCAGTGGTTGAGAATCTGCCTGCCAATGCAGGGGACACGGGTTCGAGCCCTGGTCTGGGAAGATCCCACATGCCGCGGAGCGACTAGGCCCGTGAGCCACAATTACTGAGCCTGCGAGTCTGGAGCCTGTGCTCCACAACAGGAGAGGCCGCAATAATGAGAGGCCCGTGCACCGCGATGAAGAGTGGCCCCCACTTGCCACAACTAGAGGAAGCCCTCACACAGAAACGAAGACCCAACACAGCCGTAAATAAATAAATAAAATTAAAAAACAACAAAAAAAACAACAAAAACGAAACTCACTAAAGCTGATTGATGTTCAGCAAGAATGTATTGATACAGGTAGACCAGTTGTTTACCCTGGCATCTGTTCAAATTGGTCAGTGCTCAGACTGAACCAGTAGTTAAATCTTTTGAACATATCAACCCTGGAATTGACACACTGGGATGGAAAAAATGTTAGTCTTCAATCCTGTATTTATCTTTGGACTCATTGGCTAGACAACAGGGTGAACAACTTGGTCACATCTCTATGTCACATGGTGGTATCAATCCTCTTAGGGAAACACCAATACATTATCCAATTCAGAAGAACCTTTATCTCTTATGGTACATCCAGGGTTCAGCTCAACTGGGCCTAAAGAGGCAGCTCAGCCTGTTTGCTGATTAGAGAAATGAATAAGCAGGTACAACCTGCTATGTTCTATTAGTCCTGACTAAATTAGTTGATGCCTCATTATTTCTAAAAGTCCCATATGATCAGATCACTGGCTTAGGAGCTCAACCAAGATGGAGTCTGGGGTGAGCACAGCCTGCTTCATGCAGCCAAGAAAAGAAACAAACTGTTTTCAGTGGTGGTTATTCATTTGATGATCCCCAAGAATGGATTAGCAGGGTTGACACCTTTTTAACCTAGTTGGAGAATTAAAGTATTTACTTGGTGTGACTTTTTCATATCCTGCATTCATCCTTTAAAAAAATTACCTTAGCATCACAAGTAATATACAAGTAATACATGATCATTGCAGAAAAAATTTAAATATGGTTAAATAAAATGCAGAAAATAAAATTTCTACAAATCTCAACTTAATAAAACATTGTTGCATTTTGAAACAGATTAGTCTAGTTATGTCTTTGTCTCCCTCTTTATATTTTTGATAGCTTTAAAATGTGGAGTTCTTTCTTTTAAACCTCAAACTTAAAAAAAAAAATCCTGGAGGAAAATGTTTTCAAATATGTTACACATGCTTCTGCTGTCTTAGAGATTATCAAACAAAAACGGCTCAAGTTGTTTCTCTGACCACTGATTATTGTCATAGACTGAGTCATTTTCATTTGAGCCTCTTTCAGCTATCACTTTTGCTACCTGTGTGCCTGCTTCTAGAACAATCTGTGATTGGAAGAAAAAGAACGGTTGGTTAGAACTATATGTAAATTAGAAGTTATCAAGTCCTGCATGAGCTGAAGAGCCTCTTCTATGGTATAAAATGCATGGATTTTATTTCATAAGTTTCTGTGACCTGGGGGCCTTTTATATTTCTAAATATTTTAATTTTTGTCTTAGAGTTGGGATTACATGAAATGTGATCTCTAAATTAGAGAGATTTTAGTATATTTTGAAATGTACTGTTGAGCATCCTCTTATATACCTGTTTGTTATTTGGAAAAAATGTCTGTATTTCCTCTGCCCATTTTTAAATCGAATTGTTTGTTTTTTTGTTGTTGAGTTGTATGAATTCTTTATATGTTTTGGATATCAACCACTTATCTGACACATGGCTTGCAAACAGTTCCTCCCATTCTGTAGGCTGCCTTTTCATTTTGTTGATTGTCTCCTCTGCTGTGTGGAGCTTTTTCATTTGCTATAGTCCCACTTAACTGATTTTTGCTTTTGTTGCTTGTGCTGCTTGTGTCATATGCAAAAAATCATTGCCAAGATCAATGTCAAGGAGCTTCCTCCCTGTATTTTCTTCTAGGAGTTTTATAGTTTCAAGTCTTATGTTTAAGTCTTTAATCTGTTTTGAGTTAATTTTTGTGAGCGTTTTGAGATAGGAATCCAATTTCATTTTTCCACCTGTGGAAATAAAACCATTTGATTCATGGCATTGATTGGGCTGAAGGAAATTTTAAAAGAAGATTTATAATTTGGGTAAGGAGTTCTCTTCATTGGCTGGTATTAATTAGGTGGCTATGTTGATCAGGATGGGTGGGCGGCTTGCTATGGTAAAATCTTCGTTGCTTAACACATAAGCATTTACTTCTTGTTTATGCAAAGCACACTCCTGGTCTGATGACTCTGAGGTAGATTTCTTTCAAGTGGTGACTCAGGGACCTTGTAACCTGTCATCTGGGACGTGCAATTGTCAGGGTCACCACAGCAGAGAGATCATGGAGAACTCACACCCCCTTTCAAATGCATCTGCATTAATACTTTAATCCAGAGGTGACACATGTCACTGCCATTTGCAGCCCATTGACCAGTGACTACCAGGGGGTTGGAAAGCGTTAACTTCCTGTGTGTCTGCAGAGGAGTGGAGGACCAGATATGGATGAGTGCTAAAAGTCTCAGCAACAGTGAATTTGGGCAAGTAACTTATCTATATGACATGGGGGTTGGACTAGATGATTTTAGAATCCTTACCTCTTCTCACAATTCCTGAGACTAAATATTTGACTTCCTATTAGCCTTGTGTTTTTGACTACTTTTGTAGGCATTATTTGATTGTTACCCTGAGGATGTCAGGTATAGCAATACTAGTAAAAGGCTTTTGTTGTCTGGGGTAGCTGATGGTCAATCTGGAGAGCCTCAAAGGCAGGTGATCTGGTTTTGAATCCACCTTGGCCTCTTATTGTCAGTATGACCTTTGGCTACTTGTCTAACTTCTCTGATTTTTTTTCTTTTAATTCAAATGTAAAATGGGGATAGGAATAATACCATCCTCAAAGGATGACTGTGAGTATTAAATGAGGCAGATCGTGTAATGTTTTTAGAACAGGGTCTGGAACATACAAAGAGTTCAATAAGTTAATTTCATTTTATTTTTTATTATTTTAAAAAGGTGATGTGTCCTCCTTGCCCTGGTTTAATAAGTTTCTACATGATAACATCTCAGTAAGTTGTTGTTCTTCATGTGCTGGCAAGATTAACCAGCCCAACCCATGCAAATCTCTTTAATCTACTGACTTGCAAAATGGAGTCATAAACACTACCTCTAGGTGATCTGGGTCTTTACCCAAGACCACCAACCTGTTGGGACTTGTGTCTCATCTGTTTTAGCTTAGATTTCATCCCTGCCTGGCCCCGTCTTGGCTCCATATGTGAGTTGGATCCTGCCTTTGACTCCTGCAAGCTTGAGATTCCTGCCTGGTTTCCTGATACCATCAAGCCTTGGCTTTCTCTCGTAGACTTCCTGGGCTAGCCTCTTTGATTCTTGGGGAACCCACTTACCTCCAACGAGACCTCTCTACCCTCATGTCAGCCCCTCAGGACCAAAGTCCTTCCTCAGCTTCTGGTTCACACTGAGGCTTGGTCCTGGCTTCACATGGTGGAGGGAGCATCAGACAGATATCCCCTCTCATTTCGTTGGCCATACCCTTTGAACCTGGATATCTCAGATGCCACCTAAACTTATAACGATTCCAAATCAATGACAAACCCACAATGTTAAGTTCTCCTGCAGACATTATCACTCCAGGTAGGACACATGAGCAAGAACTTTTTCTTCTTCCCCCTGGACCTTAAGTGGATTATCCTTAGAAACAAGTCAGAAAAATTGCAGCAAGAGAGAGCATGAGAATTGGTGTGCATTTACTCTCTAGCATGGGGATGGTCTGTTTCTCTCCCTTTTTGCTTTTTGGCTGATCTAATGGGGGGATCCTCTGTGAATGGTTTAAGTACATTTGCTCCAGGAAGGGAAGAGAGCAGTCCTCACCAGGCAGGGTTCCTCCTCAGGCTGGTTCTGCACAATACAAGAAAGACATTGTGCTTTAGTGTCAAGCTCCACTCAGGTCATCCTTTCTCCCATTGGCCCAAGAGAACACTGAGTCCAGATGGACTTTGATAGAAGCAAGTTGCTTTCTGTTTCTCTTGGTCTTTTGTCTTCCAAGTTCTATCAAAGGACAGTGTGGTACTTTTCCCACAAGTGCACAGTACAGGTGGGAAATGCTAAGCAGCTGAGATTTATGTGGAAGGGAAAATTACATCAAAGATATTGTCGCCCTGTCCCTGAAATCATGATAAACGCAGCTGTAGCCTGCTTTCCTCCAATCTGCCTTCATAATCTCGTAGGGAAAACAGGGCAAATTTGTCACTGCCAAATGTAATAGATTCTTATCTGTGGTTTTGGAAAGAGACAAATCATCAGAGAATAATTTGCAAATACTCTGCAAAGGTTATATAGCCCCACACTGTTTATCTAACAGCAGAGAAGTAGGGAAGTTTTGCAATTCCAATTTTATCTAAAGTTTAAATCCTCTGAATGTTTTGAAAATAGCAAAAGACACTCCTTCTCTCCAAGGCTGAGTTTTTCAGACTCTAATAGGGAGATCTGTAGAACCAAGCTTGAGGAATACACCAAGAAAACAACTGTGCTCTAAGGTCGAAAAGGCGTGGAACCTGCCACTCTTGGGGGTCCACATTCACTTAATTAATGACTCATTTGCATCATGCTGTAGAGTTAGCAAAGAACTTTTAAAAAAATATTGTCTATGTGAATCTTTCAATAAGGTGGTTTTTTGTTAGTCTCTAGTTTTCACACAAGGAAAATGAGACTCAGAGGGATTAAGGTCACTGAGAAAGCCTCAATCTTCAGATTCCAAATTGCAATCTTTTCCATACCCTCAATATCTCTCTGTATCTTTTGCCCTGTGTGTTGAAGGTAGAACTGGGGTAAATTTGGGGAGAACAGCTCTGTAGCCCTGGAGTAGTTTATCTACCCTTTTCTCTGAGAAAAGCAGGACTGTCAGTATTGCTGGGAACGTGGGGTTTGGGAATCCCCAGGGGAAGGAGAGCCGTGGTGCATGTGCTCCTCTGTCACCTGCCATCTTCCTCTCACTACGGTCAGAGCTGGGACCTCCTTTATACAAGGAACTTGGGCTCCCAACTGAAGGGAATAACATCCCCTAGTTGCATTCTCAGGCTCAATATACGACAGGTGCATAAGGGATTTAATAAGAAACATTCTCTCCAGTTTGGAACAGAAAGAACTCTGTCTTCTCTTCTATTGCTTGTGGTTTGAGATCAAGATTCAATTGAGACATTATGAATCTATAAATAGTCAACTGATAATGGGACAGTTTTTGGGTTCAAAGGGATTTTTTAGTCCTTTGTAAAACCCATAAGGTAGTAAGGTACCACTATGGCAGCCCTGCGTACTTAAAATTAATTTCTTTTCAGGCCTAATGAAAAGTTCATTGTGCCAAAATGCTCATCTCCCATTGGCCCAAGAGGACACTGAGTCCAGATGGACTTTGATAGAAACAAGTTACTTTCTTTTTCTCTTGGTTTCTTTCTTTTAACTTTAAAAGGGTTTCTTACTTTTAACTTTAAAAGTGTTCCCAGAAGTGGCTTGGCATAGTGTCCAATGACCGAAATGCATATATTCTCCAAAGAGAGGTCCAATGCTCACTTTTGTGAGATTTAGCTTGGATGAATTCTTAGTTGGAGATAAGAGAATCCAATCCTGCTAGCTCAAGAAGAAAGGGCTTTATTAAGGGATAGAGGTCACTTGCAGAATGTTGGTGAAGGATGAAGTCAGAGAATTGAGACTGAGCTTCTAGGAACAATCCCCCCAACTTTAACTGCAGAACTGAACTGCCAAGGGATGAGCTACCTTGGTCACGGTCATGGAATAAGGAAGCAGCTACATCAGCTGGAAGCAGCCACTGAGGAAGCAGCTCAGAGTCATGCCGCCATGATACAAACTGTAAGATGGATGTCCCATGCCCTGCCTCTCTCCCCAAGTAGCTCAGCTCTGAATCAAGGTCTCACACTAGTGCATCTGAAAGGTAGAACCTAAACTACATCTGGCACTCAAGGCAAATGAGGGTCCAGCCTCTGCATACTAGGTGGGCTTAGAAATGGTGTTGAGTGAAGTACTCCACAGTATCTGCTGCAGTGCTTTTCACTGCCTCTCTGCTGTCCACCAGTATATTAAATACCAAAGCTTATTTCCCATTCATCTGTCCTATCTGTCCATCACTCATCCACTGATCTGAGTTTTGCACTTTTGATATTGTCACAGAATGTATCTAAAAGAGAAAGATTTAAAAATATATAACCACAACAGCATTATCTCACTAACATTCTAAATACTAATACCTTAATATCACATATCTAGTTAGTGTTCAAATTTTCCCAATTGTCTCATAATTCTTTTTTTAAAAAATTTATTTTATTTCATTTTTGGCTGTATTGGGTCTTCATTGCTGTGTGTGGGCTTTCTCTAGTTATGGCGAGCGGGGGCTACTCTTCGTTGCGGTGCATGGGCTTCAGTAGTTGTGGCTTATGGGCTCTAGAGTGCAGGAGCAGTGGTTGTAGCACAGAGGCTTAGTTGCTCCACGGCATGTGGGATCTTCCCGGACCAGGGCTCGAACCCGTGTCCCCTGCATTGGCAGGCGGATTCTTAGCCACTGTGCCACCAGGGAAGCCCTCAATTGTCTCATAATTCTTAAAAACCGGTTTTGAATCAGGTTCCAAATAGTGATGGTTTGGGGTGTACAGCATACAGTTGGCTGATATGTCTCTTCAGCCTCTTTTAATCTATAGCTTGCTTCTCCTTTCCTCCCCTTCCTGGCCCTGTCCCCCTTCCCTTGCCTTTCTCTCTGCTCCCCATTCTTCCTCCTCCTCATATTCTCTTCCTCTTCTCCCTCTTCCTACTCTTCTACCTCCATCTCCATCTTTCTTTCCTTTTCCACTTCCAATGTGTCTGTTAAGGAAGCTGGCTCATTTGTCTTACAGAGTCTCTCACAGTCCGGATTTTGCTTACTGTATCCCCACATTGTCCTCTAAAATACTCGGTTGTCTCTTGTGTTTCCTATAAACAGGCACTGAGATCTAGAGGCTGACCAATTTAGGTTTAATATTTTTGTTAAGAATACTGGAAAGGTAAGGTCGTGTACATCATTCAGAGCCTTGCAATATCTGGTTGACTCTTTTGGTGACCTAAGCGGCCAGCCACTGATGGTCACTGCCTATATCCATCATTTCATTAGGGGTTTGCAAAGCATTTAGATTCTAAGTTTGTCATTCCTTCCTCATTTATTAGCTTGAATACTTCCATTGTGAGAAACTGTCCCTCATCAATAATTTCACTTTCCCAAGTTACCTTTTTCTCCCTCCTTTCTTTTTCATTTTCCTTTTTTTCTCCCAGTTTTGAGATATAATTGACTTACAGCCCTGTGTAAGTTTAAGGTGTACAGCATAATGATTTGATTTATATACATCATGAAATGGCTATCACAATAAGTTTAGTGAATATCCATCATTTCATATGGGTACTAAATTAAAGAAATAGAAAAAATTTTGTTTCTTGTGATGAGAACTCTTAGGATTTACTCTCTTAACTTTCATATATAAGATACAGAAGTGTTACCAAATGTAAAATAGATAGCTGGGGGAAGCAGCCGCAAAGCACAGGGAGATCAGCTTGGTGCTTTGTGACCACCTAGAGGGGTGGGATAGGGAGGGTGGGAGGGAGACACATGAGGGAGGGGATATGGGGATATATGTGTATGTATAGCTGATTCACTTTGTTATACAGCAGAAACTAACACACCATTGTAAAGCAATTATCCTCCAATAAAGATGTTAAAAAAAAAAAAGATATAGCAGTGTTAATTATCTTTATCATGTTGTACATTCCATCCGTAGCACTTATTTCTCTTATAACTAGACGTTTGTACTTTAACTGCCTTCCTCTGATTCCCCGTCCCCCCACCTTGGTGGGGCTGGGTCGTGAGGTGACTGGCTGCGGAGCCCCAAGCGTCCTGGGGCTCGTGTTGCCCACGGTGGGGAGCAGCTGGGTTCTGCAGCGGGTGGTTCCAGATCTAGTGTCAGCCTGCTGGTGGGCAGGGCCTCTTCCTCACATAGCTGGCTGAAGAATCTGCAGTTTCCCCAAACTGGTGCTGGCCTGCTGTTGAGTGGGGGTAGATCCTTGGGTGGCTGGCTGAGGGGTCCAAGGTATCTTGGAGCTGGTGTTGGCAGGCCTGGGCTCAGTGGTCTGGGACTAGTGTCTGCTCACTGATGGGTGGAGCCAGGCCCTGGGGGCCCTGAAGCTGGTGTCAGCTCACTAGTTGGTGGGGTGGATCCCAGGGCTGCTGACTGAGGAGTGCGAGGTGTCCCACAGCTGGAAGTGTCCTGCTGGTAGGCAGGACTGGGGCCCAGGGAGTCCCGGGGCTGGTACTGACCTGCTGGTATGTGGGCTGGATGCTGACTTGGCAGGCTGCGGGGCTGTGTGTTCCTGGGGCTGGGGCTGGTGTCAGCCTGCTGGTGGGTGAAGACCGGTCCTGGGACTAGTACCAGCCCACGATTAGGGGGAGCCGGGTCCCAGTGTCTCTGCCTACTGCACCCTAGGTGTCACAGAGTTGCTGTATCAGCCCATTGTTGGGTGGGGCTGGGACCCAGGGGCCTTTGGTCTTGTGCCATCCCATTGATGGTGGAGCCAGGTGTCAGGGTCTTTGGCTGCAGGGCCCTGGGGGCCCCAGTGCTAGTGTTGGCACTCTGGTTGCAAGGTCAGTCCCGGGCCCTCTGTTGGACAGGGCTGGGTCCCAGGGCAGCTGTGGGCTTAAGGGATCTTAAGGCAGCCAGCCTGATGGTAGGTGAGGCTGTGTTTCTGTCTGACTAGTTGCTTGGCCTGAGGCATCCCAGTATTGCTGCAGAGAGGCTACTGGGTAGGGCTGTGTCCCAGAACTAATAAGCTAAAGGATTCCAAAATAGCACTTACCAGCACCAGTGTCCTTATGGTAGTATGAGCTCCCCCGATTGGCTGCTGCCCATGTCTGTGTCCCCAGCGTGAGCTCCAGTTGCCTCCTGCTTCTCTGGGAGACTCTCCCAAATCAGCAGGTGGGTCTAACCTAGGCTCCTTTCAAATTACTGCTGCTGACTTGGGTCTCAGAGTGTGTGAGATTTTGTGTGCACCGTTTAAGAGTGGCATCTCTATTTCCCACAGCCTTCTGAGTCTCCCAAAAGTAAGACCTGCTGGCCTTCAAAGCCTGTAGGACTCCTGGGCTGGGGAACCTGATGTGGGGCCCAGACCCCTCATTCCTTGGGGAGAAACTCTGCAATTTTAATTATTCTCCTGTTTGTGGGTCGGCCACCTAGCATTATGGGTCTTGACTATACCACGACTCTGCCCCCCCTACCCATCTTGTTGTGGTTCCTTCTTTATATCTTTATTTGTAGATCTTTTCTGATAGTCTTCCACGCTTTCTCATCAAGAGTTGCTCTGTAAATAGTTGCTCCTCTCCCTAAGTTACCTTTATACAGCAAAAGAAGAGTACATTCTTACTCTATTTCTTGATCCTTCCTCCCACTCCCTGTGTTTTTCTTGCCAGTTTTCAGAAAAAACAAACTAGTTCCCTAGCATCTTTTAAAGGTAATCAGTGAGATTTAAAAAAATTTCATTATGACATCATGAATTTAAGCAAAATTGATTTGCTTATCTACTGCAGTTATTTTTTAAATTGCTCAAATTGACCCATTTTTGGCTAGTGGGAAACTCTAGTTCTTTTTGAAACAATTATAATCATCTCAATGACTTCCTTGATTTCTGGTATGAAAAAATATTTCAGATTTATGTGTTTCCTGGCCCAGACCCAAAACCAGCCATTTCGTCAAGGATCTCTTTTTCCTTTTAGCAAGGAATTATATTTAGAGACCACAATCTGGGTGCTATATGAAATACTATATGGTTTTTTAAAGTAATTTATTCTTCAATTATTCCAAGAATTAAAGAATGAAAAAGGATGTGACCAGAACCTAGTTGCAGGGCAGGAATAAAGAGGTAGACACAGAGAATGGACTTGAGGACATGGGGTGGGAGGGCGAAGCTGGGGCGAAGTGAGAGTAGCATTGACATATACACACTACCGAATGTAAAATAGATAGCTAGTGGGAAGCAGCAGCATAGCACAGGGAGATCAGCTCCATGCCTTGTGATGACCTAGAGGGGTGGGATAGGGAGGATGGGAGGGAGGCTCAAGGGGGAGGGGATATGGGGACATGTGTATGCATATGGCTGATTCACTTTGTTTGTGCAACAAACTAACACAGTTCTGTGAAACAATTATACTTCAATAAAGATCTGTTTAAAAAAGAAAGTAGCATCAAGCCTTTTAAGGCCCCTATCCTGTAGGCGTAAGTAAAATAAGAGAATTCGTAGTGCTAGACTATTGGTTAATGGTTGAGGAGTTGGGCATTTGGGAAAATCTTCCTCAGTGTTAGGATGTTAAGAGACAGAGGACACGAGTTGCTTCATCATCTGCTAATGAGGAGTGAACACATGACTTGTCTGTCCCCAGAGGCTGCCATGCCAGGGCCAGAGTTGAAGCGATGTAGACAGCAAGAGTTTGGTGAAAGGCAAGCGGTCTTGTCTGGGAATCTGGAGACTTGGGCTCACATCCTGGAATAATTATTGTTTAATCATGCTCACTTTTAACCATCCTTTCCTGTTCTGGAAGCTCTTTAACCTTTCTGTGTGTGTTTCCTCATCTGTAAAATGGGTAGAACATGAGTGAGTGTCTTGGGGTGATGAGTTGAGAAGGACAGCCATCCTTATCCTAGCAAACAGGATTTGTCTGATGGTCATTCAGACAGAAATAAAATACACGTATGAAATATTTACAATGATTACGTCTTCCCCTCTCCCCGAGGTAGTCTATTTCTGGCTATAAGAGTCAGCTGTCTTGATGGGCACCACAAGTCCCCTTGGCCCAACATTTTTCCTTCACTGACTCTGCCACGGTGCTTGGAATCTCCTTGATTCTCACCCCCTTAGCATGCAGGTATGGGCCTTCAAATGTTGTCTGGGAGAAATGATATATTATGCCATGATTATCTACTGAAACCCTGGTTAAAATGATCTTAGCTGACTCAACTGTGGGACACCTAGGTAGTCTCAGTGGGAATGAGCTTGGCGTGCCTCCTTCTTACAGGGAGAAAGATGGCTGGAGAGGTCCAGAAGAGACCACATTTTAGATCACAGGGCCAGTTTAGAGGGCCTCCCACGTAAGGGAGAAGGATGGGAGAAGGAAATCCAATGGCAGGTCACCAGTGGGTATCTGTTGTTTTTATTTTACCTTGATTTTATTTTGGGGAACTATCCTTCCCTCTTTGGGTATGGTCTTGTTAAATATCCCCTCAATGGAAGGGATAGGTATATGAGCTGAGCTAGGTCAGTCAGATGCTGTCTTTTATTTTTACATTATTTTATTATTATTTTTAAAGCCTTTATTGAATTTGTTACAATATTGCTTCTGTTTTATGTTTTGGTGTTTTGGCCGTGAGGCATGTGGGCTCTTAGCTCCCCAACCAGGGATTGAACCCGCACCCCCGGAATTGGAAGGTGAAGTCTTAACCACTGGACCTCCAGGGAAGTTCCCAGATGCTGTCTTTTAGGAACTGAATCCAGAATGGAGCAACGTAAAGACCTAAAGTAGTTGGAGAGCATCCATCTTGATGACAAAGCCCTGAAGAGATGGCTCAATAGCTCCTGCCACATAGACCCTCAGAGCTGATCTCTGGCCTTCCTGAGCCTGCATCTTCAACTTCTTCTGCTGCCTTCTGGTGAATTTTCTTCTCTTTTTCCCCAGCTGCCTTAAGTTAGCTAGATTTGGTCTCAGAATTCTTGGTGTCAGGCAACAAACATATTTGCACAAAAAGAAAAAAAAACTTGTCTAATACCATAATTTAACCTGTTCCCCTCTTTTGTAGCAGAGAGGTAGCTAAGACACGTTACTAAATGCCCTATCTGAAAGCACTTTAATATTTCCATTGGAACTTTGGGGCTGGTCTCTCTTAAAACTCTGTGTGGAATTCAGCAGCCGATGTGGTCTTCTTCAAATTGCTTCCTGGATAGCTTGGATTTACTAGGAAAAAAGGAGGACTTTGGTCTATTTATTTCTCTGTCTTTTGTGGGCCATTGCTTAACTTCATGCTGTTATACAGTGTACATTCTCTGAGATGAGCTAAAACATTTTATTTTCCTCATTACAGAAATGCTACATGGCTATCATAGAAAATGTCAAGAATCAAAAAGATGAAAACAAAACTCACCCATGATCTTATCACCAGATAACTGCTTCTTAACATGTTTTGCTGTATTTTCTTACAGTCTTTATGATCACACCCATATAAATAATGTATACTTTACAAAAATGGGATCATAATGTTTTCAAACTTAATTTAATGACATGAAAAAATTATTAAATATTATTTCCTTCAATATAATTTTTAATGTTGCATACACTCTTCCCTTTTGTATACTCATTATTCACATTCTTAGTTCATCTAAAACTTTGCATTCTTTTTATACATGAGAATCTAAAAGTTCACTTTTCTGTTCTGAAATTATTGTAAATATTGCCTAGTGGGGCCCATAGCCCACACTAATGTCCAGCATACATTATCACTTCCTCTTGAGCACTGGTTGAGTGGCCAGGGGTAAATAAAGCAGGTGCTCTTTTTTTTGTGATCCAGGTTGGAGCTTTGCACAGACCTTGATGTGCTGGATGAGTTGTGTTGAAATCTGAAATGACCTTCAGCCTGGCAGGCCTTCTGCAACTCAGTACCTCACTATCAGGCTGTCCCAGGGGAGAGTTCGATAACAAGTCATTTGTTATCAGTACACTTTAATCTCTTCCATGTACCAAACCCACAAAGCTGTGCTCATGGGAACTCTAACTCTCCTGGACATGACTGTGAAAATCTCTCCTCAGTAGGTTTCAGAAAGTGCTAAGAAGTTCCAGCCAAGCAATGTTCCAGAGGAAGGGGAACAAGATTCTGGACCATCATTTGCTTTACCAGGATACACAAGTTCTTCTGAGTGGTTGAATCAGGTGAGAATGCCTGTATTATCTTGGAGAGGGAGGGAGGGATCTTGAATCACTCCATTGTCTCAGAGATCTTGATGAAACCTCATTTTCTTAGCTTTGGAAACCCATTTTGCCAATATATTACTTTTTACTGTCACAGTCTTGAAAAATGGGGGACCTCAGGGTGGTAAAGACCTAGCAAGTGGCTTGTTACTGTGCCATTAGAGCCTCACTGTTGACCTTGCAGGATTATGCTAGATTAAGTGAGAACTATTTAAAAATGTACAGTCCTTTAAAATGTAATCATTGGTTCAGCTCTCCAAGGTACATTTGCCTTCTGAAGGGAGATATAAGGCATTTGCGTTCATGTTTAAATTCAGATTCTCATCATTTACGAGAAATAGTGCTAATGGTTTCAAAAAGAATGGTAATATGCTGGTGGTAATTCTGGCAACTAAATAGAGTGGTGAAATACACGAGGTACGTGGTTGTAATCCAAGAGGTGGAAACGCTAATGTTAAATCAAGTGCCATTGTTGACTTGTGTAAAAGGCCAGTGGTGGCAATTAGTTCAGCAGAGCAAAACCAGCAAAAAAAAAACCCCAACAAACAAACAAAAACACACACAGATGCATACACATATATTTCATATCATGTCTGTTACATAGGCTCTTACCACATAGCCACATTTACATACGTGATCTGCATGTACACGCTTTGGGGTTGAAGGGTCCACCTGTCAGTCATCTATTTTTAATAGCCTTATTTGTGCAAAAGCTATCTCAGCTGGCAGGAAGGCTCATAGAAACCAAAGCTTTGGGCAAGAACTAGGTCTACAGGGTTTGAAGTTTGCTACTGAAACAATAGCTAATGACTAGCAAACCTCTTTGACTCATTGAAGTTTCAGAGGCATATCTTACATGTGCTTTCTGTCTCAGGGCTGATAGTGAAAGTTGTTTTGCCCTAAGTTTGAAGCTGTCCCTTCCGATGGTGGTGAAGATGATCATGCTGGTGGTAAATGGTTGAGGAACACCTGCTAACAAAAAACTAGGAAATAGGGAAGATGTTCCAGGCTCTTGGTCCTCTCCCAGTTCAGCCCTACCTCTGAAGTGTTTGCTGCCAGACTGATTTTTAACCTTTAGTCCGTGGATTGCAAAATAAGATGACTACAAAGATCGGATAGATAAGGCCCGCTGGGTAGAGGCAGCGGCAGGTTGGAGAAGGGCTGCCCCATCTAAAGGGAACAGCAGCTACTAAGTTTTACAGAACTCTTGGTGCATGGGAATGCTGTCTGCGTGTTGCCATATTTTATGAAATATTTTGAAAGAAAACCTGAAGTTTCATATTTGTAAAAGTAGATTCTATTTTTACAGATAAATTGTAAGCTCTATCTTTTATCTTGTTGACTAAGTCAAATCGAAATGAAAAATTGGGCCATACTAAACACATCTGTTTGTGGCCAATTTACAGCTCTTGGGGATAGCAGCATCTTAGCCACATGTTACCCATTTGCTGGGCAAGTCTTGGGACCACAATCCCATCTCACTGCTCAAGCTTGCTTAAGGTTAAGAAAATGGACTCTAAAGTTCCCACCTGTGATTCATGATTCTTTAATACAAACTCATATAAACCCCCTTTAATTCTAGTGAGGAGCACAGAGTCTTTGCTGTTTTAGAACCTAATGATAAATGCTAACTTTCTGAACGCTTATCCCATTCCATGAAACAAACTATTACTGTGTCATCTCGTCTTATTTTTATAAAACCTCTATGAGATAGGTACTAAAATTATCATCTTTGTCACAGCCCTATTTACAGATGGGGAAACTGAGGCTCAGTGTTGGGGATGATTTTCCAGGGTCACCTAGTAAGTGGCAGAAATGCGATTTGAACCCTGACACCAGACTTCAGAATCCAATTTTTAACCATCATATTATACTTTCTCCTGCTACATTATGTGAGTTTTTAGCTTCTATAGTCCCTCTGAGTTATGATGAATTCTACTCCTAAAATATCTTAAGGAATCTGTAAGGACATTTTCTGCTTTTGTAGCACACAAGGGCCATTATCTTTATCCTCGTACTTCAACACGGGGTTTGCAAAACGTGTGGGATCCATCTGATCACTGAAGAGGGAAATTTTACAAATGCCTGGCTTCAGATCAGAGATGCCAATCTCCTTTTCCAGGTCATTTTCTATTCAGGTAGTAATTGAAAGTTAGAACAGGAAGTTTAAAGGCCAAAGGTCCGTTTCACCTCCTTGTGGACAAGATACCTAATCCATGGCCACAAAGTAAAGCCCTAACCCCAGCCAGCTTTCTCACAAGTACAAGCCGTGTGGGTACATCAGTTATCCCTGTTGACAGAAATGCTCCAATCTAGACCCATGTACAGAGAGCATTACTGCCATAAGTGAAAGCGGTATGATGTATCCAGGGAATACAAATAGGTTTTAGCTTAGCTGCCAACGCCAAATGATGGGTGGTGGCTTCCAGGATGAGCATTGTGCTGAGAAGCATTTGGAAACCCCATGTGAATTCATCAAGGAGTGCTGTAATTGATTGGTCGTTTCTTCCACAGGCTTGGGATATGGACCTAGTGGCAAGTATGCCCTGTACTTGGCATTCCTGGTAGAGTCTATTCATATGAAAGAGCTAAGACATCTTAGCCTTGGACAGCTTGAAGCATGTGTATTTTAATTTGTTATTCTGTCTTTTTTCTGTCTCTTCCATAGTTGTTCTTCTGTCTCTGCTTTTCCTCAGGAGACATGGCCAAACGTACCTTTTCCACCTTAGAGATATTCCTGATTTTCCTCTTTGTGCTGATGACAGGGATCACGGTGGCTCTTCTCAGCCTGTTGTTCGTCACCAGTGGGACCACTGAAAATCACACAGGCGAGTATCGTGGGTTCTCTTGTATGCTATTCCTAGCCTGCAGGAAATCTCTTCATTTTGGGGGACATCAAGGCAAGAAACAGTGTCTGCTGATAATGCTGATAACAGGGCAGTTCAACGTGTACTGAAGCAGCCTGGGATGGTTATCTAACCTTTATCTTAGTTGCCCTTTATGCATTGATAGCAATTTTTATCAAGTTTACCTTTGGCCCCAAATAGCCAGTGCTGCATTCTGACATGCACTTACTTGTCTCACTTTTCCACTGATCTAAGTACGGCTCAGGATTCTTCAAGGCCCAGTAATGTGAGCTTTTACCCTGAGCCTCTTCTTTTCCTCTTTGCCTCCTTTCTGGCATCATCTTCTCTAGGGGGTGGAGGGCAAAAGGAGAAGGAAAGACCCACTGAATGTCAATTAGTCTGTGAAAGCTTTAGAGAAGGGGATCTTGAACTCAAATCCCATGAGGGCCAATCAAGTTCCATAAATGGGGTGGGGGGCGTGGCCCAGGGTGGGGACAGGTGTCTCTCTGGTGAAGAGGGTCCACAGGCCTTTCTGAGCGCCAGCTGTTTGTTGTCATGATGTCATATCGACTCAGCCCTTCTGAGTTTTCAAAGGAAGCTGGAAGTTGGGGGAGGCGGTTTAGACATCTGGGTTTTTTTTTTTCCTGATTTTTTTTAAATGTTAGAAATAAACTTAGTTTTTGAAAACCACCTAGGCTAAATTTACAGGCAATATCGCGTCCATGGGAGCCTCTCCTTTGATGATAGGTTATATACCTGATAAACAGTAGGGAAGACAGGTGGGGACTGAATGCTTTCACCAAAGTAAAGGGAGGCCTGGCCGCAGGCCCAATGGAGAAGGAGAGGCAACATTGTTCACCTTGGTTTTCTCTTTTGTGGCCTCTTCTCTTTTCTAATGTATTCTCTACCTGTCCCCATGTTTTTTTGTTTTTTGTTTTTAAAGATTTATTTATTATTTATTTTATTTATTTTTGGCTGTGTTGGGTCTTCATTGTGGCACACGGGATCTTCATTGAGGCACACGGGATCTTCATTGAGGCACGCGGCATCTTTCGTTGCAGCGTGTGGGCTCTTCGTTGGGGTGCACGGGCTTCTCTCTAGTTGTGGAGTGCGGGTTTTCTCTCTCTAGTTGTGGCGCGTGGGTTCCAAAGTGCTTGGGCTCTGTAGTTTGCGGCACGTGGGCTGTAGCTGAGGCGTGTGAGCTCAGTAGTTGTGGCGCGTGGGTTTAGTTGCCCCGTGGCATATGGGATCTTAAGTACCTGACCAGGGATCGATCCCGTGTCCCCTGCATTGTAAGGTGGATTCTTTACTGCTGGACCACCAGGGAAGTCCCTGTCCCCCATGTTTTGAATTCATTCCCCGCAGACCCAGAGGAACAGAGATCCTCTTTTCTGGAAGTGGGCAGAATGAGTTATAGACTGCTAGAAATGAAAGAATGCATAGGATTTACATAGTTTTTTCTCTTTTAAAATTAGAGAATCCAGAGCCTGAGGCTCAGGGAGGTAATTAATAATTACAGTCATTATTTTCATAGTAGAAGTTGCTATTTATTGAATGGTTACTTTGTGTCGAGCACTATGGTAAACATTCTATGTAAATTTCTCATTTAATCCTCACAAACTCCCATAAAGGTAGGTGCTAGCCTTACTACTGCTTTACAGATCTGAGACTCTGAGATCGAAAAGAATCCTTTGGCTATGTGACTAGATTTGGCGTTGGTTGGCACTACATTCCTACATTGGAACAAATGAGGCAATAACAAAGGTGCCTGATTCCTTCCTTGCAATACTTGATGTCTTGTAGAAAACGTGGGCTTGGGGATGGGAAAACATGAATTCTAACTACACTTAGAATGTGGATGAAAGAGCAGCAGATTCTGAGTTGGAGGATCTGGGTTAGGCACCTGATTCATCATATGCTCTCCATGAAATCTTGGTTAAGTCATTTCTCTGGGTTTCAGTTTTATTATACGTAAAATGGAGGAGATTGGATTATGTGATCTCTAAACTTTCTTGAGCTCCAAGATTCTGGAACCCAGAAGAAGTCTTCTGTTAATTTCTTGCCTAAGTACTTTCTGACCACTAATGCACTGTGACACTGACATGTGTTGACTTGGCCACCCCTGGCTGTTGTCTGGGGTGGAAACAAACAAATAAAATATATAAGTAAGATGTCTAAATATGTAAAAAAAAAAAACAAAAAAAAAAACAAAAAAACAAAGCTATATGGCAGCCATTTAAAATTTGAATATGTATTAACATATTTATTGTCAATCAACCCTCGGAAGTAGGGTATTATTATCTTCTTGTTATGAGAAAGTTATGTTACTCTTCTTCATAGATGAGAAAAGTTGAGGTAAAATAGGTTAACTTATTTGTTCAGCTAGTAAATGATAGGGTTAGTTTTCTAACCTGGGTTGTTTCTGGCACCTGCTCTTTTAGTCTCTATCCCATTCTGCATCCTTTGATATTCGTGTGTATGTGTGATGTTGATATAGAATATATGTATTAATATGCATACATATAGGTGACATGAGAATAATTAAAATAAAGCGGGACTATGTTAACTAGTGTACAATGATCTAGGTTGCATTAAGAATAAAAGATTTAGAAGGTCAAGGAGGATAAGAGCAGGGTAGAGACAGCTGGGGTGGCATCCTGAAGGTGAGGGGTTGAGCTGGATCTGGGTGTGATGGAACTAAACCTACTCTGAAGGGGTAGAGGAGACTGACTGATGGACCAGAAAGGAGTAAGGTCTCTGGATGGAGAGAGTGGTAGAAACAAATCCCCAGAGGCTGGATTTAGTGGGCTGTGTGCCAGGAACCTGGCACCTGATTTGTTTGGCTGGAATAGAAGTGCAGGGTGAGTGAATGAAGAGTGACAGGTTAGACAGGAACGGCTTGTGAGGAGAAGTTGAAGGACATTTGACAGAGAGCTTGACTATTAGGCTGAAACATCTCCACTCCGTGAAAAAGATCCTCCTTGGGATTACGATATAAAACATGTTCCTGAGATGTTTCTCACCATGTATCTTAGACGTAAGAGAATATACAAGGATTCATCCTTAGGAACCTGAATCTGTGTGTTCTAATTGATGCCGAAAAGTGCATGGGCTGAAATGTTGTTTCTTAAATATCTTATTGTTTTTTGATTCAGGTTTTCCAACCACCCAGATCCCTCCAGCCACCCAGGGCCCCACAGCCATCCAGGCATCTCCAACACCCAGCACCCCAGAGCCTACTCTATTTCAGAACTTCAGTGGCTACCATATTGGTGTTGGGCGAGCTGACTGCACGGGCCAAGTAGCAGATATCATTTTGGTAGGTAAATTACGGGATCCTTGAGGAGACTGTGAAACAAGTAACTTTATTATTTTGCACCCTGTATTTATTCCTAAATATTATGTCATAATCTCCTTCTCACTTTTATTGACTTCACTGTTGTCTAACATCACATGGATATTGTACTCTAAGGAAGAGGGGACCTTTTATTTAACCACAACTCCCTTGTAAACTCAATTGGCCGTTTTTTGTGAATGGAAGTGGCAAGGCGGACGAACTCCAATACTACAGGGGATGGGCAGGTACCATAAATGACTGAAGAAGGCCAGTGTAGGATGATAAATGTCTAGTAAATCCTCAGTTTTGGGGGGCAATAGAAAGTGGTGGTGACTGTGGCACAACTAGAAAGTTGCATGGCTTTAGCTGAGTGTTGCCATGTAAGAGTGTGGATCTAGGGCTGCCCTACCTTACAGTTTTTTCAAGAGAAGCCAGAATATCTATGGATTGAAGACCTGAGGATTTAAGTCTCTCCATTGGAAAATGGAAGCAACTCTAGTTAAAACTGGAAATCTAGTGAGGGCCAACAGCGTGTTAGCCAAGTAAAACACTTCTCTGGATCAGGTGTGGCCTGTGGGCTGCTGGCATGCAACTTCTGGGCTGTGATGGTAGACACACCTTTCTAGCCACCCTTCCCTAGGTAACCAGAGCAGGAGGTTGCCTGATGGGATTTTTCTCTCTCCTACCAAATAATCTTTAGATTCTAGGAATTATTCCCTGTTGTCTGTTCTGAAAAGTGACTCTGGAATGTAAACCTTAAATGACCACTCACATGAGAGGTAAAGCAAGCAGTAGAGGGACCATGCTGAAGACCTGGGTGCAGCTTTATGACATGGTGAGAGAGGGGCTTTAAGATAGGTGTGTTTGATTTGACTTGGCTGAGGGAGGGACAACATGATAAAAGCCAGGGTGAGGCACCCTCAATAAGGATTACTTAGTCATAAGGAAACCATTTTCTTCAGGAAAAAAAAAAATCACATGCCAAACAACCAAAGTGAAGGGGCCTCCAGTCTTCAGGGTATTCCTTGGAATGTGGAATGATGGCTGGGGAACGACTTCTTCTGTAGAACCTTAGATAAGCTGGAGAAATGGTCCTGTTTCAAAGAACAGAAAAGCCATGAAAGGTCTCCAGCATCGTGATGGAATTCCTGAGTCACACCAGTTCCCTCCTTGCCCACAGGCCAGTGAATAGCTACTGCCAACCCAGCAACTACTTTGCCTTTCTCTGCACAGAAGAGTAAAGCCTGTTTTGTGATGTTGGCTTTACTCTTTTTTTTTTTTTTTTTTTTTTTACATGCACACATATTTTTATTAATTTAACTTAGGCCCTGATCATTAGCATATAAATCAGAAAAACTGAGTGCCTTAGAATGTACGTATCCTCTCCAAATCTTTAAAGAGCCAAACTCTAAAAATCACACGTAAAAGATATTGGTCATAAAACACACACATGCACACACACACACACAAACAAACTTTAATCACCTTGAGGAACAATGATCCAATAATATATTTAATAGGTAAGATTTCATTCATCGATATACAAAAAAAAAAAAACACCCCAAAACTGTTGGCTTTACTCTTGAAAACACATATCCTGTCTCACCAGGAGCCACGGTGTCATGTGGATTGTATTTCTTTGCCTTTCCTAAGTAGTCTATTCTTGTATGGTTGTGCCTGGTTTCTGGTAACAGCGGGGTGAGAAGGAGTGGTGCTGATTCTCTCTTCCTCTTTAGATGGGCTACAGCAAAACTGGCCAGAATGCACGAGGTATCCTCACGAGGTTGTACAGTCGTGCGTTCATCATGGCGGAACCAGATGGGTCCAGTCGAGTAGTGTTTGTCAGCATTGAGATAGGCATGGTGTCCCAACGACTCAGGCTGGAGGTAAGTGATTGAGGTGAGAAAGAGATGACGTGATTTAAAGGCAAAGTCTGCAGGTGAACGTGACAGTAACTAAGCTCTCCTGGTTTTACATCCAGTGAGTTTCTACTACCCTCAAGGTTATAAGCTCTTGACAATCCAGCAGATGATCGAATGAGGAGAATGAGCCTCATTCCATTCCAAGTCATCTTGGTCAAAACTTGCTTTCCATTCTGCTGATGGCTCACCGTCATTATTAATGCTGGGTTTTTTTGCAAGCTTATTATGTCCCAGTGACTTTCACATACACTCTCTTGTAATCCTCCTTGTTACAAGTCTGAGAGTGCCAATTAATTACTAACCCTCCTCTCAAGTTTTTAGACAATTAAGAATAGATGCAAGGAATTAAAGAGAATTAAAAAGCAACTCTGAAATGAGGTTGGCCGTAAATTGCTGAAGTTGGGTGAAAGGCACATGGGGGTTTCATTACACTGTTCTGATGATTTTTGTACATGTTTGAACTTTTCCATAATAAAATTTTAAAAGAATACAACATTAGCACTCTTAAACTCTAAACTGTATTGTAGAATATGGCAGGCTTTTCTATGATTTTTTTCTGCCAATTTTGACCATGTAACCCACCTGTGGGGAAAGTTGAGCTTAGCAGAAAGGTGCATAGGAGGTCTTGGACAGGCAGCTTGTAAGTTGCAGAGAGGGGATGGGGAGGGAGAGAGAAATAGTTATAGACACATGGACTTCCAGGTCTCTCTCTCTCAGCCAATTTCTAGACCCTGATCCGGTTATATTTGCTGCAGGGATCAGGTCACAGAAAGAAAGTGTATTCTTAGTATCTGCTCACATACTTACAAATGTGAGAAAGGGGAGAGTCTGGAACATCTAGAATAATGACCATTAAATGTCCATTATTCAGTGTCATGTTCTATCAACCTCACCAAATAAACACTTGCTCCTCCTGCGGTGTGAAGGGGCCAGGGAGAGGGATGATGAGAGGGCCTAAAAGCATTTCTCTAATGTCACCCCCTCGTGAGGAGTAGAATGTAAGTCTCTCCCATCTATGGAAACATAAGGAGCAGAGGATTAAGTGTTTTCCCCACACCTACACTGACAACAAAACTGTGAGGTCGGCCTGTTGTTATCCCCATTTTGCAGGTAAGGAGACTGAGTCTTAGAGAAGGTTAAGTAACTTTCCCAAGTTCACACAGTTAGAAAAAGGTAGAGCTGGGTTCTGAACACATATATGCCTGATACCAGAGCCTACATTCTTAAAAGTGAGGTCATTCTATTATCTTGGAGAGCATTGATCACCTACTTTTTACAAGACACTTTGTTAGGCACTTCAGGGGCACACAGCTAAGTGAGTCATAACCCATGTTCCTATGAGCTCAGTACCTAGTTGGGGGATTGGAGGAAGGACTGTACCAGAAATAGGCAAATAACTATAATTTACTGGAATAAAGGACAGTTATATATTAGTTATCTATTCATGAGTAATAAATAGCCCCCCAAATAGGAACCTATTTAATATTTGTTGTTTTATCTCATAATTCTGTTGGTGAGGAATTCAGAACTGGCTTAGCTGGGTGGTTATGACTTAGGGTAGCTTGCAGTCCAGATGCTGGCAAAGGCTGCAGTCATCTGAAGGTTTGACTAGGGCTAAAGGATCCACTTCCAAGATGATTCACTCATGTGGCTACTGACAGTTCCCCCACTGTCCATATCCTCATGGCTGGCTTCCCTTATAGTGTGTAACTTAAAAGAAAGAGCAGGGATTTTCGCCCACTCAGTAGGTTGTCTTTTCATTTTGTCAGTGGAAATATTTGCAAATGATATGACTGATAAGATGTGAATATCCAAAATATATAAACAGTTCATACAACTCAACATCAAAAAACCACAAACAACCTAATTAAAAAATGGTCCGAAGACCTGAATAGACATTTTGCCAAAGAGGACATGCAGATGGCCAACAGGCACATGAAAAGATGCTCAACATCACTGATCATCAGGGAAATGCAAATCAAAACTACACTGCGATATTACCTCACACCTGTCAAAATGGCTATCATCAAAAAGAACACAAATAACAAACACTGGCGAGGATGTGGAGAAAAGGGAACCCACATACATATCGGTTGGAATGTAAATTTGTGTAGCCACTGTGGAAAATAGTATGGAGGTGTCTCAAAAAATTAAAAATAGACCTACCATATGACACAGCAATTCCACTCCTGGGTATATATCTGAAAAAAATGAAAACACTAATATGAAAAGATATATGCACCCTCATGTTCATAGCAGTATTATTTACAGCTACCAAGATGTGGAAGCAACCTAGGTGTCCATCAATAGATGAATGGATAAAGAAGCTGTGGTGTATATACATATATATAGTGGAATACTACTCAGCCATAAAAAAGAATGAAATTTTGCCATTTGTAACAACATGGATGGATTTGGAAGGTATTATGCTAAGTGAAATAAGTCAGAAAGACAAATACTCTATGATATCACTTGTATGTGGAATCTAAAAAATAGAACAAACTAGTGAATATAACAAAAAAGAAACAGACTCACAGATATAGAGAACAAATTAGTGGTTACCAGTGGGGAGAGGGAAGAGGGGAGGGGTAATGTAGGGTTAGGGGATTAAGAGGTATAAATTATTATGTATAAAATAAGCTACAAGGATATATTGTACAACACAGGGAATATAGCCAATCTTTTATAATAACTATACATGGAGCATAACCTTTTAAAATTGTGAATCACCATATTGTATGCCTGTAACTTATGTAATATGGTACATCAACTATACTTTAATTTAAAAAAAAAGAGCAGGGAAGAAACCACAGTGCCTTTCATAACCCAGGCTCAGAAGATGCACACCATCACTTTCACCCTGTTCTATCCTTAGAAGCAAGTCACCAAGTCTAGTTCACACTCACAGGTGGGAAAGTTATACTTCACCTCTTGAAGACAGGGGTATTGAAGAATTTGTGGGCATACAGTACTTTAAAAGTACAACACAGGGATTCAGGAAATGGAAACTAGAGGAAAATTCAAAGTGGAAGTGACACTTGAATGGGGAGAATTTTAAATGGTTGACATGGGGAGGAAGAGCTATCAAATCAAGGGGACAACATGGACACAGAGAGGCACAAGGGAGAAATGTAGATGTATTTGAAGAGACAGAGATCAGTTCTATTAGGACACATGTAGGCATGTAATTGGAGATGTACCTGGAAGGTGTGTTGGTCATAATTTGCAGGGTCCTGGGATGCCAGGTTGTTTTTAATTCTGTGGGTGATGGGGATTCTTAGAAAACTTTTGCATGGAGGAGTGATGCAAACACAATTGTGCTTTAGGATGATTAATCAGACAGTGATGTTTGAGGTAGATTGTAATAGTCTAGAGCTAGCGGTGAAGACACAAATTGGCAGATTCCTTAAATTAACATCAAGGCTCTATTGATGCGAGTCCAGTTGGGAAAACAGTAATCACACTAGGCATTTCAAACAGGGGATTTAATATGGGGGAATTTTACAAGGTGTTAAAAGGCTGAAAGAACTAGAAAGGGAAACTGGCATTGCAGGAGGGATTTAAACTTTGCCTGGCCATTTCCCCTATACTATGTAATGTGGCATAAAAGTTTTAAACCAATGGGACAGCAGTGAGACTATATGGTGGTAAAAAGTCAAATTAAATGCTAATGAGATTTGGGGATAAATTGGCATAAAAGCTAACACTTGACATAGTTCCTGTGACGAGTCAGGTATTGGTCTAAGTGCTTCATATATATTAATTCATTTAATCCTCCAAACAACTGTATGAGGGAGGTACTATTATTATGTCATTTGACAGACTGGGAAACTGAGTTGCAGAGGACCAAGTAACTTGTCCAAGTGTACGCGGCTAGGAACTGGCAGAGGTGGGGTTCAAACATTGACATTTTCCTGCCAGAGCACATGTTCATTACCATAGCACTATACTATTTTTCTGAGGAATCAAAAATGGTTCTGATTGGGAAATGGTGGGGTCTTTAAGTAGAAATAGAGTCAAAACAGACACTTTGGGGTGGAGTGTGGAGGGGATAGCGGGTTAATGTACTGGGTTGTAGACCACTATGAAGTTAATACTGGGCACCATTTAACCATCTCTTCCTATTTTTACTTCCCCTTACAAGCTGAGACCCAGAGGAAAGACCTATAAATGAACCCACTTACTTATCCCAAGTTAAGCCAAGGGGAAAGTGCGAAAAATAAATGTAACTAAACTAGTGCCATTAAGCTTATTATAACACCTGGTTTTAGTCAGATTCTCAGTCTCAGCTTTGAGATTGATGAAATTTCCAGCATGGAATAAAGATTAAAGAAGATCCCTGAGCAGTAAGGCAGGGCAGGAAAGCAGAATGACTTTTCTAACTCTTTCTATGTCATGTTCCCAAGAGTGTCAGCAATAGGAAATGGAATGGAAACTGCAGTCGAAGAAGTGAGCGATAGGCATTAATGTCACTTCTTTGCTCTATGTTAAAATAGCCCTCCTTTCATGAAGTAGGAAACATGCTACTTATAATGGCTATTGGCAGGCATTGTTATTACATGATTGAGTTTTGAATTTTTTTCTTTTTCCCCAAAAGTCCCACATGTCTGACTTCATATCAGAGACTGTAGTTTAGGATAAGATTTCTGTAAGCTGTTTGTAGTCTTTTCCTTTTGTTTTAAAATTCAAGATTCATAATTTCTATGTTTTCAAGAGCTTGATTCTTGCATAAACCTGAAAAAATGCACTGAATTCTAAAAATCCTAATGTTACAGTTCTTTAGGAATAAAAATGTGTGGGACAGGGAGCTCTAAAGTTGACTGGCAGTTCCTTCTTTTCCAAGACCTTCTTGTCTTGGTTACAGAATTGTAAGAACATCAGCTTTTGACTTTAGTTAAGCTTTCATGGTGTCCATTCATTGATTGTTTCCTTCTCCCTACAGACATTTCTTCTTCATGAAGCAGTAATACTTACTGTGTGAAAGAATATGTAAATGGTGTCCATTCATTGATTGTTTCCCCTTCTCCCTACAGACATTTCTTCTTCATGAAGCAGTAATACTTACTGTGTGAAAGAATATGTAAAAGTGATGAAGAGTTGGGGCTGGAGTTAGGATCAAACAGAAGGAACATGGAACCTTATTGGGATGGAGAGTGTGGGCTGGTAATGTTGGTCTAGTCATATCCTATTTCCTTTCCACATTTGCCTGGTATCACGTGGTTGCTCATGTGGATGTGGTAACCTAGGAATCAGTGTTTGGGCCACGGAGAGGTTAATGAGGCATGAAGATGGTTTGTAAGATCTCCTTCCTGATTCAATGAGCACGTGACTTAGAATGAGGGTGGTGGAGCTCTTCACCTAAAATAGAAGAGGTTGAATGGATGTCTTTATGTATTTTCAGTATATAGCACATCAGTTGCTGCTGCTTCCTTATGTACCATTGGTGTGTTGGAACTGGCTTGTACCAGCTCATGAGAGCTGATTGTTAAATATTTAGGAACTTTGTGAGCTAGTGGTTAAACTTTTGGTAGCTTGAAAGTCACTATGGTGAGTGTATTTGCACCACAGAAACTGACAGATGATACAAATGGGGGCTATTCTTTTTTCTTTCAGAGAAACAGTTTATCAACATACTACTGCCTATACCATACTCAAGGTGGAGAGCATTGCTAATCAAAAAAGGCACTCTTTTGGGACTTCCCTGGCCGTCTAGTGGTTAAGATTCTGTGCTTCCACTGTAGGGGGTGCGGGTTCGATATCTGGTTGGGGAACTAATATGCTGCACGCCCCCCCCCCCCCCCCGCCACCAGAAGGCACTCTTTTTTTGCTAAGCTCAGATTTGGATTCAGAATCCTTCTCAACACACTGCTTTGGATAGCAAAAACCCATGAATAAGACTGAGTGCATGAGATAAGTAGTATTTTCCAGCTCTGCCATAAATGAGTTTCCGTCATTGTCCCTGGTATTAGGTGATAGTATCTTACACTGAGGAAGGTTGCCTGGGGTTGACATTTTTGCTGGAACATTTTAGTAATTTTTGACATGAAGTCAAGACATCTTTCACGGAGAAACCACAGTAATACCAAACTTCAGATTACAGTTGATTAAAGCATAATCAGATATAGGTATTCAGCACTAATGTAGTATTTGAAGTCAACTATACTACAATAAAAAAGAGACATTTGAGCCAAAAAAAAAAAAAAAAGCTACTCAGCAACATCACTGATTTTTTCTTCTGTTTTCTTGATGTGTATATACCACCCAAAACATTAATTATTCATTTGGATGTTCATTGATTAATTCAATGAACATTTACTGAGTCTCTTCGGATTAGGTATCTATTGCTGTACAGCAAGTCATCCAGAAAACTCAGTGGCTTCAAACAACAATCATGTATTAGTGCTCAGGATTTTTGTGGGTTAGGAATCCTAGAATGGCTGGGTTGGATGATTCTGACATATTAGAACCACCGTCGCATATTATTACTTTTGCATCATGAGGTTGAACTTGGATGTTGGCTGGGGCTGCGGTTGTTTGAAGCTTGCCTGAGTCTGAAGAGTCACCTTCTATGGTTGCTCACCAAGCGGCTAGCAAGTTAGTGCTGACAAGATGGTTCCTTTCCACATGGGCCCCTCCACAGGATTGCTGGGGTGCCCTCAGGTCACAGCGGGTGGCTTCCCCAGGCCAATAAGTGTAAGTGTCTGTGTCTGAGAATATTGAGTTCTTCATTTTGGGAAGTGAGGCAGTAAAGAGGGCTTTGCACTGCTCCCGAGATGCTTTCCCCCCTGGTATTGCATGACCAGTTTGCTCTCTTCAGTTAAGCCTCTGATGAAAGGTAACATCTTTGGGGAGATCGTTCCTCACTAACACCTATCATGTTCTTTTGCCCTACCTAGCTATATTTTTCTTCATAGAGTTTATCACTGTATAATATAATATTGCATATTTATTTAGCTTTCCCTCATTAGAATAAAAACTTCTCCAGGGTAGGGACCTCATATGTCCCTAGTGCTTAGAACAGTGTCTGGACAATAAGCAGGTGAGAATACTGGTTCTATAGTTAGACTTGGATCTAGACTCTGACTCTGCTATTTATTAGATCTGTGGGCAAATTATTTAACTTCTGTACATGTCAATGTTTCCAGCAAAAGATAAGATTAAAAATACCCACCTCTTGGTGGTGTTATAGAGATTTTTAAATGACATGAGGTAGGTAATACCTAGCATTGTGCTTGTGCACAGCAAGAATCTATAAAATGTTAGCAACTGCAATTATTGTTGATGTTGTTGTTACTGAGATGATAAACTCAAGCATAGAGTGAAAGGTCACTTGACAGGGATGTCGCTGATATGACTCAGTGATTAGACCCATCAGAGCTTTTTCTCAGGCTACGCTCCTATGTTATTCCTCTTCTTAGTTTTGTTTTGTTTTGTTTTTTTCCCTTTCTTAAAGGTCCTGAACAGGCTGCAGAGTAAATACGGCTCCCTGTACAGAAGAGACAACGTTATCCTGAGCGGTACTCACACACACTCGGGTCCAGCAGGATATTTCCAGTACACTACATTTGTGATTGCCAGTGAAGGGTTTAGCAATCGAACTTTTGAGTACATGGTTGCTGGCATCATGAAGGTAGGCAAGGGACCCCAGAGGACCCCAGTGTCCTTTAGCATTGCTTACAGTGGTTTAGGAGTGGTTTGGTATGATACAGAGAGTCCCTATAGGATCTCGGTCTGAGCACAGTCTTAGCACCTACTTCCCTTTCTCCTTTTTGACTCCCTTGTAGCTTCTGGTTCCGAGCTGTGGGCTGTTACTCCCGAGGCACTGATTGATTGGGAGAAGAGGGTCCTATGGCAGTAAGCCTCATATGGTCACCCAAAGACACAGAAAACATTTTGTATCTAACCCTTATAAATTATAGGGTCCCACATAGTCAGTTCTCTGCACAAAGTCACTTGAAAAGAAATCCACCAAGGAACTCAAAGTAATTGCAAATAATTTCAAGCCTTCCTTGTATTTCCCAAAGAGCATAGAAGGGGATCCAATTTACACCACACACCCTCATTTCTTAAGTCCTCTATTGCAGCTCTAGACTGACATGGGGCTCTGAACTGATACCCTCAAACTCTTCTCCCATTCCTGGTTTGGGTAGCTTTTACTACTCTCTCCTGTCTTCCAGGTAATTATTTTCTCTCATAGAATCCTTGCTAATGTTTTCTTCATTCCTTTGTCTCTCAGGTTTAGTCTCTCTCTACTTTTTCTCTTAAAATTACCACCAACCCCTGCCCCCACATCCAGGGATCCATCTGGCAAAGGAAGAAATGTCTTTACAACAATGTTTTTCAAAGAGCAAATAACAGTCTATGAATGGCTTTATGAAATCAATTTCATAGGTTGTGATAAGCTTTAAGAAAGGAACTAAAAGAGATTGGGAAAATAACATAATGCATGACACATAGGGTATAGTTTGTATTGTGAACTTTTGTTTTAGGATACATATCTTGATGTGTATTAAGTTATGATGAAAAATGTATTAATTACTGTATTTCTCAGTCCAAAAAGTTTGAAAAACTCTGCCTTAGAGGGTGTGGGCAGGGGAATGGAGAGTTGTAAGGTCAAGTCTCCCATTTTGGCCATCTGAAATGGCAGACAGTTCCTGACTTGGCAGTCCTGAGACACTCAGGTCATTCCCTATACAAGGCATTTCCTCATCTCAACCCTGAAGGTCATGTCTGTTACCCCCAGAATGACACCAGCCCTGTGGTTCTCCAGCTTTCATCCCATAGCAGGGACAAGTTGGAGACAAAAGAATTGTCCACAGGGTTCTTCTGTTTATATCAACTAAGTCTTAATGCCCACCAGGATTTCTAAATTTACAACTTTTTTTTTTTAACCTATAGAGCATTGAGATAGCACATACAAATATGAAACCAGGCAAAATCTTTATCAATAAAGGGAATGTGGATGGTGCACAGATCAATCGAAGCCCTTCTTCTTACCTTCGGAATCCACAGTCAGAGAGAGCAAGGTGAGGGTGCAATTATCAAGATAAAATCATGTGTTTCCTTTAAGAACTAGCAACAAAATCTAAGAACAGGGTTGTTACTTGATGGGTATGGTGAGATCCTGAAAGGGTATTAAAGCTGAAATAATTTAAAAACATGCTGATAATCTAAGACAAGCAGAAATAAAAAGAGAATGCAGAAGCACAGACCAGCCTATGCACACGTCTTCCCCCTTTGCTGGATGTGGGAGTCAGATGTGAATGTTTGAAGGACTCTGGGCTTTCAAAGAAGGCACAACTGTGGTCTCATCTTAGCTTTGTCACTTCCTAGTTGTGTAACCTTTAGAGATCCACTTAAATCTTAATTTAGGGGTTCTCTGCATCTCATCTGGAAAATATAAAAATGTGCATAACATATATTTGTTCGACTAATCAATAACTCTTTTTATTACATTATTCAGAAGAAATTATTTTAGTTCAGGAGAATGTAGTATGAGAGAAGAGATAAAAGAATAAAGCAATTGGTGTGAAGAGCAAGACATAAAACTGGCATAATTGAATGGGACAACTAAGGAAGACCATTATTTTTTAATTTTTTATGTGATGAACGAGGTTTGTGACAGAAGAGAAGTACTTGGCTACTATGGCAGAGTAAAATAATATCGCGGTTCAACTTGACCACTTGACATTTCATATTTGTCTCTATATTTTTTAAAAGATTTCAAAGGAGTTGATTTTTAGAAAATATAATCTGATTTCCCTTGAAAGGACATAAAAGAACGCTTTAAATTGTAGGTCAGGAATGCTTCTGATTTTGCACATTCCCTGCTATTTTTAAGAGATTTCACTAAAATTTAATATGAGTAGATATTTCAAAGACAAATCCTTTTTTTAAGAAATAATATATGCTGTATAATGTTGCATATTTTACATAAAAATGTATATTTCATCTCCAGTTAGCTGACCTAATGCCCCTTTGCTCACAGTTGCAAATCATTTCTTTAGCTGAGAAATGAGATCCTGGATGCAGTTTGTAGAACTACAGAGTGTCCGGGAGCCTTGCTTACTGAGAGTCTTTTTGGTTTTGGTTTTTGCGTCAGCTTCTGCTCTGTCATACATGAGGGCCAGGCTCTAACCTAGAACTCACTAAGTTTCTCTGTTTTGCTGACTAGGTATTCTTCAAATACAGACAAGGAAATGGTACTCTTGAAAATGGTAGATTTGAACGGAGACGACCTGGGTCTTATCAGGTACTCTATTATTTTTTTTTTTTTTTTAAACTGAACTTCTGGAAATGCCTGTCATTCTTTTTTTTTTTTTTTTTAATTTTTATTTATTTATTTATTTATTTATTTATTTATTTATGGCTGTGTTGGGTCTTCGTTTCTGTGTGAGGGCTTCCTCTAGTTGCGGCAAGCGGGGGCCACTCTTCATCGCGGTGCGCGGGCCTCTCATTATCGCGGCCTCTCTTGTTGCGGAGCACAGGCTCCAGACACGCAGGCTTAGTATTTGTGGCTCACGGGCCCAGCTGCTCCGCGGCATGCGGGATCTCCCCAGACCAGGGCTCGAACCCGTGTCCCCTGCACCGGCAGGTAGATTCTCAACCACTGCGCCACCAGGGAAGCCCCAGGTACTCTATTTACTTTAAAAAGAAAAAAATTCTGTTTGAATGATTTTCCTTAATTACAGGGGAGAAAAAGATACCAGAATAGTGACAGCAGAGGCTGAGAATCAGCTGAGTGGTTGAGTCATATCTGGGGTCCAGCCATGGGCCCTCAGGCAACGTTCTCAGCATCCCATGGCTTAGTTCCTCACCTGTAAAACAGGGCTAATAAAAGGATTATGTGAATGAGGGATCTGGGTGAAGAAGTTTAGCATAGCGTCTGACATATGATAGGTAAAGTAAATGCTAGTGGTTATTACTGTATCAAGATCTCATATGGTGGTGGGCAATGATCTCTTGGAAATGAGAAAACAATCTGACCAACCAGCAAATGATTATGGATTTGAGGTTACTTACCTAAAAGGATTAAGTCTAATGTAGGACAATGCCAGTTAGTGATGAAAGCAGAACCGAGACCACCTAACGGAAGCAGATGAGGCAAAATTACAGCTTGGCACAGATTTTAGCTCCATTTTATACATAAGAAAACACATGAATTTTGTTTTCTTCGACAAGAAGGCATTTGCATTCGTATGTGATTTTGGTTGCTGTGATTGAACTGACTCAGGAATTGTCTGGGTGGGTAACAGTCCCAGACACCTTGACCCGTGAACTTCCAAATTGACACAGAAATGCCCTAAGGAAGCAGATGATAGCGCGTAGGTGCAAGAGTCAAATGGCTTGTGTTCATTCTGGGCTCTCATTCTTAGTGGCTGTGTGACTTTGGTCAAGTTACTTAACTGCTGCATCTCAGTTTTCTTACTCTAAAATTGAGGGATAAAATGAGTCCTTAAATGTTGATAATAACTGTTCTTAAAGGTGGTAGGAGTCTGCCGGGGGATTATAAAATATCTAAGTGAAAGTTTCTATGTGAATAAAATTAAGTAAATTGAAAGTAATACGAGGTGAAGAAAAACATTGAAGACTGACCCACAGTTCAGATACTAGGGTTGGTCCTGTAACTGGATAGAGAACAGCATGGTGGTAAGGAGTTTGGGTTTTAGCATTTAGGTTTTAGATATAGGTTTTAGGACTTGAATTCAAGCCCCAGCTCTGCCCCTTACTAGCCCTGTGGCCTGGGGAAAGTAATTTATCTACTTGCACCTCAAGTATTTTGTTTGAAAATGGGAATAATGATACCTCATGGGATTGTTTGGAGATTAAATGAGATAGTGCATACAAAACTCTAGTTCTATGCCTGGCATAAAAAGAGTTTAATAATTTTAGCTAAAAGGTAAATAGTAGAATAACATTCTACCTCTTCTAAAAATGCCATTATTGGCATCTCAGAGTGCTTGAAATTCTTAGCATTGGTGTTACTTCTTTGGGGTTAAAGTGAGGTCACTAAAAATTCCCTGATAAAATAAACTTTATTATGTGGGTTGATATAATAAGACTCATTCTTTGATTACATTTAATTCATCTACTGATTAGTTGCCACCTAGCATTTAACTCAATAGACTTTCTAAATGTCAGGCATGCAACTGTGTGCTTGGGGTATATTATTATGAATAAAGCATAGTCCCTATCTTAGTTTTATAGGCTAGTGGGGTGATCTGGGCAGGAGACAGAGACAGACAGACAAGTAATCATAACATAGTCAGATGGCCATCAGTGCTGTCACCTGGGCATAAATAAGTGCTGTGGGGATTTGGAGGTGGTAGCACTGAGCTCTACCTGGGAGCATAATGGAAGGCTTCAAAAAAGAAATGACACTGAACTGGACCTGAAGGAGCCATGGGATTTCTCATGGAGCCATGAAAAAACTGCATTGTGAGGCCAGATTATGGGCTTATGTCAAGGGGTGACTGAGAGATGAATCTAGAAAGGTAACCTAGCTCTCGATTTTGGAGCACTTTAATGGGGAATTTGGTTAGGAGACAGGATAAGGACATGTATGTATGACTAGTTAGAGAATTCCCAGTTTGTTAGAAGAAGAAAGTGCCTTTTTCCTTACAGTTTCTACTTAACTCTTGGCTGAATGACTGAGACCATTCACGATTCCCTTTTTTAAAATTTTATTTTAAAATTTGTTTTTAATTTTATTGGATTATAGTTGATTTACAATGTTGTGTTAGTTTCAGGTGTACAGCAAAGTGATTCTGTTGTACATATACGTATATTCATTCTTTTATTTTTTATTTTTTTAACATCTTTATTGGAGTATAATTGCCTTACAATGGTGTGTTAGTTTCTGCTGTATAACAAAGTGAATCAGCTATACATATACATATATCCCCATATCTCTTCCCTCTTGCGTCTCCCTCCCTCCCTCCCACTCTCCCTATCCCACCCCTCTAGGTGGTCAGAAAGCACCGAGCTGATCTCCCTGTGCTATGCGGCTGCTTCCCACTAGCTAGCTATTTTACATTTGGTAGTGTATATATGTCCATGCCACTCTCTCACTTTGATTTAGTTTCTGAATCATTGAAGAATGCTACGAGGACACTCAAAATGCTATTTTTGGGACCAGATCCTCTTTGCTTCCTTGCATATAACTATATAACATATCTGGAAGTCCCAGGGTCAACTGTCAAGGTTATAACAATGCTTTTCCATCTGCTGTGCTTAACAGCCTGCAATAACTTTCTGTTGTTTCTATAGCCGCCGTATATTATCCTTGATGAAATTGCCCCTGCAATTGCCTCTTGTTGCGTAGGGATAATTGCTCTTTGAATACATTAAAAATGATCCAAAACATAAAGTCAAATCTGGGCTGCTAAGTAACTCAGCCACCATATGTAGGTACCTGCTGTTAGGCAGGATTCCAAGGTATGAGGAGTTTAGAAGCACAGAACCTCAGATTTGCAGAGCATGAAGATCATCAAAGTTTAAACTTCAGCTGAGGACTAGAAAGGTGATGCGACCTGCCCAATGTCGCAGCCAAGACTATTCTCTTCACCCTGAAAACCATGTTGAAGTTCATAATTTATTCCTTGCTCCTTGCATTGTTGTTTTCATTTCTTCATTCAAGTCTGCACCAGGCACCTACTATGTGCCCGGCAGTGCTTTCCAGTCCTTGGAATGACGCATTTCCAGTAGATGGTCATAAAGTCAGGAGGCAAATACCTGTGCCTATGCTCCTTGAGCAAATCCTTTAAAATCTCTGAGACTCAGCTTCCACATTTCTCAAATGTAGATGTAACATCTCTCCACGTAGAGATTATTATGCATTCATTCATTTATTAAATATTGTGGAAGATGTGTGTCATGAACTGAACTAGTACTATACAGATACACTGAGAAAAAAATTGGTGTCCTAGTTGTGGTTCTTATAGAACTTATAGTCTACTGGTGGAGACAAAAGGTAATCATATAGTCATACAAATGCATGTATAATTATAATTGGGTTACCTGCTAAGAAAGGAAGGTATGAAGAGCTATCTTGAAGGGACTTGACCTGGGCAGGGAGATTGGGAAAGGCTTCCCTGAGGAAGAGACAATGGAACTGAAAACCAAAGGAAGGGTAAGAACTAACTGGCAAAATGGGGGGGTAAAAAAGAACATTTAACACAGATGGGAAAACATGTGCAAAAGTCCTGTGGCCTGTTTGAGGTGCTGATAGGTCTGTGTGGCTGGAGTGCGAGGACAGTGGGGCAGGGTGTTGTGAATTAAATTCAGAGGTAGAGATGAGATGCCATGATAAAGATTTGGGTCTCTAAACAAAGGGGAATAGAAAATCACTGAAGTGTTTTCAGCTGGGGTTGGGAGTTGGGGGCTCTTGAAGGGTTAGGAAGAGTAGTGACTTGAGGGACGAAAGAATTATGTGCATGCAACTATTCCATAATCCATCAAGTCCTCTACAGTTGTGAGGCCAACATTTGCCTCAGTTGATCTGTCTATAAGGAACATATTTCTTTTTGACTGATACTACTGTATGCAAAAACAGTAAATGATTTTTCTCCAGACGTGGAGAACATGTTTGGGATGTTCTGAATTAAAATATAAGCTGTGTGGCGGTCACAAAATTCACTTTGGGAGATTCTGGAAGGCACCTCAAAGAAGGCGTCTGTGGAGTGGAGTTCTGGGAGATCCTGATGTAGTAAGACGCTATGGAACGAAGAAACGATGAAGGGAGAAAACAAAACAGGTTTCAAGTATCTGTACCAAAAGAAAAATCACAGGGGTGGGCAGATAATCTGAATGGCGGCTCTGGGTGGTGGACAGCCCCTTCTCACACAGTCTCCTTACTGCGGGTGGCTCTGGGAGTGGTAACTGGGAACATTGACTCATTTCCTCAAGTGTGGTGCAGGGGGACAGGCTCTGTCTCACTTCTCTTCCCTTCTCCTATCTTCTCCCGTCTGCCAAGTTTCCTTTCTCAAGTTTGTAGGAGTGGCATGGACCCTCCTTTTTTTTTTTTTCTCACCTCATTACCCCTTTAGGAGTCAGTATAGCACGGCTCCTATTTGTCAGAGCTGTAAGGAAGGTCTGAGCAGGTTTTTGAATGGTTTCTCTATTGTCTTCTGTTTTACACATTGCAAATCCTTTTATTTTTACAAAAAGGGTTATCCTTTCAAGGCACATTTTCAGAAGACAACAAGGGGCAGTGATTTGTGCAACCTATTTGAATAATTTATGTACACACTTAGAAAAACCCAATTTATTAAACTAATTCATTCGAATGATACCTATGGAACTAAGTTTGAGGGGGGTGTGTGTGTATAAATCTGCTCTATGATTTCTGACTATGACTTCCTGAATTATAATTTCTAACTGTTTATTCTCTATGGCTCTCTATTCTCCCCCCTACATTCTCTCCTCAGTGTACTTAACCCCACGCCGAGAGCAAATGTGGAAACCTCAGTGACTGCCTTCCACCAGCCATTCTTGACCTCTTCTCTTTTCTCCATCTCATCATCATGTCTTTATAAATACCTTCTCCATTAGCCTTCGCTCTGGTTTGTGAAGCCCCGCTCTGTTTCTACATCCTGAATTTCTCTTTCCTATTCTGTCTCTTCTATGTTGTTGTGCAGCTTGACGCTGTCTTCTTGCTCCAACTTTCCTACCAGCTTATTTGTGCTCTCCCTTTTCAGGGAAGTGTAGGCCTTGGTTATGTAGTGAGTTTTCATTCTGTGTCTAATCCATCCGCATGTAAAGTGAAGGTGCTTAATAAGGGCTTTCTGATGACGAGGGTGATGAGAGTTGACTGATAGCAGAGATTAATCATGCTTGTTAACTTAAATTGTCCCAAGTTTAGAAACCAAAGCTGTAAAAGCCAGCTGTCATAACTGGCAGAAGACATTGGACTTACTTTACAAAGTCAACCATGGTTAATATTCAGGTACATTTTCTTCTGCCCATTTTCCTATGTGGAATGTATGATAAGAAATAAACATGACTAAAAGGTCATTCTTTCAAGGTAGATGCTCTCTTGGTTTCATATACTATGGGTACTAGAAGCTTTAAAATACTATAAAAAATATTAACAATGTTATCTCCATGTATCTCAAGTGTTTTTTTACTTGTTTTTGTAATGATTCTCTTTATACCTAATAATAATTTTTTTGTCTCAAAAATCTATGTATTTTCAGTTAATATAGCTAACTCAGCGATCTGTAGGTTAGAATATGCCATGTATATTTTTTCTATCATTTTCTTTCAACTTTTATTCTTACATTTTAGAGGTGTCTTTTATGAATATCATATAGCTTTATTTATCTGTTTTTTACTCTGATAATCTTCATCTTTAAATGAGTGAATTTAGTTTATTTTTATGAATTATGATTATTATATATCTGGACTTGTCTATATCTGTCTATATCTCTTCACTTTGTTATTTATCTCACTTTTTCAGTGCTTTCTATTCTTTTTGGGATCAATAGACTAAAAAAATCTTTAAATGGAAAATTATAGTTTCCAAAGATGGTGGCAACAATAGCTCTTATCTTATGTATTCTATACAAAGTGACCTTGCCAGTCCCCTTCAAGAGTGGAGATTTTTCCAGCCTTTGAAACTTGGCTAGCCCCGGGACCACTTTGATCAATAAAAGATGAGAGAAGTGACACTATTCCAGGGCTGGCAAAGTTGTTTTTTAATAGACTTTATTCTTTAGAGCAATTTTAGATTCACAGCAAAATTAAAGTACAGAGATTTCCCATATACGCTTGCCCCCAAACATGCACAGACTCCCTCATTACTAACACCTCCCACCGGAGTGGTACATTTGTTACCATCCATGAACCTACGTTGACAGGTCATTTTCACCCAGAGTCCATAATTTACATTAGAGTTCACTCTTGGTGTTGTACAGTGGTTTTTAAAAATTTTTCCTTTTGTTCATGTATTTCCTAAAATTTCTAAGGTGAACAAAAATAAAAATTTAAAATCATCTGGTAATCCTCGGCCTCAATAACTTCTAATATTTTGTCATATAGCCTTTCAGACCTTTACCTAATCATGTTTATTTTTTTTTATTTTTTGAAAATGATACTTTATTGTATATACAATTTGGCAACTTTTTCATTTAGAATTACCTTATGAATATCTTTCAGTGCTACGTAGTATTTTTTATTTTTATTTTATTATTATTTTTTTAATATCTTTATTGGAGTATAATTGCTTTACAATGGTGTGTTAGTTTCTGCTTTATAAAAAAGTGAATCAGCTATACATATAAATATATCCGCATATCTCCTCCCTCTTGCATCTCCCTCCCACCCTCCCTATCCCACCCCTCTAGGTGGTCACAAAGCACCGAGATGATCTCCCTGTGCTATGCAGCTGCTTCCCACTAGCTATCTATTTTACATTTGGTAGTGTATATATGTCCATGCCACTCTCTCACTTCGTCCCAGCTTACCCTTCCCCCTCCCTGTGTCCTCAAGTCCATTCTCTATGTCTGCGTCTTTATTCCTGTCCTGCCCCTAGGTTCTTCAGAACAATTTTTTTTTAGATTCCATATATATGTGTTAGCATATGGTATTTGTTTTTCTCTTTCTGACTTACTTCACTCTGTGTGACAGACTCTAGGTCCATCCACCTCACTACAAATAACTCAATTTCGTTTCTTTTTATGGCTGAGTATAGACATTTCTCCAAAGAAGATATACAGATTGCCAACAAACACATGAAAGGATGCTCAACATCACTAATCATTAGAGAAATGTAAATCAAAACTACAATGAGGTATCACCCCACACCGGTCAGAATGGCCATCATCAAAAAATCTACAAACAATAAATGCTGGAGAGGGTGTGGAGAAAAGGGAACCCTCTTGCACTGTTGGTGGGAATGTAAATTGATACAGCCACTATGGAGAACAGTATGGAGATTCCTTAAAAAACTAAAAACAGAACTACCATACGACCCAGCAATCCCACTACTGGGCATATACCCTGAGAAAACTATAATTCAAAAAGAGTCATGTACCACAATGTTCATTGCAGCTCTATTTACAATAGCCAGGACATGGAAGCAACCTAGGTGTCCATCATCGGATGAATGGATAAAGAAGATGTGGCACATATATACAATGGAATATTACTCAGCCATAAAAAGAAACGTAGTATTTTTAAAATCACCATTTAAAAATTGTTGTATAGTATTCCATTATATGTATGATAATGTACCAAACAAATTACCAATCATTTGACATTTCAGTTTATAGCTTTTTTCTATCATAAAGTACACTGTGATAAGCATTCATGAACAGATATCTTGTATATATTGCCAATGATTTCCCTAATCTGAATTCCTAGAAGTGGGGTTGCTGAGCCAGTAGAGGAGTATTTATTATTACAGCTTTTCTCATAAATTGCCAAATGGTCCTCTGGAAAACTTGCTGGTTTACACTGCTTCTACCCAAGCATGAATGGAGCATTGTTTCCTGTGCTCTTGCCAGTTTTGGTATTTTCATGCTTTACAAATGTTGTTAAGTAATAGACCCAAAAAAGCCAAATCACTCTTGTTTTCCTTTCAATTTCTTCAGTTCCTGGGTAGTTAGGCTGAATTTAAAAAAATATTCTTATTGGCTACTTTTTGTTTTACTTTTGTTGATTGGTTAATCATACTATTTAGGATGCAACAATTTTGATTGCAGTAACTTAATGAACTTAATGGAATCCACCCAAACCAGATATCTCTCCAGTAACATTATTGCGAGGGTATTTTGGTTTTTTGGGGTTTTTTTCATCCAGGACTTTTGAAGATAACAAAATGAGTAGTTGAGAATGGACATCTCTCTTCTTGAGCAGAGAGGGTAGAAAGATTCTCCAGGATGCTGGCCACCAAGTTCACCTGTAACTTTAGAAGGGTCCTCTGGCTACAGCTCATTGTTCTCCTTTAATCTGAGCAGTCTGGTCTGGAGTCATTGCTTCTGCTTGTTTCAAATTCAGGCTGCCCTTTGGGTAAAATTCCGGGCCCAATAACCCTTACAATGTAACACGATGAAACACCCTTTGCTTTCCTTTTCCCAGTAGTCTGTAGTGGGGTGAGGCCAGGAGGATGGTAAGGCAGGTGAAAAAGTGGTGTGTTAAGAGGTGTTCATTAATTTCAGGGGATGCAATAGACCATGAAATTCCAGTGGCTTAACACATTAAAGATTTTACTGTGCACATTTCCCACTCATGCAAAGTCTAATCAAAATGGGGTGGTCCTTCTTCACATATGTTATTGGCCAGATTCACATGCCCCACCCTGCCAGAGGGACTGGGAAAGAGAGGACACGCTGTTATTTTGTAAGCCCTCAAGTCTCTGCCACAAGAGGGCAGCGTTTCCTCATTTAATTATTTAAAGCTCATATTACATGGGGTGAATATACGTGTGTTGAATACACACATGCACACACATCATATATTTTAATATTGTGTTTACCTTATGAAACACACGTATACACAGGGCTTTGGATATCTTTTTCCCTTTTAGTCATCATCAGCACCAGCTGCAGCAGTATCAAAATCAGCATCAACATCATCACAGTGATGATTTATTCCATTCTTAGCACAAACCAGTCTTTGTGCTAAGCACTTCAGATGTTTCTGTTTCTTTAATTGTCAAATGCCGTGAGGTAGCTAATACTATTATCATTATGTTACAGATATGAATACTGAGTTTCAAATAGGTTAAGTAACTTGTGTCTGATTCCAGAGCTCTTAGCCACTAAGACATATGGCCTCTATATTAGTTTCTTAGGGTTTGCATAACAAAGCACTACAGAGTGGCTGGCTTAAAACAGCAGAAATTTATTCTCTCACAGGTCGAGAGGCCAGAAGTCTGAAATCAGGGTGTTGGCAGGCTTGGTTGCTTCTGGATGCTCTGAGGGAGAATCAGTTCCACGCCTTCCTCTTAGCTTCCGGTGGCTGCCAGCGATCCTTGGCTTGTAGATACATCACTCCGATCTCTGTCTTCATTTTCACATTGCCTATGTCTCTATCTCTGGGTGTCTCTCTGTCCCTTTCCTCTTGTTATGAGGACTCTAGTCACTGGATTTTAGACCCAACCTAAGCCAGTATCTTTTCACTTGATCTTTACCTTGTTTACACTCTAAAGACTATATGTCTAAATAAGGTCCCATTCTGAGGTTCTGGTAGATCTGAATTTTGGGGTGGACACTATTGAATCCACTACAGCCTCTTCTGTTGTATTTGTCCAAAGGGCTCCCATGTTATTACACATCTTCATGAACACTACCTTTGAATGGAGGTACAATATTCTCTTCCCCTGTTGGTGGGCACTTAGGTTGGAGATGGCCACACCTAGCACATAGGACTTGGTGCACAGCACACAAAGGCGCTCCTTTCTCTGGGCTGACTAAGGTGCCTCGCTCGGGGAGCTGAGAGGGGGCTGGATTTCAGCCTCCACTTACCCCTTTGCCAGTCACCTTTGTGCAGAGCATGACCTCCATAAGAACAGGACGGCTCAGGTCTGAGAGAATGGAACCTGGGACGGGTTGTTACTGTTTTAGAATATTTAAGAAGCTCAATTCTGCATTTGGCTTTTCTGCTTCAGAATAGGAAGTACACAAAGTCTGAATTGAAAGAGACACTAGAAAATGTCTCAGTGACACAGGAGAGAATAATTATACTATTCTGTATTAATTTGCTATTTATTGATTCACAAAGCATCGTTGAAATCTATTTGTCAGTCTTAGGAAACAGGGATCTAGAAATTTTAACTAACTTTGCTCCTTATAATGATAAGATCTCAAATCTCTTGACTTTCCTCAGCACCTTGACTGCATCATGCTGACTCAAGTAGAGCCCTGCCCTGTGTTAGTTTCTGCTGTACAACAAAGTGAAACAGCCATATGTATACGTATATCCCCATGTCCCCTCCCTCTTGACTTACTCATCTTTGGAGACCCAGCTCAAATGTCACATCGTCTGTGAAGCATTTTTCAAGGGTGAGATGATGCCTGATGCATCTCTATGTCCCCAGTGTCTGGCACAGAGTCAGAGTTAACTAAATGTATATTGAATGAGCGATTGAATGAGCAGAAGGGACAGAGCCTGCATCCCATAGCAGGTAAGAACATGGGCTTATGGTCTGACAAACCTGGATTCATAGTCCTGCTTCTTGACTTACAACTCTGTGACCTTGGTCATGTTACTTCATCTGTCTGAGCCTTTGTTTCCTTGGTTTGAAATGAGGATAAGGAAAGCATCTGACTCAAAGGGTTCTTGAGAGAATAAAATGAGAACCTATGTATAAAGTTTTTCACCCAATAAGTACTAAATGATAGTCTAACGTTGATAGAATTGTTCTGTGGGTTTCCTTTGATTGCACTGGAGAGGTTGCATCTGGCTGACCTCAGTGTGACCATGTTGGAAGTATTTTGGTTGGAGAGCTTTGGAACTGTCATGGCCACCACCTCATTTTCCTTCCAAACTAAATGGAATAAAACTACAAAAAAGCAGATTTCAACTGACTGGAAAATACTAGTTGACTAGAATATCCCTTGGCACTTGAGTCTTAGGAGAAAGAGAAAAACCACAAAAAAGAAATGAATATAAGGGTTTTAAAACATATAGAAACCTTGCAAGTAACTTCTAGGGAATGACCTTAGAACTGCCTTCAATCCAAATTTCTGTACCTTTGCACAGTGGCAGATACACACCTTGGGGGTTGCATGCAGCCTATAGACTGGTGATTTGGTCTAACACTATTAAAAGAAAAAATTGAAATGGATGAAGGCGGTCAAAAAGTACTACAAACTTCCACTTATAAGTACTAGGGATATAATGTACAACATGATAAATATAATCAGTACAGCTATATATTATATATGAAAGCTCCTGAGTAAATCTTAAGAGTTCTTATCACAAAAATTTTTTTCTTACTTTAATTTTGTATCTGTATGAGACGACGGATGTGCACTAAAAGTATTGTGATAATCATTTCATGATGTACGTAAGTCAAATCACGCTGTACACCTTAAACTTACACAGTGCTGTATGTCAGTTATCTCAATAAAATTGGAAGGAAAAATTTTTCAATGGATGTCAGCATAACAAAAAACAATTATGGAAAATTTCAAATATATGCCAGTTTAGAGTGATTAGTCTAATGAATCTCCATGGAACAATTATCCAGCTTCAATAATTAGCAATCCTCTGCCATTCTGTTTCATCCCTCCTCTCCTTTTTGTTTGTTTGTTTTGCTAGAGTATTTAAAAGCACAAATACCAGATATCATTTCATTCATGAATATTTCAGTGTGTATCTCTACCAGATAAAAACGTAGACAAATATAACTACAGTCCATTATTACAATCAACAAAATTAAAAATAATTTCTTAATATGATCTAAAACCTAGTCTGTGTTCAGTTTTCCCTGATTGTATCAACAGTCTTTTTCCAGTTGTTTTGAGTCAGAATCCAAACAACAGTCCACAGACTACATTTGTTGGCTTTGTGTCTTAAGTCTCTTAACTTGTAACCGTTCTTCTCCTTTGTTTCCATGCCATTTACTTCTTTAAGAATTTTTAAATCAATACATTTTCCCAAAACCATGGATTTGTGGAAGATCTGGCAGCAGCGGCTTATGCTCCCATCAGGCAGCATTTGGCCGCAGCCCAGTAGAGGCTGTGGTCCTTAGACTATGCAAGTGCCTCCGCAATTCAGTCCCTACTGTACCAACCAGCTTAACTCCTATGTTGCCTACCCAGCCCCCGTGGGTGTTGTGCTGGCCACCTCTGACCTACGTATACATCTGTTGGGTAACGAGAACTGAATACTGAATGATGACTTGAAGCCCCCAAACATCCCTAGTCATTAAGTCAATGTTCTGTTTTGTGTACCATATTACTTAGGTAGAAATGTTTTAAAATCTTTCAGCGAAGAAAAATCAACAAAAGATTTTTAAAAATCCTACATTAGTTTGAAAATTTATTGATTGACATCTCTCTTTTCTTGAGTATTCTTGCTAATCTGCTTTACAGCCTTCTATCCTGTAAACACCTTTTTCACCTGTGTCGAGGTTTGATCCTACAAAGGCCACTGAACAAGGTGTCACAAGACCCAAACTTTAGCCTTGGTCCTCTATGACAAGTGGACTTCCATATTGCTTCTCCGAGGCACCTTGTGGGGCGCAGGTAATACCAGCCTGTCTTTCAGGGTTGTTGTGAAATTCAAATGAGATAACAGATGTGAAATTAACTTGTGAACTCTATAGCTCTACACTTAAACAGGTATTACTATGCATAAGGATATACTGAATTATGCATAACATCCTCTTTCACACCCCTGTGCATTTACTCTGCTGTTCTTTCTCTCTGGAATGCCTTTAAGAATTAATTGCTTGTCATCTGTGGTCCCCAAACACTTTATGCCTCCTTATTTATAACATTTGTCACACTGTATCAAAGCCATTTGTTTACATCTTTGTCTTCCGCAAGATTCTAGAGTAAATTGTAATTTATTCAGTGCTCGGCATACAGCTGACTCTCAGTAAATGTCTACTGAATTGGATAGGATTGATTTGAATAATTATTATGTGTGTACCTGTCTTGAAGGATAAAGTCTATGTCGATACAATTCTTTAGGTATATCACCTGGTAACTAACCAGTACTGGCTCTTGTTAAAAGCTTATGATAAAGATGACAATGATGAAATATTTTTAATTTAAGTAAGTGGTCAGACTTCTTGAGTATATTATTAGTAATTTAAGTTTCATTAACAATGAAAGAACCTAAATGTTTTGATAGAATGCCTATCATCAAAAGAATTTTTTTTTTTTCACAGCTGGAGAAAACTTAAGCTCCCAGTCATCATTTTTCACCCCAGTTATCTGGTTCTCTTCATTAACTTAGGGCTTCCTGTTCTTTTACAGCTGGTTTGCCGTCCACCCAGTCAGCATGAACAATAGCAATCATCTTGTAAATAGCGACAATGTGGGCTATGCTTCTTACCTTTTTGAGCAAGAGAAGAACAAAGGATATCTACCTGGAGAGGTGAGAATTTATGTCATTGAAAGCTTCATCTTAATTCATTGAGTATCACCATTCATTCAGTGTTCAGAATAGCTGATTCAAATCTTCAGAGGAAAGTGTCATCATGGATGCCACATACTGACATGCTTGGCTAGAAAGAATTCTCCATCCTCCCTAAGAAAAATTTTAAGTGACTGTTAGCTTTGTGTCAAATACTACTGATGTGATGACTTCATAAAGTTACAGTTAGTTGGATAAGGAAGGGCAAATTACTATATAATAGTTTTTGCCATATATAATTTTTGATTAACTTGGAAATATGATAAACTGTGTTGTGTTTATATCTCTTGTTTTCAGAGATATAAAATTATTAAGCACCTTCTTAATGGTATAGGAATCTGAATGAGGACAGGGAATGAGTCCTTTTCTGTGGTCCAGACTTCCCTCTTAATTTCCTTTCAAGGGATTTCTACTTTCCTGCAGTATGGCCTAAGTCAGAGACAACCCTAATCCATTAGACTTGTCTTTGTAACTTTGAAATGCAGTGAGTGATGGGATCAGAGTTGGGGGTGTCCAGAAACCCAGTCCATGTACTCCAGGAAACTCGTCAGCTTTGTGTAAATTACTGACTGCAGATATTTGGCGAGGAAGGACCCTGCTCTGCTTGACCCCAGCATCTAGCCCCTAATTGCAGAAGAATATATGATGGGATGAGAACCCCAGGCCCTTGCCTACAATAAGTGTTCTGTTACAAAGATATTGGGTTGGCCAAAAAGTTTGTTCAGGTTTTTCTGTGCGATGTTGTGGGAATATTAGCCCATGAACATCTGGTCTGATTTTTTAGCTCCTTTGTTGACAAATCTCTATTTTTTTCATTTTAGCCTGTGTTTTAGGGAAAAGAAAGGAGTTTCCCATTATCTTTTTAGTATAAAAAAAGACACATAATCTCCTGTACTTGATTATCTCTTTCCCTAAGAAAATTTAAGAATTTAAGGTAGAATGGTAGACCAGTTGGTTGAGGTTAAGGTCTTGCCCTACTCTAAAAGGTTTTGTGTTGTTATTTCAGGTTGAAGAGATAGAGAAAATATACACAGAGGGCACGTCTGGGTGGTGGAGGCTATATTTAGGTTCAGTTGTGCAACAGAAAAATCCGGATTGGCTCTTCACTTTTTAAACCAATAGGCTATTTATTTTTAAAGGGAAAATGGATCTCTGAGCTCCAGACACTGGGTTGATAGGTCAGCATTTTATAACTCGTTGTACACTGTATTTTTTGTCAAAATGTTGCTGTTTGAGACACAAATATGAAGCTCTCCTACTTGAAATAGCTTTATTGATAACTGGAATATCACGAGTAATAACACGTATGCTGACTGCAATGTGAGCCTTTTCAGAAATAAAAAATTCTCTCAGAATATTGTACATCCTCCTTTTGTCGTATGCAAACGATTTTGAATAGTTCACCAGAGTGGGTTGAATGTTTGCCTTTTTAATGAACTCATTGTGGTAAATAAGAAAGAATAGACCTTTCTCACCTTTGGGGATGGCCCACACTGTCTGTGGAATGTGCTTTTCTCTAAATAAATCCACTTCTTACCTATCACTTTGTCCCTCACTGAATTCTTTCTGCGATGAGACATCAAGAACCTGAGCTTCATTAAGTCCTGAAACCAGTTGTTCTACAGGAACTGAGACCCCCACTCAGGTGGAGGATGGCGACTACCTGCTGAGCACAAGCACTAGACCCCAGACTGTTTGGAACTGGAAAGTTGATGATGAAGATTCCTAAAACACCACACTGTTACTTCACAACGTATCAATGAGAAGAAAGTCATGAATCCTGCAGCCTTCACCCCCAAATGTTGCCTAAAAATGCTCCCCTGAAAGCCATTGGGGAGTTTGGGTCTTTTGAGCATGAGCTGCCTGTTCTCCTTGCTTGGCCCTGAAATAAACCTTTCTCTGCTCCCCCCCTTCACCAAAAAAAAGAAAGAATAAAAGGCAACTGGATGTTTCTTTTGGCAGGGACCGTATGTAGCAGCTTTTGCTTCATCGAACCTGGGAGATGTGTCCCCCAATATTCTTGGTCCGCATTGCATCAACACGGGAGAGTCTTGTGATAATGCCAATAGCACTTGTCCCATTGGTGGGGTAGGTAATAATGACATGAAATCTGTTTTTGCATCTCGAGTACATTTTACGTTTAACTATTCAACATTCATTTACAATTATGTTCTCCTCAAGTATACTCTGGCCTACTTACTGCTAGCATTTGCTCTTCTCAAAAGCACCTACTAAATTTCGATTGGGTAAAATTGTAGTTTTCCATTTGATTCTTAAATTTTTTGAATGGTAAGACAATTTAGTAAATGTCAGAGATTAAATATCCTTCCCCAAAATTGGACAGCCTGAAACATTTTTCCTTGGCATTTCTGAAGTCACAATTTAGTACAAAAACTGCCTGACTGAGACATTTCTCAGTGATTATAAAGTCTATAGGGTTTTCTAAAAATACAAGGTCAAAATTCTTTTTCCTTTCTTATAAATTACAAACAAACAAAACAATCTTGGTGTAAAAACTCAAACCACATGGGAAGCATAAAGAGCAGTAAAAAGTGAAAGTCCCTGTTCACCTCCTTCCCCTCTACCCTCTCCCTTTCCCCAAAGTTACCACTCTCACACCTCTTCATGTGTTTATTCGTTCATGAACAACATTTTATAACTTATTTATTGATTTTTTTATTGGTATAGGATTTGAGTTTTCTACCTAATTTGTCTTAAAAAAATCTCTTTATGACTATATACAATTCTATGTGATAAGTTTTAAAGGCAACAAGTAAGGCTGTCCTCCCATCTTCATTTAGATTTTTGCAACTTTGACATGAGCAGCAGATTCTAGCTTCTAGGTTCTTATTCTTTGCAACTTTGACATGAGCAGCAGATTCTAGCTTCTAGGTTCTTATGCTTATTTATAGAGTATTTCACCTGTGATATTGCTTTTATTAAACACTATTTCTGGGCTATTTATTTTATCCCAGTCAACCCCACTCAATGAGAAATATAGTTTTAACAATTATACTTTTCCATTGTATATTACTATTTTTATATAGAAAGTCTTCATACACCAGAAACTAACATAACATTGTAAATCAACTACACTTCAATGAAAAAAAGTCTTTGTTACTGTTCACTTCCAAAATTTTTACACACCATTAATTCACATTAGATTTGAGGATTACTTGTTAAATTCCAAAATTCACAGATGAAATGGTTAAATAAATTATAATACTTATTTGCAATAGAATATTATGCATCAACCTCATGTCTTATGTTGGAATACTTAATGTGGGAAAGAGCCCATAATACTAAGGAATTCAGGGTTTAGTATTGCATATTCATCATGACTGCAGTTTTGAGAATAAATGTATCATAGTAAAAAGACAAAATGAAACACACTGATATGTTAACCACGATTTTCTCTTTTTGGCACTATTATAGGCAGTTTTCTATTTTTTGTTCATTATTTTAATTCTATTTATACTTTTTAATACTTTTTCTACAATAAGTATAGTTTACTTTATAATCAGCAAAAATTACAGCAAAATCATACCCCCTTCCACAACACAATTCAGTTTCTCTTTGTTTCCCTTCGTGTTGGATTAGCTTCCCTCATGTCTGCAAGATGCCAGTCATCAGTGAGGAAGGTGTGTGCTTTTTTCTCTCATACCCAGTAGGAGAGAGAGAGAGCCTCTCTTCCAACCACGGAATAAGAATTCTCTTTAGTCTGACTGTCAATTTATGTCACATGTCCATCCCTGGACCAAAACAGTTACTGGAGAAATGGTATGTGTTAATTGGCTTAAGCTGGGTTCCTGACCAATCTTTGGCAAAGCCTAGGGAATTTCCACGATCGCCTTAGACTTATTTGGAATGAGGAATGGGATCACTGCGAGGAGAGAGATGGCTTTTTGAACTAAGTCAGGATACGCTTGAGCAAAAGAGGGAAATGGACAAATGTTGCCGTGTCTTCTGCTTTAATGTGGTTTCTTTAAAAACAAGTTTTTTAAATTTAGAAAATAGCTTTAATGTTTTTTAGAAAAATGATATATGGTTGTTAAAAATACACACAATATTGAAAAGTTCAGAAAATAAAACTTATGTCAAGGAGCACCCCTTCATCCCACAATTAACCTGTGAAAATTTTAATAAACATCCTTCCAGACAACTTTTTATGCACCTGTACACACATATATGTACAATTTTACATAGATGGGATCATATTGTAATGTTGTTCTATACCCTGCTTCCTTATTTCCAGTAAATATAATTTAAAACATTATTTAAACTAACTTTGTAATTTTTAATTTTAAGTACTATAATTTGGTTAACCAATCCCCTACTGATGAGTATTTTCTTTCCTTTCCTGCTTTTCTCCTCACACCCTCTCTCCCTTCTTATTTTCTTCCTTCATACAAGCATGCTATGGTCACTATGCTTGTCATATATTTTTTCACATGTGTGAGTTTCACCTTAGGACAAATCCTTAAAAGTGAGTTTGTTCTTTTTTTTCAAAGCACCTCTAATATACTCTACACATTGCTCAAATACTCTCAATCACGTTTCTACCCACAGTGCATGAGTGACACTTTCCCCAAACTCTCCCCACCAGCAGGTTTGTCAATCTTTCAATTTTTTCCAGCACAAATGTGAAGAGTTCTCTCTTCATAGTTTAAATTTATATTCAATTACTCATTAAGACTGAACATATTATAACGTTGAATGGCCATTTACATTTGCATTTTGTGTGTGTGTGTGTGAATTACCTATTTCATCTGTATCCATGGTGTTATCCATTAGGATGCTTTTTTTTTTTTTTTTTGCTTTTATTTTTTTCCAGCTTTATTGGGATATATTGACATCTAACACTGTCTAAGTTTAAGGTATACAATGTGATGATTTTTACTACAAATAAGAGAATACCCAACTCAATATGAATGAATCAAAATATATTAATAAGGGTATTTTTTTCTTGCTGACTTTTTAAAGCTCCTAATATATTAAAGTCTTAGTTTGTCATAAACTGTGCAAACTCATCCCTCAACACCCCATTTATCAGTTATCTTTCAGTCTTACTTATGTTTTCCCCCCCGATATGGATGTTTAAAATGTTTAAACTGTCAAACTGTGTTCCATATAATTCTTAGAAGGGCCTTTCACATGGTTAGACTTTAGAATATATTCATCCATATTTTCTTTTAATACATTTTGGGTGCCATTTATAATATTTAAGTATCCGATCATTCGCAAACTTTTCTGGTGTAAGAAGTAAAATATAGAGCCAGATGTATTTACTGATTTTTTTCCAGAGGCTCAGCTAGTTGTTCCAATATAATTTTAACTGAGTTTCAATTGAAGGTAATCATGAGCAAGTGCCATAGGCAGGAACCAGCAAAGAGAAAGATGTGCAGCAAATGGAAAGGCCTGGCTTTAGGTAATAGCTCAGATATTAGCTACCTGTATAATCTTCAGTAAATCTAACTCACCTGAGCCTCAGTTTCCTTATTTTTAAAAGTAAGTTTCTAGAATAGATGATTTCTAGCAACATTCATTGCTCTAATTCCGTGAATGATTTTGCTTCTCATAATCTGTAAATTAAGAGAATGCCTCAAAAGAAATGCTGGAATGTGGCTTTAAAAAAATCTATTTGCTTAGATTCACTTGTCATTTTCCATTCTTTAAAAGAATTGCTTATTTCACTAAGAACACATCTTGTGTCATTTTGTTCCAGCCTAGCATGTGCATTGCTATGGGACCTGGGCAGGATATGCTTGACAGCACACAAATCATAGGACGGATAATATATGAGAAAGCAAAGGTAAGCTGTGGGCCCGCTTCTTTCATCTTCATTCAAAGCTATGCTTTAAAATCCACTGACGTTGTTCATCAGGAAGTCCGTAACTGTAAGGAAGACAGCAGGAGCTCAAGCTGCACCAAAGAGTCTGGAAGACTGAATGCTGTTTATTGTCAACCAGGAAGGTTGTTTTCACAAACCACACAGGAACCTCTCTCTGACTGCTTGTGTCTGGCTTCTAATAGGAAGTACATTTAAAAGCGAGTAATCAGGAAACATTCTCTTTCAGCCAGAATGCTTGCTTCAGGCGGTTGGATGATAGATTGTAAAGTTTTCAATTCATGTGGTATGACCAGATATAACCAGACTGACCCAAATTCTCAGAAGTCTCTCAGGTCTTGGCCTGCCAAGTCACCTGACCATTTCTTTCTTTTTTAAAAAAAAAAATTAATTAATTTTTGTCTGCGTTGGGTCTTCGTTGTTGCGCGCAGACTTTCTCTAGTTGCAGTGAGCAGGGGCTACTCTTTGTTGCCGTGTGCGGGGTTCTCACTGCGGTGGCTTCTCTTGTAGAGCATGGACTCTAGGTACGCAGGCTTCAGTAGTTGTGGCACACGGGCTCAGTAGTTGTGGCTCATGGGCTCTAGAGTGCAGGCTCAGTAGTTGTAGCGCATGGGCTTTGTTGCTCCGCGGCATGTGGGATCTTCCCGGACCAGGGCTCGAACCTGTGTCCCCTGCATTGGCAGGCGGATTCTTAACCACTGCACCATCAGGGAAGCCCTACCATTTCTTAACTTTTCCTTCGGTGACAAGGTAAAGCTGAGTGGCACCACTGCCAATTCTTGCAATTTGGATTCAAATTAGTCCCTGGTCTTTTTTTTTTTTTTTTTCAATCAGTTCACTTTATTTATCTTTTTTTCTGAATAATAAACTAATACATGTTCCTTGTAGAAGAAATGTAGAAATTTCACAAAGGCCAAAGAAGAAAGAAAAATCACTCATAGCCCCAGTATAGAAACAAACACTATTAACATGTTACTGAGGTTCACTCCTATACTTTTCTTTTTTTTTTTTTTTCCACACACACACACTGTATTTTATTTTTACAAGAGATAAATAGACTGACACCAAGCATTGTACATGGATGACCACAACAAAAGCAACAATGACTGCAATTACCAAACATGAAACACACTCATACTATGTCATAATATTGACATTCAGTCTAGTAATCCTCCACTGTAACAGCTCCTTTACTTTGCAGTGAAAATTGATTTGTATATTCTTTGCCTCTGAGTCCTTGTGGGATTTTTTTTTTTTTAATTCAGACAGAAATTCACAAAAATTATACTCATCCTCATCAGTTCACTCAGTCCCATGTAATTAATTTTTTTTTTCATCTTGATCTTTTGTTAGCACTTTTATGAGTTCATCAGTTTTTCATTAGAGTTCTGAAAATGCTTATTCATTCAGTTCAGCAGTACAGTCAGTTACCAGAAACCTGTACTTGTCAGAGTCTTTTCCATGAATTTCTTGAAGATGAAACCCTTTTATAGGAACATATTTGCAAAATCATCAGAGTACACCCAGAACTGTCTGTAAATGACAAAAGACTTAAAAATGACCATGGTTAAAGATTTGATGAAAGTTCATAATAATGCAGTTGACAAGAAAATTAGTTATTTCTGAGATATACATTTTAAAGTAATAACTAGGATTATTACTTATAACATTATACCAGAACATATAAGATTTTTAGAAGTTTCCTGTAATGTCTGAAACATTTATATTAACATATTTCCATACATATTTCCATACAAATACAAATATAAGATTTTTAGAAATTTCATGTAATGTCTGAAACATTTATATTAACATATTTCCATACATATTTCCATACAAATACAAATATAAGATTTTTAGAAATTTCATGTAATGTCCGAAACATTTACATTAACATATTTCCATACAAATAACCCAATGAAAGTTTAGTATTAGTTGTTTTGTTTGTTTTTTTATACTGCAGGTTCTTATTAGGCATCAGTTTTATACACATCAGTGTATACATGTCAATCCCAATCGCCCAATTCAGCACACCACCATCCCCACCTCACCGCAGTTTTCCCCCCTTGGTGTCCATATGTCCATTCTCTACATCTGTGTCTCAACTTCTGCCCTGCAAACTGGCTCATCTGTACCATTTTTCTAGGTTCCACATACATGCATTAATATACGATATTTGTTTTTCTCTTTCTGACTTACTTCACTCTGTATGACAGTCTCTAGATCCATCCACGTCTCAACAAATGACTCAATTTCGTTCCTTTTTATGGCTGAGTAATATTCCATTGTATATATGTACCACATCTTCTTCATCCATTCGTCTGTTGATGGGCATTTAGGTTGCTTCCATAACCTGGCTATTGTAAATAGTGCTGCAATGAACATTGGGGTGCATGTGTCTTTTTGAATTACGGTTTTCTCTGGGTATATGCCCAGTAGTGGGATTGCTGGGTCATATGGTAATTCTATTTTTAGTTTTTTAAGGAACCTCCATATTGTTCTCCATAGTGGCTGTATCAATTTACATTCCCACCAACAGTGCAAGAGGGTTCCCTTTTCTCCACACCCTCTCCAGCATTTGTTGTTTGTAGATTTTCTGATGATGCCCATTCTAACAGGAGTGAGGTGATACCTCATTGTAGTTTTGATTTGCATTTCTCTAATAATTAGTGATGTTGAGCATCTTTTCATGTGCTTCGTGGCCGTCTGTATGTCTTCTTTGGAGAAATGTCTATTTAGGTCTTCTGCCCATTTTTGGATTGGGGTGTTTGTTTCTTTGATATTGAGCTGAATGAGCTGTTTATATATTTTGGAGATTAATCCTTTGTCCGTTGATTCATTTGCAAATATTTTCTCCCATTCTGAGGGTTGTCTTTTCGTCTTGTTTATGGTTTCCTTTGCTGTGCAAAAGCTTTGAAGTTTCATTAGGTCCCACTTGTTTATTTTTGTTTTTATTTCCATTACTCTAGGAGGTGGATCAAAAAAGATCTTGCTGTGATTTATGTCAAAGAGTGTTCTTCCTATGTTTTCCTCTAAGAGTTTTATAGTGTCCAGTCTTATATTTAGGTCTCTAATCCATTTTGAGTTTATTTTTGTGTATGGTGTTAGGGAGTATTCTAATTTCATTCTTTTACATGTAGCTGTCCAGTTTTCCCAGCACCACTTATTGAAGAGACTGTCTTTTCTCCATTGTATATCTTTGCCTCCTTTGTCATAGATTAGTTGACCAAAGGTGCGTGGGTTAATCTCTGGGCTTTCTATCTTGTTCCATTGATCTATGTTTCTGTTTTTGTGCCAGTACCATATTGTCTTGATTACTGTAGCTTTGTAGTATAGTCTGAAGTCAGGGAGTCTGATTCCTCCAGCTCCATTTTTTTGCCTCAAGACTGCTTTGGCTATTCGGGGTCTTTTGTGTCTCCATACAAATTTTAAGATGATTTGTTCTAGCTCCGTAAAAAATGCCATTGGTAATTTGATAGGGATTGCATTGAATCTGTAGATTGCTTTGGGTAGTATACTCATTTTCACAATGTTGATTCTTCCAATCCAAGAACATGGTATATCTCTCCATCTGTTGGTATCATCTTTAATTTCGTTCATCAGTGTCTTATAGTTTTCTGCATACAGGTCTTTTGTCTCCCTAGGTAGGTTTATTCCTAGGTATTTTATTCTTTTTGTTGCAATGGTAAATGGGAGTGTTTCCATAATTTCTCTTTCAGATTTTTCATCATTAGTGTAGAGGAATGCAAGAGATTTCTGTGCATTAATTTTGTAACCTGCAACTTTACCATATTCATTAATTAGCTCTAGCAGTTTTCTGGTGGCAGTTTTAGGATTCTCTATGTATAGTATCATGTCATCCGCAAACAGTGACAGTTTTACTTCTTCTTTTCCAATTTGTATTCCTTTTATTTCTTTTTCTTCTCTGATTGCCGTGGCTAGGACTTCGAGAACTATGTTGAATAATAGTGGTGAGAGTGGACATCCTTGTCTCGTTCCTGATCTCAGAGGAAATGCTTTCAGTTTTTCACCATTGAGAATGATGTTTGCTATGGGTTTGTCATATATGGCCTTTATTATGTTGAGGTAGGGTCCCTCTATGCCCACTTTCTGGAGAGTTTTTATCAGAAATGGGTGTTGAATTTTGTCAAAAGCTTTTTCTGCATCTATTGAGATGATCATATGGTTTTTATTCTTCAATTTGTTAATATGGTGTATCACATTGATTGATTTGCGTATATTGAAGAATCCTTGCATCCCTGGGATAAATCCCACTTGATCATGGTGTATGATCCTTTTAATGTGTTGTTGGATTCTGTTTGCTAGTATTTTGTTGAGGATTTTTGCATCTATATTCATCAGTGATATTGGTCTGTAATTTTCTTTTTTTGTAGTGTCTTTGTCTGGTTTTGGTATCAGGGTGATGGTGGCCTCATAGAATGAGTTTGGGAGAGTTCCTTCCTCTGCAATTTTTTGGAAGAGTTTGAGAAGGATGGGTGTTAGCTCTTCTCTAAATGTTTGATAGAATTCACCTGTGAAGCCATCTGGTCCTGGACTTTTGTTTGTTGGAAGATTTTTAATCACAGTTTCAATTTCATTACTTGTGATTGGTCTGTTCATATTTTCTGTTTCTTCCTGATTCAGTCTTGGAAGGTTATACCTTTCTAAGAATTTGTCCATTTCTTCCAGGTTGTCCATTTTATTGGCATAAAGTTGCTTGTAGTAGTCTCTTAGGATGTTTTGTATTTCTGCGGTGTCTGTTGTAACTTCTCCTTTTTCATTTCTGATTTTATTGATTTGAGTCCTCTCCCTCTTTTTCTTGATGAGTCTGGCTAATGGCTTATCAATTTTGTTTATCTTCTCAAAGAACCAACTTTTAGTTTTATTGATCTTTGCTATTGTTTTCTTTGTTTCTATTTCATTTATTTCTGCTCTGATCTTTATGATTTCTTTCCTTCTGCTAACTTTGGGTTTTGTTTGTTCTTCTTTCTCTAGTTTCTTTAGGTGTAAGGTTAGATTGTTTACTTGAGATTTTTCTTGTTTCTTTAGGTAGGCTTGTATAGCTATAAACTTCCCTCTTAGAACCGCTTTTGCTGCATCCCATAGGTTTTGGGTCGTCGTGTTTTCATTGTCATTTGTCTCTAGGTATTTTTTTATTTCCTGTTTGATTTCTTCAGTGATCTCTTGGTTATTTAGTAACGTATTGTTTAGCCTCCATGTGTTTGTCTTTTTTACGTTTTTTTCCCTGTAATTCATTTCTAATCTCATAGCGTTGTGGTCAGAAAAGATGCTTGATATGATTTCAATTTTCTTAAATTTACTGAGGCTTGATTTGTGACCCAAGATGTGATCTATCCTGGAGAATGTTCCGTGCGCACTTGAGAAGAACGTGTAATCTGCCGTTTTTGGATGGAATGTCCTATATATATCAATTAAATCTATCTGGTCTATTGTGTCATTTAAAGCTTCTGTTTCCTTATTTATTTTCATTTTGGATGATCTGTCCATTGGTGTAAGTGAGGTGTTAAAGTCCCCCACTATTGTTGTGTTACTGTCGATTTCCTCTTTTATAGCTGTTAGCAGTTGCCTTATGTATTGAGGTGCTCCTATGTTGGGTGCATATATATTTATAATTGTTATATCTTCTTCTTGGATTGATCCCTGGATCATTATGTAGTGTCCTTCCTTGTCTCTTGTAACATGCTTTATTTTAAAGTCCATTTTATCTGATATGAGTATAGCTACTCCAGCTTTCTTTTGATTTCCATTTGCATGGAATATCTTTTTCCATCCCCTCACTTTCAGTCTGTATGTGTCCCTAGGTCTGAAGTGGGTCTCTTGTAGACAGCATATATATGGGTCTTGTTTTTGTATCCATTCAGCCAGTCTATGTCTTTTGGTTGGGGCATTTAATCCATTCACGTTTAAGGTAATTATCGATATGTATGTTCCTATGACCATTTTCTGAATTGTTTTGGGTTCGTTTTTGTAGTTCCTTTTCTTCCCTTGTGTTTCCCACGTAGAGAAGTTCCTTTAGCATTTGTTGTAGAGCTGGTTTGGTGGTGCTGAATTCTCGTAGCTTTTGCTTGTCTGTAAAGCTTTTGATTTCTCCATCAAATCTAAATGAGATCCTTGCCGGGTAGAGTAATCTTGGTTGTAGGTTCTTCCCTTTCATCACTTTAAGTATATCATGCCACTCCCTTCTGGCTTGCAGAGTTTCTGCTGAGAAATCAGCTGTTAACCTTATGGGAGTTCCCTTGTATGTTATTTGTCGTTTTTCCCTTGCTGCTTTCAGTAATTTTTCTTTGTCTTTAATTTTTGCCACTTTGATTACTATGTGTCTCGGCGTGTTTCTCCTTGGGTTTATTCTGTATGGGACTCTCTGCGCTTCCTGGACTTGGGTGGCTATTTCCTTTCCCATGTTAGGGAAGTTTTCGACTATAATCTCTTCAAATATTTTCTCTGGTCCTTTCTCTCTCTCTTCTCCTTCTGGGACCCCTATAATGCGAATGTTGTTGCGTTTAATGTTGTCCCAGAGGTCTCTTAGGCTGTCTTCATTTCTTTTCATTCTTTTTTCTTTAGTCTGTTCCGCAGCAGTGAATTCCACCATTCTGTCTTCCAGGTCACTTATCCGTTCTTCTGCCTCAGTTATTCTGCTATTGATTCCTTCTAGTGTAGTTTTCATTTCAGTTATTGTATTGGTCATCTCTGTTTGTTTGTTCTTTAATTCTTCTAGGTCTTTGTTAATCATTTCTTGCATCTTCTCAATCTTTGCCTCCATTTTTATTCCGAGGTCCTGGATCATCTTCACTATCATTATTCTGAATTCTTTTTCTGGAAGGTTGCCTATCTCCACTTCATTTAGTTGTTTTTCTGGGGTTTTTTCTTGTTCCTTCATCTGGTACATAGTCCTCTGCCTTTTCATCTTCTCTGTCTTTCTGTAACTGTGGTTTTTGGTCCACAGGCTGCAGGATTGTAGTTTTTCTTGCTTCTGTTGTCTGCCCTCTGGTGGTTGAGGCTATCTAAGAGGCTTGATGGGAGGCTCTGGTGGTGGGTAGAGCTGACTGTTGCTGTGGCGGTCAGAGCTCAGTAAAACCTTAATCCACTTGACTGTTGATGGGTGGGGCTGGGTTCCCTCCCTGTTGCTGTGGCGGTCAGAGCTCAGTAAAACCTTAATCCACTTGACTGTTGATGGGTGGGGCTGGGTTCCCTCCCTGTTGGTTGTTTTGCCTGAGGCAACCCAACACTGGAGCCTACCCGTGCTCTTTGGTGGGTTTAATGGCAGACTCTGGGAGGGCTCACGCCAAGGAGAACTTCCCAGGACCTCTGCTGCCAGTGTCCTTATCCCCACGGTGAAACAGAGCCACCACTTGCCTCTGCAGGAGACCCCCCAACACCAGCAGGTACGTCTGGTTCAGTCTCCCCCAGGGTCACTGCTCCTTCCCCTGGGTCCCGATGCACACATTACTTTGTGTGTGCCCTCCAAGAGTGGGGTCTCTGTTTCCCCCAGTCCTGTCACAGTCCTGCAATCAATTCCCACTAGACTTCAAAGTCTGATTCTCTAGGAATTCCTCCTCCCGTTGCCGGACCCCCAGGTTGGGAAGCCTGACGTGGGGCTCAGAACCTTCACTCCAATGGGTGGACTTCTGTGGTATAAGTGTTCGCCAGTCTGTGAGTCACCCACCCAGCAGTTATGGGATTTGATTTTACTCTGATTGCGCCCCTCCTACCGTCTCACTGTGGCTTCTCCTCTGTCCTTGGACGTGGGGTATCCTCCTTGGTGAAGTCCAGGGTCTTCCTGTCAATGATTGTCCAGCAGCCAGTTGTGATTCTGGTGCTCTCGCAAGAGGGAGTGAGAGCACGTCCTTCTACTCCGCCATCTTGGTTAATCTCCCAGTCCCTGGTCTTTTTGATATGGAAAGATCATCCATCTTACATTTTCCTTTCTTTTTAAAAGATTTTTTGATGAAGAGAGAATCTGGTCTCCAGTGAGCTTACTACAAGTTACTCTACCCTCCTTCCTCTTCTAAATCTTATCTTCCATTTTGCTTACATATTTTGTATCAGCTCCTATGGAGACATTTCTGATGGAAAAGAGAAAAGATAACTTTGAGCTGAGCCATCTCTGACAAAGATAGTTAAATCTCTTCCTTTTTATAGCTTACCCATACCTTTAGTGAGCATGGGCTTGAGAGAGTGTGTGTGTGTAAATATTTTGTCTCAAGGGTTCTAAAATGTTTCAGGAGCAATTAAGGAAGAACAAAAACACCTTAAAAACATCAGACACCAGCCAACCTAATTGCTTCAGTTTCTTTTTAATTACTGTGGTATTATCAGTGCATTGTTCTAAATTAACAGATTCTATTTAGGGCGTGCACCCCTGACACAATTTGGCGTCAGAAATTTTGTTACCATTCTGAGCCCAGTCGACATAGAGATTTGTCCCATATTCTGGATTCTCTTCTCAGCAAGGCACAACTTCCCTCTTAATGAGGAGACGCAAGCTGCAGCTGGTGTTACTGACAACTTGAGAGTTCCCATGTGGCTGTGGAAACTGACATGTCAATAGAGTAGAAATGCCTTAGGTGTCAGGCAAAGGCATCGGTGCTGAAGCAGGGTTTGCCTCTACTGTATGATACAGATCAATACAAACACACCTTCCTAAATATATTTTGACTCACATTTCCCATAAGATTAAAAAAGCATCAATTGACCATACTGGAAAAAAAAAAAGAACATCCAAAGGTGAACAGTGGGTGGGGGAACAGATGCAGATGAAGTGGGTCCTGAAGACTTTCAAGCCCCCCTTTGGCATCAGCCCTGCCAGAGGACTCAAGGACTGGGAGAGGGAAAACTCCATGAGAATCCCCATGGATGCCCTCTTGTTCTGGCAAAGAAGGTAATTTGGCCCACCTACTCCTAACCTTAAATTTTCTTGACTATCTTTCTAGTGAGATTGGAGCATTTGTACCATAGCCTGCATCACTGGAATTTCATATTTGTGGGAAATAGACACAGATCAATGGTCTCAGGGCCTTTGGGTTTCTGGGAAGCTACAGGGGGTTTGGTGGAGAGATGCGCATGCTCTGTCTAATCAGACAGCAAAACAAAACTTGACTGAAAGACTCTTTTCCAAATTGGCACTTTTTAGGTACGATTGCTGGTATTCATTTTAGCTTTTTTGCTTTTTTTTTTTTTTTTTTTAATAGCTACTTTATTTATTTATTTATTTATTTTTGGCTGCGTTGGGTCTTCGGTTCGTGCGAGGGCTTTCTCTAGTTGCGGCAAGTGGGGGCCACTCTTCATCGCGGCGCGGGGACCGCTCTTCATTGCGGTGCGCGGGCCTCCCACCATCGCGGCCCCTCCCGTTGCGGGGCACAGGCTCCAGACGCGCAGGCTCAGTAGTTGTGGCTCACGGGCCCAGCTGCTCCGCGGCATGTGGGATCCTCCCAGACCAGGGCTCGAACCCGTGTCCCCTGCATTAGCAGGCAGATTCTCAACCACTGCGCCACCAGGGAAGCCCCAGGTTTTTGCTTTTAATGGTAAGGTTGTGTGCGTTTTCTAGGAACTGTATGCCTCTGCCTCTCAGGAGGTAACTGGGCCACTGGCTTCGGCTCATCAGTGGGTGAATATGACGGACGTCACTGTCTGGCTCAATTCTACACACACAGTAAGTGTCACTGAGTCACACTGATTATGCCACAAGGGTAAAGCTCTGGGCTGATGTCATTATTGAATTTCAACTTCTGTTTCTTTTTTTGTTTATGTTTCATTTTTGTTTTGTTTTTAAAATTTTTTCCTTTAGGCAAAAACATGTAAACCAGCCTTGGGCTACAGTTTTGCAGCTGGCACGATTGACGGATTTGGAACCCTCAATTTTATGCAGGGTGAGGTGCAGTTTGATGTGATTTATGGTTCCAGGTTCTGAACTTCAGGGTTCTGTTTCCTAACAGGGTTTAATGTAACCAATACATTTACTATTTTTATGTTTTAAATTTGCGGGTACGCAGGCTTTCCAGGTTTGTACATGATTTCCCAGGGGTAGGTATCTTTCATAACTTAGCTTTCCACTGATTCAAATAGAATCAGAGATTCTCTTTGCATTTCAATCTATGGAAGAATAGCTTTAAATTGGGCTGGAGCTGGGGTGGAGTTGGAGTGGTGCAGACCGGGAGTGTCATTGTAACTTCGACAGGATGAGTTGGCACGTCCATCTGGTTGTTAATGTCTCTTTCCCAGATTCCTTTACTGGAGCCCAAATTCCTCAGAACAGAAGCTTTTAGGAGCCTAAAGCATGTGGTCCTGGGTCTTCTTCCTGTGTGTATTTCCATGAATTTATAACTGATTATTATAGGTTTTATACTTTTATCCTGATTATCACTGTGATAACATGCACTGGCGAGTAGAGAAAGTTTAAAAAAAATTGAAGAATATCACCTACAGGCAATATTTTGGCTTATTTCATTCTTGTCTTATATATATATATATATATATATATATATATATATATATATATATATATAAAAATATATATATATATATATATATTTGGAACCATTAGTTAAATTAATAAATACAGTTGTAATGTGATATAGTTGGCATCATCTTTCCTGGTAATGTTTCATCTAGTTTGGTCTAGTGTTCTAAAATAAATAATTTTTAACAGCTTTATTGAGATATAATTCACAAAACATAAAATGCACCCACTTAAAGTGTATAATTCAGTGGTTTTTTAGTATATTCACAGATATGTGCAACCATCACCACAGTCAATTTTAGAACATTTTCATCGCCTCAGAAAGAAACCCTGTACTCTTTAGCTATTACAGCACAGTCTCCTTCTCTCCCAGACCTAAGCAACCACTAATCTCTCTATCTCTATATTTTCCTCTTCTGGACATTTCATATAAATGGAATTGTAAAAAAAAAATGTGGCTTTTTGCATTGGCTTCTTTCACTTAGCATCATGTTTTCAAGGTTCATCCAAGTTGTAACATGGATTAGTATTTCATTACTTTTTTTTTCTTTTTAAAAAATTGTTTTATTGAAGTATAGTTGATTTCAATGTTGTGTTAATTTCTGCTGTACAGCAAAGTGATTCATTTATACATATACATACATTCTTTTTCATATTCTTTTCCATTGTGATTTATTACAGGACATTGAATATAGCTCCCTGTGCTATACAGAAGGACCTTGTTGTTTATCCATTCTCTGTATAATAGTTTGCATCTGCTAATCCCAAACTCCCAATCCATCCCTCCCCCACCCTCCATCCCCCTTGGCAACCACAAATTTTGTTCTCTATGTCTGTGAGTCTGTTTTTGTTTTGTAGATAAGTTCATTTATGTTATATTATGACTGAACAATATTCCATTGTATGGTTTTACCAGATTTTGTTTATGCATTCCTCAGTTGATGGACATTTGGGTTGTTCTACTTTTGGACTATTAGGAATAATGCTGCTCTAAATATTCATGTCCAGGCTTTTGTGTGAGCATATGATTTCATCTCTCCTCTTTGGTATATGCTTAGGAGTGGAATTGCTGGATCATATGGTAACTCTATGTTTAATCATTTGAGGAACTACCAGACTATTTCCAAATTGTTGCACAATTTTACATTTTCATCAGTAGTTCTGAAGGTTCTGATTTTTCTACATCCTCACCAATACTTGTTTTTATCTTCCTTTTTGATTCTAGCTACCCCCTGGGTGTGGAGTGGTATCTCATTATGGTTTTGATTTGCATTTCCCTGAAGATTAGTGATATTGAGCATCTTTTCATGTTTATTGGCCATTTGTGTTTCTTCCTTGGAGAAATGTCTGCTCATATATTTTTCTTATTTTTAAATTGGGCTACTTGTCTTCTCATTACTGAGTTGAAAGAGTTCCTTATGGGTCCCATATATGCTCTAGGGATGCCCGCTAGCTGGGCTGCTTGGGTCCTTCTGTTGTGGTGGGCTGACTACTGTGGGTGGTCTCGTAGGCTTGGCTCTACCACCCGCCCTGGGTCTGGTTGGTTGCCAGGCCCTGCCTTGTGCAGAGGCTGCTGGCCACTGCTTGGTGGGGCTGGGTCATGAGGCGGCAGGCTGCAGACCCACAGGTGGCCCCTGGGTACTGCTAGCTCACTGGTGGGCAGAGCTGGAGTCAAGGAGATCCTGGGCTGGTGTCTTCCCACTGGTGGGTGAAGCTAGGTCCTGGGGCTAGTGCCAGCCCACTGGCAGGAAAAGCTGAGTCCTGGGGTCTGGCTACAGGGCCCGGGGTCCCAGAGCTGGTGTCAGACTGCTGGTGGGTGAAGCTGGTTCTTGACATGGCTGGCTGCAGGGTCCAGGATGTCCTAAAGCTTGTGTTGGCTTGCTGGTGGGCAGGGTCGGAGCCCAGCTAGTCCCAGAGCTGGTGCTGGTCTGCTGATGGGTGGGCTGAGTCTGCAGGCTGCAGGGGTACCGTTGTCCTGAGGCTGGTGTCCGCCTCACTGGTGTGTGGGACCTCATCCTGCATCCTCTGGTGGGCAGGGTTGTGTCCAGGGGTGGCTGTGGATTCAGGGGGGGGTCTTAAGGCAGCTTGTCTACTGGTGGGTGGGACTGTGTCCCCACCCAGTTAGTTACTTGGCTTGAAATGTCCTAGTACTGGTGCCTGTGGATTGGTGGGCATGGGCACAGCTGGGTCCTGGAGCTAATAAGCTAGAGGGAGGATCCAAAATAGTATGTGGTAGAATGAGCTCCTAAAAATAGTTGCCACCAGTGTCTGTGTCCCCAGGTGAGCTCCAGTTGACCCCTGTCTCTCTGGGAGACTCTCCAAGATTAGCAGGTAGGTCTAACCCAGGCTCCTTTCAAATGATTGTTTCTGAGCTGGGTCTCGGAGCATGTGAGATTTTTGTGTGCATGCTTTATTAGTAGAATCTCCATTTCCCACCGCTCTCTGGGTCTCCCGCAAGTAAGCCCCACTGGCCTTCAAAGCCAAAAGTTCTAGTGGCTCATCTTCCTGGCAGAGGAATGCTGGACTGGGGACACTGATGTGGGGCTCAATACCTTTGCTCCTTAGGGAGATGCTCTGAAATTGTAATTATTTTCCTGTTGGTGGGTCACCCACCCAGAGGGTATGGGTCTTGACTACCTATCTCACTGTGGTTCCTTCTTTATATCTTTAGTTATAGAAGATCTTTTATGGTAGGTTCTGGTCTTTTTCATCAATAAGTGGTCTGTAAATCATTGTTATTATCTTGGTGTGGCCATGAGAGGAGGTGAGCTCATGGTCTTTCTACTCCACCATTTTGGCTGATCTCCCTACTGTGGGTTGTGTTTCCACCTTCTTCACTGTGTCCTTTAAAGCACAAAAAGTTTTAATTTTGATGAAATCAAAATGGTCTATTTTTTCTTTTGTGTCTCATGCTTTTGGTGTCATATCTAAGCATCCTTTGCTAAATTTGATGTCATGAAAACCTACCCCTGTTTTCTTCTAGAAGTTTTATGGTTTTAGCTCTTATATTTAGATCTTTGAGCTATTTTGAGTTAGCTTTTATATATGGTGAGGTAACAATCCAACTTCATTCTTTTCCTTGTGGCTATCCAGTTATTACAGCACCATTTGTTGAAAGGCTATTTTTTTAAACCCATTGAATGGTCTTGGCACACTCGTTGAAAATCAGTTGACCATAGATTCATGGTCTTATTTCTGGATTCCCAATTCTATTCCATTGATCTGTGTTTATTTTTTGTGCTAGTATCACCCTTTAAAGAAAGAAAAATCATTCCTTTTTCATAGCTAAGTAGTATTCCATGGTTCATATCACTCTTTCTTGATTACTATTGCTGTGTAGTAAGTTTCGAAATCAGGATATATGAGTCCTCCTACTTTGTTCTGCTTTTTCAAGATTGTTTTTGCTATTCTGAGTCCTTTGCAATTTTATTTACATTTTAGAATCAGTTTGTCAACTTCTACAAAGAAGTCAACTGAGATTCTGATTGGAATTGTATTGAATCTGTAGATTAAATTGAGGAGCACTGTAATCTTAACAATTTTAAGTCTTCTGATCCTTGAACATGGATGTTTTCCTATTTATTTAGGGCACGGAGAAAAGCGAGAACCCTCCTATGCTATTAATGTGGTATATCACATTTATTTATTCACATATTTTGAACCATTCTTGCATCCCAGGAATAAATCCCATTGATCATGGTGCATGATCCTTTTAATGTGCTATTGAATTCAGTTTGCTAGTATTTTGCTTGGGATTTTGGCTTCTATATTCATCAGAGATATTGGCCTTTTTTTTCTTCTTCTCATAGTGCCCTTATATGGCTTTGGTATCAGGGTAATGTTATCATCGTAAAGCGAATTTGAGAGTATTCCCTCCTCCTCAATTTTTGAGAAGAGTTTGAGAAGGACTGGCATTAATTCTTCCTTAAATGTTTGGTTGAATTCACCAGTAAAACGATCTGATCCAAGTCTTTTTTGTTAGGAGGTTTCTGATTACTGATTCAATCTTCTTACTCATTATTAGTCTGCTCAAATTTTTCTATTTATTCATGATTTAGTCTTGGCAGTTTGTATGTTTCTAGGAATTTACCCATTTCTTCTAGGTTATCCAATTTGGTGGTGTATAATTGCTTATAGTCATCTTTTTGTATTTCTGAGGTGTCATTTGTAATGTCTTACCTTTCATTTCTAATTTTTTGAAAATTTTGAGGCTTCTCTCTTTTTTTTCTTAGTCTAACTAAAGTTTTGTCAATTTTGTGTTTTCAAAAACCAGCTGTTCGTTTTGTGGTTTTTTTCTATTGTTTTTCTGGTCTCTATTTCATTTATTTCTACTATGATCTTTGTTATTTCCTTTCCTCTGTTAACTTTGTGCTTAGTTTGTTCTTCTTCTAGTTCCTTGAGGTGTAAATTTAGGTTGTTTTTTTGAGATCTTTCTTAGTTCTTAATGTAGGGGTTTATCACAATAAACTGCACTCCCAGAACTTATTTAGCTCTGTACAGTAAGTTTTTGGTATATTGTATTTCCATTTTTGTTTTGTTTGTTTTGAGGTATTTTTGATTTCATTTTGATTTCTTTGACCCATTAGTTGTTCAGGAGTATGTTTTTTAATCTTCACATATCTGTGAATTTTCCAGTTTTCCTGTTACTGATTTCTAGTTTCATGTCTTTGTGGTCAGAAAAGACAGTTGGTATGATTTCAATCTTCTAAATGTGCTGAAGCTTCTTTTGTGGCCCTACGTGGTCAATACTGGAGAATGTTTCATGCACACTTGAGAAGAATGTGTTTTCTACTGTCGTTGGGTAGAATGTTCCATATATGTCTTTTAGGTCCATTTGGTCTAAGATATGGTTCAAGTCCAATGTTTCCTTGTTGATTTTCTGTGTGGATGATCTAACCACTTTTGAAAGTGGGCCACTGATGTTCCCTACTATTATTATATTGTTATTTATTTCCCAGTGCTTATAAAAGTTATGTTTACATTATACTGTGGTCTATTAAGTGTGTGATAACATTATGTCTTAAAAATGTACATTCCTTAATAAAAAATACTTTTATTGCTAAAAATGGTAACCATCAGCAGAGTTTTCAGAGAGTCATAATCTTTTTGCTGGTGTAGGGTCTTGCCTTGATGTTGATGGCTGCTGACTGATCAGGGTGGTGGTTGATGAAGGTTGTGGTGACTGTGGCAATTTCTTAAAATAAGACAATGATGAAGTTTTCTGCATTGATTGACTCTTTCACAAGTGATTTCTCTGTAGCGTGCAATGCATTTTATAGTACTTTACCCACAGTGGAACTTCTTTCAAAATTGGAGTCAGTTCTCTCAAACCCTGCCACAGCTTTATCAACTAAGTTTGCATGACATTCTAAATCCTTTGTTGTCATTTCAGTGGTCTTCAGAGCATCTTCACCAGAAGATTCCACCTTAAGAAATCACTTTCTTTGCTCATTCATAAGCAGCAACTCCACATTTGTGAAAGTTATCATCATGAGATTGCAGAAGTTAAGTCACATCTTTAGGCTTTGCTTTTAATTCTAGTTCTCTTGCTGTTCTCACCACCTCTTCAGTTACTTCCTCAACTGAAGTCTTGAACCCCTTAAAGTCATCCATGAGAGCTGAAATAACTTTTCCCAAGCCCTTGTTAATGTTGATATTTTGCCCTCTTTCCATGAACCATGAATGTTCTTTTTCTTTTTTTTTAAATTAATTAATTAATTAATTTATGGCTGTGTTGGGTCTTCGTTTCTGTGCGAGGGCTTTCTCTAGTTGCGGCAAGTGGGGGCCACTTTTCATCGCGGTGTGTGGGCCTCTCATTATCGCGGCCTCTCTTGTTGCGGAGCACAGGCTCCAGATGCACAGGCTCAGTAATTGTGGCTTACAGGCCTAGTTGCTCCATGGCATGCGGGATCTTCCCAGACCAGGGCTCGAACCCGTGTGCCCTGCATTGGCAGGCAGATTCTCAACCACTGCGCCACCAGGGAAGCCCACCATGAATGTTCTTAATGGCATCCAGAATGGTGAATCCTTTCCAGGAAGTTTTCCATTGACTTTTCCAAGATCCATCAGAGGAATCACTGTCCATGGCAGCTATAACCTTATGAAATGTATTTCTTAAATAATAAGACTTGAAAGACAAAAGTACTCCTTGATCCACGGGCTTCAGAATGGGTGTTGTGTTAGCAAGCATAAAAACAACATTAATCTTGTACATCTTCATCAGAGCTCTTGGGTGACCTGTGCATTGTCAGTGAGCAGTAATATTTTGAAAGGAATCGTTTCCTGAGCAGTAGATCTCAACAGTGGTGTTTAAATAGTTAGTAAACCATCTTGTCAACAGACATGCTGTCATATAGGCTTTGTTGTTCCATTTATAGAGCACAGGCAGAGTAGATTTAGCACAATTCTTAAGAGCCCTAGGATTTTCAGAATGGTAAATGAGCATTGGGTTCAGCTTAAAGTGACCAGCTATGTTTGTCCCTAACAAGAGAGTCAGCCTGGCATTGACTTCTCCTCTCTAGCTAAGAAAGTCCAAGATGGCATCTTATTCCAGAAGAAGATTGTCTTGCTTACATTGAAAGTCTGTTTTTTTAGTGTAACCACCTTCATTCATTATCTTGGCTTATTCTTCTGGATAACTTTCCACAGCTTTTACATTAGCACTTGCTGCTTCACCTTGAACCTTTATGTTATGGAGATGGCTTCTTTCCCTAAAGCTCATAAACCAACCTCTGCTACCTTCAGAATTTTCTTTTGCAGCTTCCTCACCTCTCTCAGCCTTCATAGAATTGAAGAAATTTAGGGCCTTGCTCTGAATTAGGCTTTGGCATAAGGGAATGCTGTGGCTGGTTTGCTCTTCTATCCAGACAATTAAAACATTCTCCATATCAGTAATAAGGCTGTTTCACTTTCTTATCATTTGTGTGTTCACTGGAATAACACTTTTAATTTCCTTCAAGAACTTTTCTTTGCATTCACAACTTGGCTGACTATTTGGTGCAAGAGATCTAGCTTTTGTCATATCATGGCTTTCAACATGTCTTCCTCACTAAGCTTAATCATTTCTAGCTTTTGATTTAAAATGAGAGATGTGCGACTCTACCTTTCACTTGAATACACAGAGGTCATTGTAGGGTTATTAATTGGCCTAATTTCAATATTGTTGTGTCTCAGGGAATAGGGAGGCCTAAGGAGAGGAAGAGAGATGGAAGGACAGCCAGTCGGTGGAGCAGTCAGAACGCATACATTTATCAGTTAAGTGTGCTGTCTTATATGGATGTGGTTTGTAGTGCTGCCAAACTATTACAGTGGTAACATCAAAGATCACTGATCAGAGATCACCATAAGAAATATAACAATAATGAAAAAGTTTGAAATACAGTGAGGATTACTAAAATGTGACACAGAGTCATGAAGTTAGCAATTGCTGTTGGAAAAATGGCACTGATCAACTTGCTTAATGCAGGGTTACCACAAACCCTCAATTTGTAAACAAAACCCCAAACAAACAAACAAAAAACCACAATATCAACAAAGTGCAAGAAAATGAGGTTTACCTGTTCTTTCATATCTTTTATGGGCTATTAGCATCCTTGCATTTCAGCTTGAAGAACTCCCTTTGGCATTTTGTGTCTCAGAATTCATGTAGGCTTTCTTCATTCTTTTTCATTTTTTTTCACTTTAATTGAATAGTTCCTAATGACTTGTTTTGAGTTCACAGATTATTTCTTCTGCTCGATCAGATCTGCTGTTGATGCTCTCTGCTGCATTGTTCATTTCATTCATTGCATTCTTCAGCTCTAGAATTTGTTTGGCTCTTTTTTATGGTTCTGCCTTTCTGTTGAACTCTCATTTTGTTCATAATTATTTTCTTGATTTTGTTAAGTTGTATATTTGTGTTCTCTTGTAGCTTGCTGAACTTCTTTGACACAATTATTTTGAGTTCTTCTTTGACAATTTGTAGATCTCCAATTCTTTGGGTCAGTTATTGGAAAATTATTGTGTTCCTTTTGTGATGTCATGTTTCCTTGATTTTTGTTGTCTCTCGTAGAATTGCATTTGTCTGTGCATTTGATGGATCAGTCACCTCTTCCAGACTTTACAGAATGGTTTTGGTGGGGAAAGGCCTTCGTCTGTGGGTGGCTGCAGAGACATTGACTGGGTGACTGTGGTTGTTCCAGCTCCAGGGAAGCCCAAGTGGCATAGTCTCCATGCAGCTCTGTCAGCTTAGGTCATCATTGGTGAAGACTGCATGGGTCCTTAAAGGCCAATGCTAAGGGTATCTGCAGCTGCTGTGAGTGCTGTTGTGATCTTCAGTGGTGAAATCTGCTGGGGACATCCTGACATCTTTTTCTCCCTTGGGGGATGTCATGGCCAAGGGCATCACTTTTGGTGCTATGTTTGGCTTCAGGTACACTCACAGTGGTGGTGGCACTGATGTCTGATATGTGGCATCCATGGAACAGTGACATACCTGAGATCTGGAGCGTGGGTGCTTGTGGAGCAACCATGCCTCCAGGGTCCAGGGCACTGGCTCACCAGCAGCTGTGTGCCTGAGATACGAGCACATGTGGAGCAGCCATGGAGCTGGGGACTAGAACACGTGCATTTGCAGAGGACAGTGGTTCTGGGGTTCAGGTCCACTTGCAGTGGCTCCAGTGCCTGAGATACAGGTACTTGCAGGGCAGCTGCAGGTCTGGAGTTTGGACCCCAGGAAAACACAGCGTGGTCACAAAGTTGGGGTCTGAAACATGGGCATACATGGAACACCCATGGCTCTGGGGTCAGGGGCATGTATGGGTTTGGGGGTGGGGGACTGACAGCCCTGACTCCAGGGCAGTGGAACAGCAGCTCCTCATGAGGGAGGTACAGCAGCACGTCTCTCTCCAGTGATCCACGGTAGCAACCATCATTGGTTACCTCAGTCATACAAGCTGTTGGTGTCTCTGTGGAGCAGGCTTCTGGGGTTTGCACTGACAAACAGGGTCCTCTTTCGTGAAAGCTGTAGAGAGTCTGTTGTACAGGCTGTTCAGGTTCTCAGTGGCAAGGGTTGCCAGGGTCTTCCACAGAGCAGGCCACTGCAGCAAATGATGGCACTTGTTATGTGGCTGGTACTGATATCTTCTGCCCTTATTTGTTCCTAGCCTTCTTGAGATGTCTCAGATAAGCCAACCTTCCCAGTGATTCTTTTCATGTGGTTATTCTGTTTTTTTGCTCCACTGTGTTGCTGTAGGTTTTTAATTGGACTCTTGAGCCCTCCTAGGGCTATTTTCTTTTGTGGATAGCTAATTATTGTATTCTGTGGGGGGATGAAAGCTGATATCTTCTATTTTGGTATCTTGCTGAGGTCATCTCCTTTCTTTATAAGGGCATTTAAAGCTATAAATTTCCCTATGGGAACTGCTTTCACTGCATTCTATAAGTTTTGATATACTGTGTCTTCATTTTCATTCATCTGAAACTGTTTTTATATTTTCTTTTGATTTCTTTTTTGACCATTAGCTATTTATAATCATGTTGCTCAATTTCCACATATTTGTGAGTTTATCAAATTTTCTTCTGTTATTTATTTCTAATTTCATTACATTGTGGTTGAAAACATACTTTGTATTATTTATACTTTAAAACATTTATTGAGGTTTGTTTTATGGCCAGCATATGGTCTATTTTAGATAATGTTCCATATGCACTTGAGAAGAATATATATTATGTTGTTGTTGGATGGAGTCCTTTGTTAGTATCTGTTAGGTCTAGTTGGCTTCTAGTGCTGTTCAAATTTTATACTTCCCTATTGGTCTTCTCACTCATTGTTCCATCTGTTATTGAAAGTGAGTTATTGAAGTTCCAACTATTATTGTTGATTGTTTCTCCCTTCATTTCTGTCAGTTTTGTTTCATGTATTTTTGTACTCTGTTATTAGATCCATATATGTTCATAGTTGTTATATTTTCCTAATGGATTATAGAGTCTATGTTCTTAGGTTTTGTAGTTAACATAGATTTTCCCCAGATTATGGGTGTTACGCTTGATGGTTGTTTTAATTGCTCGTGTGTGTGTGTGTGTGTGTGTGTGTACATAATTAAGTGGAGATTCAAGAGAGGGTCTTTAGAGACCACAAGTCAAACAACTGGTACTTCAAGTTGGAGGTGTTTTTTTTATAGTTTTCAAAATAAGAAAAAGGTGATTCAGTTCATAGACCTACATTTAATTATATCATATTTTTTTATTTGCAAAGTGGTTGAGAAAGATCAATAAAAAAAAATTAAGGTTGTAGAACATATATATTCTTTTATTCTATCAACCACACTGAGGATCTAATTAAACAATGGCTCCTACTTTAGGATGTACAGGAAATTTTGCCTCTTCTATTATGCAAACTGTTTGGAATCATTGAACAACAACCTTGATAAAATCTCTCAAAGTCCTAAAAGCATTGTTGTACAACATTTGTCAAAATGATGATATTTTTCAGAGGGTTGGAATCATATTAATTATAACATTCCTAATAGGGACAACAGTAGGGGATCCATCTTGGGACAGTATTCGGGATCAGATCCTGGGCAAGCCATCTGAGGAAATCAAAGAATGCCAAAAACCAAAGCCAATCCTTCTTCATACTGGAGAGGTAATACATTTTGATTTTCATGGTGAAATTAGTATATCGTTATTTTTACATTTATGTATTATCAGATATGATTAGTAGCTCTGTGTTGAATAGTAGATCTGTGTGTTATTCAGATGTTCCCATATCAAATTTTTAATATTAAAAAATATGGATGCTATAAGTCTAACTCTAAGAAATAAGGGTTATGATTATTAAATACACTGACTTAGATTTTTACATCTATAGTAAATAAATGAAACAATTAGAACAGTGGAAAAGGAAGAATAAGATTAACATTTTTCTTATTCAGGATTTGTTTATGTTGACTCCAGAATAGGAGTGAACACAGAATTCTTTGCAGAGAAAAACATCTCAGGTTATTTTCTCACAACTCAGGCAACATTATTAACTAAAGCAATATTCTTTAAATACTCTTTGGAACATGGATTTTCATATTCATACCAGTGTTCATACTATCATGGATTTTTGATGTAGAAAAAAATTTTAAATAGCGTTTTTTCTAATATTTAATTAAAATTCTCCAGGAAGAAGAAAGAGAGGAAACAAAGGAATAGAGGGAAAGATTCTACTAATCTGAATATGGTAAAGGGTAGATTCTCTTGGAGAAAACCTAAAAAGCAAGGCAAGACTTGCTAACTGAAGATTTAAAGTGCTATTAAAGTAAAAAGAAATCATCAACTTAAGCTATTCCAAATGATGGTAATTACTTATTCATCTTTTATAAGGATAGTCACCATGGTAATATAGGAGAACACTTGGTTATCTATTACACATTGTGATTCCACAATGACAAATCCACGAGAAACTTCATTGATGAGAAAATAAGTCCAGGTTAATGGGACACTGGTATATGAGATTTACATCTTATTACTATTGAATAGATAGAATATTTAATACTACGTGAATTAGAAAAAAAATATGATATTAGGATAAGACACCTCAAAACAGCTGGAAACATTTAAAATCCTTTAATAAAGGAACTTCTATGAGCAGCGTCAGTCTCTTGACGATAGAAAGAATAATATTCTTAACACAGTTTTCATGCTTTTGGTTCTTAGCTGTCAAAACCTCATCCCTGGCACCCAGATATTGTTGATGTTCAGATTATTACCCTTGGGTTCTTGGCCATCACTGCCATCCCTGGGGAGTTTACGTAAGTTTCTCTTTTTTATTTTGTAGTTACACATGTAACTGTTGTGGATGTGTTTCTGTTGGGATCACTTCTTATCATGGGCAGATAATTCTGTACTGACTCCTTTGTATCCTACTGTGCTATGTTTGGCAACGGTGACAAATATTCCCACCCTCTTTTGGTGGGGCCTCTGAAGAATAAATCTCTCTCTGCCTGTTACTAGTGGGTAACCTGAAGTAAACAGAAAAATCTGAAAAGTTATCATTCCAATAAAATTATACAATGATTTATTATGTCAGTAGAAAGACTTTAAATAATATTAAAACATAGGGTCGTGAAACAATCAGTTTAGGTATTAGAAGCATGGAAACATATTTTAAATCTGATCCTTATGCCATATTTCCTATCTTAGTAAGTAGCAATTTTTTATCTTTCCATTGCTCAGGCCCTAAATCTTAGAGTCATCCCTGAATTCTCTCTTTTTCGATTTTCCCTGCTTTCAATCCTTTAGCAAATTCTGTATGTTCTATTCAACAGTTTCCATCATTCTTCCCCTCCCCATCCCCCGGCCCCAACCTGGGTCTAAGCCACCATTATCTCTCCCCTGGATTTTACTGCAATAACCTCCTGTCTCACCTTCTTGCTTCTCCCTCACTCCTCTATAGTCTTTCCTCAACATTATAGCCAGAGTAATCCCTGAAAAGCATAAGTCAAATCATGTCACTATTCAAAACCTTTCAATGGCTTCTAACTCTCCAGGGAAATTCTCAAACCCTTATAATATCCGACAGGGCCCTATGTGATCCTCTCTTCAGCAAGCTCTCTGATCTGATTTCATACCACTCCCCCTTGATCATCCCTGTTGCAGCCACCTTGGCTTCAGTGCCATTCCCAGACTACCAAGCACGCTCCTATTTTAGGGCTTTCGAACTTACAGTTCCTTCTGCCTGAAACACTTACCCTCCATTTATCCCCACGGCCAACTCTTTTATTCCTTCTATTCTCTGCTCAAAACTCTAACAGAGATGCCAGTCTTGCTTACATGATATAACATTGTCTTTACCCCCCACCGCTCCTACCACCACCACATCACTACAGCATCAGCACGAACACCGCCATCCCCACAATGACCACCACCATTCTCTTTCATCCTTATCCTACTTTATACTCTCCATAGAATTTATTGTCATCTCACTTTTTTATTTGCTTGTTGACCATCTTCCCTCCCTAGAATGTCAGCTCCATACTGTTGAATCCTTAGCAGTTTGAAGTGGGTCTGGTACGTGGTAGGTGTCCAATATTTTACTGAAGGATTAAATGAATGAATGAAATAGTAAGTTCTTTGTAGGCAGGAACAGTACACTCTCTACTTGCCTCAGCTGTTATTAACATAGAATGCAACCTATTGTTGACTCAGTGAATGGAGAGTGATTGGGATCTTTTGCCAGTGATATTCATTGATTCTGTTTTCCTCCTTCAAGTTGTCTGTTTTCACTTTAGGATTTGTCTTGAAGATAGGGCAGTGAGGAAAAAAGCTCAACTTTAACTTGCATTGTTTCTATACACTTTACTATTGTTAGTCAGGCTAACATTTTGGCTTTCACTACAAGTCTTTCTGTGTACCTTGTGTACATTCTGAATAGGAAAACACTTTGATAATTCTGTTTTCTTGACTCAGGACCATGTCTGGACGAAGACTTCGGGAGGCAGTTCAAGAGGTAAATTAAAAACGAAATAAAATATCCATGCATTTTTATTTGGAAAAGAGAAAAGAATTCCCTATCCCTATGATCTGGAACCTTTTAAATTATTCTTTGCAAAGATGACGAGAGTTTTACACGTCTTGAAAGTAATGGCTGGAGGTGAAAATGAAATATTGGTGGCATAAGAACAAACTTAAAAAGTATAAGAGAACTATAATAAGATTAAAATATTTCATTTGTATTTATGTACTAATAATTTAAAAATTGATAATGGTTTTATGGATTCAGTAGTAAATGACCCCAAGTACATTAGTATCTTAAAGTCCTGTGTAAATAAAAATCTAACACATGTTAAAAATGCTGTATTTTATCTATATTTGTGATTTTCTTTACATTCAGAAAGTATTGTAGATGGTTCTAAGATGACATAATCAACAAATGTCTTATTATATGGAGCTGGAAATAACTCCTGTGGTTAGCTAATATGTTCCCATTATACGTTTTTGGAAATTGATAAAATATCTGTATTTTGGTAATAAGAAGATTCTGCATCTGCAAATACAATCGTTAAGATGTTCGGAGATCCATTGACTTGCCCAACTATAGTGCAGAGTTATGGCTTTAAGTTTTCCTAAGGGATCCTTTGATACTCCTGTACTCCTAGGCAGTTTTGATCATTAGGAAAAATATTGTTAAGATAGTTATCTTACCAATGATTCATATTTATAATTGTATGTTAAGTATAAGTAGGATGATAATACACTATAAGTTGAAGAGTAATTTTATTTCACTCTCCCTTTCCCCCTAGGAATTTGCAACTTATGGGATGCTGAATATGACTGTTGTTATTTCGGGTCTATGCAATGTATATACACACTACATTACCACCTATGAAGAATACCAGGTAAAATAAAAAGTTCTCATCATTTAAATGAATTATACCCTGGTCAAGACTATTGCGTCAAATGCAGAATTTCTTTGTGGACTTCCTCAATCGTGTTTTTGAGAGGTGATTTTGTTTTAGGGCTGGTAAGAGAATGATAAGCCAGAGGTTGTATTTGGGAGTTCTAGGTTGACCATTTCCAAGTTCAGGTCAAAATTCTAGTCTCACTGACTTCCACTTTCCCTGAAATAAATTACTTTGTCAGGGGCACTGATAATAAGCCTGGGTTATGGCATACAACACTCCTAACTCTATCCTTAATGCTTCTGGTGCCTTAAACTTCTGTAGAACCTGGGAAAAGCTCCCATTGATAGCTTCTGTTTATTGAGTGCACTGGCTAAGCACCTTGCAAATGTGATCTTACGTAATCCTCACAATTAGCCCTGACTGAAGTAGGGTATTATTATATCCATGATACAGATTAAGAAACACAGCCTCAAAAAAATTAGGGAGGCTGCTGGCTGGTAATGCGTTTTTGTTTACAAATAGTACAGAAAGTAGCCCAAGTACTTTTAAACAACAGTAGTTAAAAATGTGAAAACAGTGTAGAGTTCCACAATTAATGGTTTCTAATACATCTGCAGGTATAACTTGGCAATCCATACCGTGGCACACAGGCTACCCCTTGACAAATACTCAGTAATTCCAGCAGTAGAGTCTGCCCTGCTGCCCTCTGTTGACTTTACTGAAGGGTCCCTGCCTTCTAGGAAATCCTGTTGAATAAAGGTTCTTAACTGGGGTAAACTTAGATGTGAATAAGTTTTCATGTATCCACTTTTTCATTTATCTGTAACTGTCATTTAGCATTTCTTTCAATTATGAATGTAGGCAACAAATGACAGTAATATTAGCTGTACCTCTGACTTTTGTCACCAGTAGGAACCATGAATATTTTTCATATCACAAATAGTTACTGCACATCTGGAAATACCTTTTACTCTCATTGCTATTTTAAAATCACAGTAGTTATTAGATCTGCTACTAGATCTTGTTATTTAGTAGCATCATACAGAAGCACAAACATTACTCTATCGCAAAATTGGTTTATTATTGTTTGATTTCAGTTGAATGGGTTTCCTTTGTCAATCCATGTATTTTATTTTATGTGTTTAGAAATGTTGCTCTGAAAGGGGTCCATAGGCCTCAACAGACTGCCAAAGTAGTCCAAGGCGCAAGTAAAGTTAGGAACCCCTACTAGCTTGTCTCCTGGTTAGGGACATGAAAGGATTAGTATGTATTAATTAATTAATTAATTCACTCATTCAGTCAACAGATATGTTTTGTGAGAGATACTGTACTAGCCACTATCTGGGCATAACAATGCCTTGCCCTCAAGACCACTAGAATTTATAGGCCAGTAAAAGACATAGAAGAAAGCAGATGATTACATTTCTGTGAAAGGGATGCACAAGGTGTTATGAAAACGAAGAGGAAGAGCACCAGTTTAGACTGGGTATTTGAAGTTGGGGACTGGCAGATTTTCACGAAGATGTAGAATTTGTCCAAGTTATTGAGAATGAGTAAGGACTAATTGAGCAAATAAAAGTTAGGGAGGATATTCCATATTGAGGGAGCTACATACACAAAGGTCCAGAGGGGCAGACTTAGTATATTTAAGGGGCCATAATTAGTTAAGTACCATGGAATTAGCATGATGAGGGTAGTGAGACAGGGGCTAGAGTGGGAGGCAAGGGTTAGGTCGATGGAGAGTCTTTTATGCTGTGCTACAGAGCTTTGAGTCAATAAGGAAGATTTTGGGGAACTGCAGTAGAATTTAGAGGAAGGAATGCTCTGTTGAAATCTGTGATTTAGAAAGCTCACTAGGATGGCAGTGTAGAAAATGAATTGGAAGAGCAAGTGTAGAGGCAGAGAACTGATTAAGAAGCTGTAGTTATGATCTGGGTGAGAGCTAAGGGTTTGGCCAAGGTAAAGCAGTAAAGAAAGAGGAAAATGAAAAAATTCAAGAGATGTTAAGGAATGATGACTTGGAGACTTATAGGATATAGGATGAAGGAGAGAGAGGGGTCTAAGGTGACTGCAAGATAATCCTGGCATGGGAGACTGGAAGGATGGCCTTCACTGAGATGAAGGATGTTGCAGGGAAAGCTGATATATTTGGAGTGATGAGTTCCAGGTTAGATTTGATGAATTGGAGGTTTCTGTGGAACAACCAAAGCCTTGGTGCTCAGGTAAAAGGAGTTGTATTTGTTTCTATTTTATAGTTCTATGATGGGTTAAATGTCCTTCTCCAGATAGTTCCATCACCCCCCAGTTTATCCAGGAGTTACTAAGACTCTTATTTTTCCTCATTTTTTTCTCCTGCTGTACTCTTTGGGGGAAAACATTTATATTACAAGTACTTAAAATAGACATAAACTCAGGAGCTATTACCCTCTTTCAGGTTAACTGGACTGTTGGTCCAAATGGCATAAGCCAGGAGAATTCTTCACTGCCTTGAACAAGTAGTTGATGGGAGCCATTTACTTTTGCTGGTAAATGGAAATGCCCACTACTTTGTCATAAGTAGTCTTGAATTATGTCAGTTTGGATTATGCAAGATGTCCAGTCATCACCCCTCACTAAAATGCAACACCTCTGTAAATGGATCGAAATATGCAGGATGGTGTAAGACTCTGTTCTGCCTCTCCTGCAGGCTCAGCGGTATGAGGCAGCATCCACAATTTATGGACCACATACTCTGGCTGCTTACATCCAGCGTTTCAGAGTCCTTGCTAAGGCCATTGCTACGGTAATCAAAAATTGTATGTTTGTGTGTCTCAGGGGTGGGGAGATGCAAAGGGAAGCAAAAAAGACCTTAGCTTTGAGTGTTCAGTTTCTTTGAAAATCTTTATATTTAAAAATATTGTAGCTGTGAGGTATCTCTAAGAAATGAAGCTGGTAAAATAAATTCAGAGTCAGTTAACATCTTTTGGTAGTGACCACTTTTTTCATAGCTATTATCCTCCCAATCATCGTGTGAAGTATGGAGGTATTTTCCCCCGTTTTTCAGATGAGCAAATAGGTTCAGAGATGAGAAGTGATCAAGCTTACTATAACTGTGAGTTGAACCAGTGCTCTCTAATCTTGGTCAGTTTCTCTCCAGTTGCTTCCTGAATTGAGTGGTTTATCAGTTCTGAGATGCCCATTTTCCATATTATAACATCTCTGAAATTGGGATGTATTGGGTTGGCCAAAAAGTTCATTCGGTTAATGAATATGTTGTTTGATAAAGTTCTTGGTGAAAATGAAAAATGTCTTTTATTTTTACTTAAAACTGAAGAAACTTTTTGGCCAACTCAATATCTTCCAATCAAAGGAATCTTACGATTATAGTTAGTAGCATGTTTTCACTTTCTTGGTGGTTCAAAAATAATAATAGTGATTATAATCAATAGAGCCTTAGATTTGATAAAGTGCAACAGTGTCTTGGAATGTACACACACATTGTGTCTACCTAAAATCTGTACACCTAAGTAAGTTTACTTAAAGGAACTCCACTTGTGTAAATCTTCCCTCTGGAATATGGTTTATATATGAAGCTGCACTCTGGTGTCAAAAGATTAGTCAATAAGCAGGATAAGAACTTTAACATGATAAATGGACCCTTGTACAATACCACATAAGCCCCAATAAAGGCTGTGAGGCAATGATGGCATAGCAAAGACAATAAAGCCCTTTCAAAGAAAGAGCTTGGATATATTAAATTGAAACAAAACTGCTGTTTCTGTAGGTCAGAATAGTGAAATATGGGCAATTTCATATGCCTCCATCTAATTAGTTATTGACTGTGTGTTTGAAGTTTCAGTACAAGGTATTTACTTCGGATATATTTTAATTATCTGGTTATTGTTTTATCATAATATTCTTTTCAATTTTAGGTCTGATACTTTTTTTAAAAACAGAACTATTTTTATTTTTCATCATAAAAGCTAACTATTTGTAGAATATTCAGATTATACAGAAAAGTATAAACCTCTAACCCATCTCTAGAGATAACCACTGTTTAACTTTCATGCAATTACAGGTTTATAGCTCTTCCCATGGAAGTAGAGTCATCAAATTTTATAGTGATATTTAGGAAGAAAAGTGTGATTCATTTTGTGGAAATTTGTTTCAGAATTTTACAGTTACGTGTCTAAAATATCTATGTGATCTTGAAAAAAAAAAAACCACTGAGTATCTGCAAGCCTATCTTCCCATTTGCAAAATGAGAATGATAACGAGTAGGTTATGTGGCTGCTGTCAAGATTAAACATATAAAGCAAGGATTAAAGTACAGCAAATCCATATGAGGGCTATTTAAAATTTGAGATTAGAATTTTGGTGACACTATTAAAGGTGGCAAATTTTGTGGAAAGCATAGATTAAATCAGTCATGATACAGGCTGATCTTAACTTTTAAATTAAAAATATATTTATTATATTCTTTAATGAGCACAGAGAAGGATTTAGGAAAAAGCTTGGTAGTGACTTTGGATAAGAGAGACTCAACACTTTTTAAACCTTTAAAGAATAATTACAGTGTCATGTTACAGAGGCTTATCATGTGTTTCTGTCCAGAGCCATACAGTTAAAGAATGGCTGTCCCAGAATCTAAACTCGTGGAACATGATTCCTAGCTTACACTCTAGATTATACTGCCTAAGGGAGTGAAAGTGTTACCTGTGATCGACACTTTCTTTTAGTCACAAAAGTTTAAATTATGGACATCTAGGCTCCTATTTCAGCAGAGTTCCCCTCGCATTTTGTTACAGTTGTTAGCTCTTGGGAAGAGGGAGAGGGAGTGGGAAAGTGAGTGTGTATGTGTTTTCTTTCATGAAGGCATTTTTGGGGATCTGGGGAAAGGGTCTTGACTCTACATTGTATGCTTCTTAAGCAAATGCTCTCTGTTCTAGGATACAGTAGCCAATCTGAGCAGTGGTCCAGAGCCTCCATTTTTCAAAGATCTGATGGCCCCATTAATCCCTAATACTGTGGATAGAGCGCCTGTAGGCACAACTTTTGGGGATGTCCTGCAACCAGCCAACCCTAAATACAGAGTGGTAAGACTCACAATGAGGTCTTGGGATCCTTCAGAAGCCTGTGTGGGGATGGGGGGAAAGATGTTGTTTAATGTCACCACCTGCCTCGAATCATGCCTCGGACCAGCTGTTAGCAATAATTTAGAAAGTTGTTCTTATCTCTGCAGAGGCTCTGAAAACATGAAAATGGGGAAGTATTTATTTTTCAGTTGGTAATTGTGGAAAATTGAATTTCTAAAATTCAAATTATTCCTTTTCCTTTTAAAGGGATAGTCCTGGAACCATTCATTGTAGCATAGAAAAGTTGTCTATGATATGTCAAGGATAGGAAAAGCACATAGAAATGAAGCAGGATTTCTACCACTACTATTTGATATAGATCTTGTGTCTTGCAACTTTGCTAAATCATTTATTAGTTCCAATAAAATTTTTTGGTGTGGATTCCTTAGAAATGTCTATGTATAGTATGTCATCTGTGAATAAAAACAGGTTTACTTATTCCTTTTTAAATTTCTTTTGTGGATGCCTTGTATTTATTTCCTTATTGCACTGGCTAGAGTCTCCAATGCAATGTTGAAAAGAAGTTGTAAGACTGGACATCCTTATCTTGTTTCTAATCTTAGGAGGAAAAGTATTCCGTCATTAAGTATAATGTTTTCTTTAGAATTTTTGTAGATGCCCTTTATCAGGTTAAAAAAATTCCCTTCTATGTCTAGTTTGTTGAGAGTTTTTATGAAGAAAGGGTGTTGAATTTTTTCAAATCCTTTTCTGTGTCTACTGAGGTGATCATGCGGTTTTTGTTTTTTATTCTATTAATAGGGTGTATTGTATTGGTTGATTTAAGATATTAAATAAATACCCTTTAGTAATGGTATATAATACTTTTTACATGTTGTTAAATTTGGTTTGCTAACATTTTTCTAAAGAGTTTTGTACTCATGTCCATGAGGGGCATTTGTAGTCTTCTTTTTATGCCTTGTCTTTGACTGCCCTTGGTATCATGGTAACACTGGTCTCAGAAAAGGAGTAGAAAGTGTTTCCTCTTGTATTTTCTGAAAATGTATGCAAAAGATTGATATTATTTCTTCTTTAAATATTGGATCAGATTTACTAGCAAAGTCATTTGAATTTGGGCTTCTTTTTATGGCAAAATTTTAAATCACTAATTCAGTTCCTTTACTAGTTTTAGGCCTATTCAGATTTTCTGTTCTTGAGTCAATTATGTGTCTTTCTAAGAGTTTACTTTGTCTTTAGGAATTTTCCCATTTCATATAATTGCCTAATGTGTTGGGATAAACGTGTTCATAATACTCCCTTTTAATTCTTTTAATTTCTGTAAGGTCAAAAATGATGTCCCCTCTTTCTGCCTGATTTTGCTGACTTGCGTCTTCAAAGAGCCATCTTTTAGCTTCATTGATTTTATCTGTTTTTCCATTTCACTGATTTTTGCTCTAGTGTTTCATTTCTTTCTTTCTGCCTGCTTTGATTTTATTTTGCTCTTCTTCTCATTTCTTAAGGTGGATGCTTAGGTTATTTTTATGTTTTAGTGTCCTTCTTTAATTCCTCTGTTGGTTTTTTACTATGTATATTTTTAGCTGTTTTCCTGGTAGTTATTTTAGGGACTTGAAAAAGAACTCTGTTTCTTCTCTTTACACTCCACTCTCAATACTTCTGACAGCAGATGTGTGGAGGTTTCCCCCCACCAAGTAACTCTCCAGTTCTCTGTGGACACCAGTTTGATGTCCTACAATTCAGTTCAGTTCTGATGGTATTTACTTGGGGTTGGCACAGATCCCACAGGTTAAGGGCTCAGTCCCACTAGACTGCACCCTCCCCCTCACCTCCCGCTCCCCATACACACATATTTCAGACACCAGTGGCAAATCCAAGTTGTCACCTGTGCTTCTAACAGCCTGGCTATAAATTGGAGATTCCATGACCTCCTCCTCAGGTTTAATGACTTGCTATAATAGCTCACAGAACTTAGGAAAATAGTTTACTTACTAGGTTACCAGTTTATTATGAAAGGATACAACTCAGGAACAACCAATGGGGAGATGCATAGGGCAAGGTATGGGGGAAAGAATGCAGAGCTTCTCCAGCCATGCCACCTTCCCAGAGTCTCCACATATTCACCAGCCTGGAAGCTCTCCAAACCACATACTTCAGGGATTTTTGTGGAGGCTTCATTATGTAGGCATGATTGACTAAATCATTGGCCATCGGCAGTTAACTCAACCTCCAGCTCTTTTCCCTTCCCTGGAGATCAGGGGGTTGGAGTTGAAAGTTCTAACCCTCCAATCACAGGGTTTGTTTGCCCCCATTCTGAGGTTATGCAGAAGTCCACAGCCACCAGTCATCTTAATAGCATACAAAAGACACATTAGCAGAGATTCCAAGGGTTTTACGAGCTGTGTGCCAGGAAATGGGGGCAGAGACCAAATATATATATATATTTATATCTCATGTCACAGAGCTATAATATGCATCTTAACTAATCACAACCTACTTTAATATAATACTAACTTAATTCTAAAAAAATACAAAAAGATTCTTCCCAAATATCTTTTTTCCCTTTCCCATCTTTGGTGATATTGTCACATATTATATCTACATGTAAATGCAATAATACAGTGTTATAATTATTGTTTTATAAAATCTTATGTCATTTAAAGACATTAAGAAAATCTATGAAAAAGTATATTTATAGAAAATTTTTATTTACCTACATATTTACCAGTTCTGGTACTCTTTATTTCTTTTTAAGAATTTGTATTATCATCTAGCATCATTTTCTTTCAGCTGGAAGGACTTCCTTTAGTATTTCTTGTAAGACAGTTATACTAACAACAATTTCTCTCAGGCTTTGTTTATCTGGAATGGATTTATCTTATCTTTGAAGAATGGTTTTGCTGCATTCTTGATTGAAAAAATTTTTTCTTTTATTACGTTGGATATGTTATCCTGTTACTTTCTGTACTTCACTCTCTAATGAAAAGTCAATTGTTAATTTTATTGTAATTTCCCTGTAAGAAATGAATCACTTTTCTCTTGCTGCTTTCAAAGTTTTCTTTTTGTCTATGTCTACCACTAGTTTGCTACAATATATCTAAATGTGAATCACTTTGTGATTATCCTACTTGGAATTTGTTGAGTTCCTTGGATCTATAAGGTAACATTCGTCAAATCTGGGAAGTTTTCAGCCATTATTTCTTCAAAAAATTTTTTGTTCTTTTCTCTCTTTCTTCTAGTTTTGGAACTTCTGTTTTGTGAATGTCAATATACTCGGTGTTGTCCCACATGTTTCTGAGGCTCTGTTAATTTTACTTCAATCTTTCTTTCCCTCTCTATTCTTCATGTAGGATAATTTATATTGATAAATTCTAGTTCACTTATTCTTTCTTCTGTCATCTCACATTTGCTGTGAGATCCCTCTAGTGAATTTTTCATTTCAGTTGTTGTGATTTTCAACTCCAGAAAATTCTCTTCACTGTGTCTCTATTTGTTAAATCATTATCATTATACTTTCCTTTAGTTCTTTAAACCTGATTTATATTAGTTCTTAGAACATTTTAATAACAACTCCTTTGAAGTCTTTGCTAAATCTAACATCTGGGGACACAGAGAGGCAGTTTTGATTGTTCCTTTTTTCCCCTTAGTATGGGCGATACTTTCTTGTATGCACATCTCATTTCGTTGTTGTTGTTGTTTGAATACTGCATGTTTGTTGATATATTGTAGCAACTCTGGATTCTAGCTTCACTTCCCCACCCCAGAGTTGTTATTTTTGTTCATTTGTTTGCTCATTTAAAACTTGACTGGACTAATTAGTAAAGTCTGTCTCTCTTACAATGTATGTCTACTATATCTTTGCTCAGTTTTTTATACTTGATTTTAAGTCTCGCTCTCAAGTGTTGCTTCTGTGATTACAGAACTTAATGTTCAGCTGAATATTGGTCAGAGTTTGTATTTAGGTGGCTCAAGGAGTAGGAATTTCAATCTCTGCTGATAGAACTGTGTAGGCTAGGGTATGCATTCAAACTTCAGACCATTTTCAGTTTTCCCCAAATTTTAATTTCCACTGGGGTCTCTTATATCTCCTCTGCACATACATCCAGACATTAGCCAGGGATATAGGCGTGGTTTGGGCCTGCTCTGTTCTCTGTGTATGATCATAGCCTCTGGTTAGTCCAGGATAGGATAAGCGCTTATTAAAACCATGACAGTTATCTTACTTTCCCGCAAACTATTAAATCACCTATTACCTGTCTAGCCACTATCCCTCAATGTTTGCCTTCCACTGAGATCACCACTTTAAATGGCTATGTTCCAAATTAAGTAAGTTCCTTCTGGCAGCAGCAGAAAAGCTGTTGATTTTATGGCCTTCCCCACTCTGGTTGAAATATAGTACTACAGAGGATGAGAGCAACCCTGGTAAGAACACCAAAAACTTGCACTGTGCTTACCACTAAGTTTAGTAGTTTTAATGAACAAACATTTCTCAGCTTTTGGTTGATAATTGAAGTGCTAAAATGGTTATTTTTAGAGTTACATATGATCCAGCAATCCCACTCCTGGGCATATATCCAGAGAAAACTCTAAAAAGATATAGGCACCCCAGTGTTCATAGCAGCACTATTTACAATAACCAAGATATGGAATGGAAGCAAACTAAATGTCCATTGACAGATGAATGAATAAAGAAGATGTGGTATTATATAATATACAATAGATACTACTCAGACATAAAAAAGTACAAAACAATGCCATTTGCTGCAACATGGATGGACCTAGAGATTATCATACTAAGTGAAGTCAGTCAGACAGAAAAAGACAAATATAATATGCTATCACTGATATGTGGAATCTAAAATATGATACAAATGAACTTATTTACAAAAGAGAAACATACAGACATAGAAAATAAACTTTTGGTTACTAAAGGGGAAAGTGGGGAGGGAATAAATTAGGAGTTTGTGATTAGCAGATACAAACTACTATATAGAAAATAGATAAACAACAGGGTCCTACTGTTGCACAGGGAACTATATTCAATATCTTGTAATAAGCTATAATAACCTATTATAGGTTATTATATGGAAAAGAATATGAAAAAAGTATATGAAAAAAGTATATAACTGAACCACTGTACACCAGAAACTAACATGACATTGTAAATCAACTGTATTTCAAGAGGTAAAATAAAATTTAAAAATGGTTATTTTTGACAGTTTTGTCTATATATATAGTTGCTTTTTAGGGAGAGGACCTACTGACCTCCTCACTCTTTCATGTCAGAAACATCTGTTTTATACCACTACTGTTTGAATTGGCACATTATATTTGTAGTGGGGCTGTCTCTCATAGTTAAGGTGAGTGTGACTAAACAGGAAATTGTGATGGTAAGAAGAAAAATCAAGGACAAGAACGCTTGTAAGGATTAGGAAAATTTGGCTAACCGGATACAAATTTTTTTTTTTTTAAGTGAACCATGATATTGGCTGCAGGGCTGATTGCTCTATATGAAGAATATACTGATTTTTGCAGAAAATTCTAATTGTTGTTGAAACATTTTGCTAACCATTGGTGAGACCGGCTAAATTGATAATCTCACTGGTGAAAATGAAGAAAATTAGAAAAAATAAATTAATGCTAGTTATTCAGGGGAGTTAACAGTAAAGTAAATAATTGAACAGCACATCTCTGTTTAGATGGTCATCATTGATTATGAATCCATGGACTGTTTTTATTAAAAAATGTTTTTAATATGGGCTAGGTCTTGGAGGATGAGTAGGAGTTCACAGAGCCTGTCAAGACATACCACCTCTAGGTATATGGACTATAGAGGGCTTAAGGTGGAGCACCAGGTGGCAAATTACCTGTAAAAGGTCTTGTGTGCCATAGTAAGTCATGTGAAGACTTATTTGTTTGTTAGTTTGTTACTTAAAAAAAATTTTTATTGATGTATTATTAACATACAATAAACTACATATTTAAAGTGTACAGTTTGGTAAATTTTCACTATTAAGGCCATTTACTTCTTCTTGAATGATCTTTAGTAGTTTCTATATCTCAAGGAATTTGTCCATTTCATTTCATCTAAGTTATTTGAATTTGCAGGTGTAAAGTCATTGCCAATTTTTCCTTATTATCTTTTATATATCTATAGAATCTGTATTGATGTCCCCTGTTTTATTCCTGGTACTGATAATTTGAGCCTTCTGTTTGATTTTTTTCTCTTGATCATTCTGGCCAGTGGTGTTATTCCATTGATCTTTTCCTAGTCTTTGTGTTATTGTCATATATTTTACTTTTATATAATTTATCAACTCCATCATGGATTGTTCTTATTTTTAAACAGTAGATTATTTTTAAAGAGACTTAAATAATAAGAGAAAAATATTATATTAACTCACACATTAACAACTGACCCTTCATTTCTTTTTGTAGATCCAAATTTCCATTTAGTGTCATTTTCTGTTTGCTTGAAGGACATCTTTTAACATTTTTCTTTCTTCTTCTTTTATATGTTTGAAAATGTCTTTATTTTGCTTTCATTTTTACTGTTTATGGAATTCTTGGTTAGCAGTTTTTTCTGTTAAGACCTTAAGATTTTGCTGTACTGTATTCTGGTTTGCATTGTTTGCAGTGGAAAAAAAATCTGCCATCATCCTTATGTATGTTCTACTCTGTGTAATGTGTCTTTTTTTCCCCCTTGTTTTTAGAATATTTTTCTTTTTATTTCTAGTTTCCAGCAATTTGATTTTAAGGATCCTTGATGTCATTTTTTTTATGTTTCTTGTGCTTGGGGTTGATTGAGCTTCTTGGACTTGTGGGCTTATAGTTTTCAGCAAATTTGGAAAATTTTGGCTATTATTTATTCATTATTTTTTTCTGAATTTCTTCCTCTCTTCTATCCTTTGGGAACTCCAATTACCTGTATATTAGGTGGCTTGAAGTTGTTCCACAGCTCACTGCTGCTCTGTTCATTTTTTTTCAGTCTTTTCCCCTTTTTAATTCTGTATAGTTTTTATTGCTGTGTCTTCAAATTCAGTAATCTTTTCTTCTGCAATGTTTAATTTGATAATTCCATCCAGTGTATTTTCTTTATAGATACTATAGTTTTCATCTCTAGGGGTTTGGATTAGGTCATTTTAAATAAAAATCTTCCACATGTCTACTTAACATGTTCATTCTTTCTGCTAGATTTTTGAACACACAGAATAGTTATAAGAACTGTTTTAGTGTCCTTGTCTACTAATTCTATCATCTAATTCATTTATGGGTCAGTTTTGATTGAGAGTTTCCTCATTACGAGAAGTGCTTTTCTTTCCTTTGTATGCTTGCTAATTTAGAGGTCAGACATTGTGTATTTTTATCTTGTTAGGTGTTAGATGTTCTCCTATTCCTGTAAATATTTTTGAACTTTGTTTTAGGGTGTTATTGAATTATTTGGGAAGAGTTTGATTTCGGTGGGTCTTTGTAAGTTTTTAGGCAGAGCTGCTTTTATTCTAGGGAAAATCTCTCTACCATGCACTTAAGGTAGAATTCTTTTGAATTATGAGTTTTCCCATTCTGGCTGGTGGGAACAGGAACTTTTCACAGTTCTCTATGAGCCTGGGATTTTCTCTCTAATTCTTTTAAATGATTATTTTCCTAGGTTCAGGTACTTTCCTTACATGAATGCAGAGTTGAAGGGAGCCTTCTGCAAATCTCCAGAGTTCTCTCTCTGTGTACCTCTCCTCTTTATGGTCCTCTCTTTTCTCTGTTACTCTACCCTGTGAACTCAAGACCACTTGGTCTTCTTGGACCCCCACATCTATTCCTTAACTTACATAGACTGCCTAGCGTTGCTTGATTCTGCCTCCTTGTGCTGTGGCCTGTAAACTCTCTGAAGGCATAAAACTGAAGCAATTGTAGGGCTCATCTTTTTCATTTTCTGTCACTCAAGGATCACTGTTTTCATGCCTACTGTCTTTAAAACCATTCTTTAATACATATTTGTCCAGGTTTTTTAGTTATGTCAGGTGAAAAGTTAAATACACACCTTGTCAATCCATCTTGTATCTTTTATATGTAAGTGTATGTGCAAGTATAAGTCATCTGAAAAAACCACATTCACAGAAAGATTTACAAGATGAAAAGGCAGAGGGCTATGTACCAGATGAAGGAACAAGATAAAACCCCAGAAAAACAGCTAAATGAAGTGGAGATAGGAAACCTTCCAGAAAAAGGATTCAGAATAATGATAGTGAAGATGATCCAGGACCTCGGAAAAAGAATGGAGGCAAAGATCGAGAAGATGCAAGAAATGTGTAACAAAGACCTAGTAGAATTAAAGAACAAACAAACAGAGATGAACAATACAATAACTGAAATGAAAATTACACTAGAAGGAATCAATAGCAGAATAACTGAGGCAGAAGAATGGATAAGTGACCTGGAAGATAGAATGGTGGAATTCACTGCTGTGGAAAAGAGTAAGAAAAAAGAATGAAAAGAAATGAAGACAGCCTAAGAGACCTCTGGGACAACATTAAACGCAACAACATTCGCATTATAGGGGTCCCAGAAGGAGAAGAGACAGAGAAAGGACCAGAGAAAATATTTGAAGAGATTATAGTCGAAAACCTCCCTAACATGGGAAAGGAAATAGCCACCCAAGTCCAGGAAGTGCAGCAAGTCCCATATAAGATAAACCAAAGGAGAAACACGCTGAGACACATAGTAATCAAATTGGCAAAAATTAAAGACAAAGAAAAATTATTGAAAGCAGCAAGGGCAAAACGACAAATAATATACAAGGGAACTCCCATAAGATTAACAGCTGATTTTTCAGCAGAAACTCTACAAGCCAGAAGGGACTGGCATGGTATACTTAAAGTGATGAAAGGGAAGAACCTACAACCAAGATGACTCTACCCAGCAAGGATCTCATTCAGATTCGATGGAGAAATCAAAAGCTTTACAGACAAGCAAAAGCTAAAAGAATTCAGCACCACCAAACCAGCTCTACAACAAATGCTAAAGGAACTTCTCTAAGTGAGAAACACAAGAGAAGAAAACGACCTACAAAAACAAACCCAAAACAATTAAGAAAATGGTCACAGGAACATACATATCGATAATTACCCTAAATGTGAATGGATTAAATGCTTCAACCAAAAGACACAGGCTTGCTGAATGGATACAAAAACAAGACCCATATATATGCTGTCTACAAGAGACCCATTTCAGACCTAGGAACACATTCAGACTGAAAGTGAGGGGATGGAAAAAGATATTCCATGCAAATGGAAATCAAAAGAAAGCTGGAGTAGCCATACTCATATCAGATAAAATAGACTTTAAAATAAAGAATGTTACAAGAGACAAGGAAGGACACTACATAATGATCCAGGGATCAGTCCAAGCAGAAGATATAGCAATTATAAATATATATGCACCCAACATAGGAGCACCTCAATACATAAGGCAACTGCTAACATCTATAAAAGAGGAAATCGACAGTAACGCAATAATAGTGGGAGACTTTAACACCTCACTTACACCAATGGACAGATCATCCAAAATGAAAATAAATAAGGAAACAGAAGCTTTAAATGACACAATAGACCAGATAGATTTAATTGATATTTATAGGACATTCCATCCAAAAACAGCAGATTACACTTTCTTCTCAAGTGCGCATGGAACATTCTTCAGCATATATCACATCCTGGGCCACAAATCAAGCCTCAGTAAATTTAAGAAAATTGAAATCATATCAAGCATCTTTTCTGACCACAATGCTATGAGATTAGAAATCAATTACAGGAGAAAAACGTAAAAAACACAAACACATGGAGGCTAAACAATACGTTACTAAATAACCAAGAGATCACTGAAGAAATCAAAGAGGAAATCAAAAAATACTAGAGACAAATGACAATGAAAACATGACAATCCAAAACCTATGGGATGCAGCAAAAGCCGTTCTAAGAGGGATGTTTATAGCTATTCAAGCCTACTGCAAGAAACAAGAAAAATCTCAAATAAACAATCTAACCTTACACCCTAAGCAATTACAGAAAGAAGAGCAAACAAAACCCAAAGTTAGCAGAAGGAAAGAAATCATAAAGATCAGAGCAGAAATAAATGAAATAGAAACAAAACAATAGCAAAAATCAATTAAACTATAAGCTGGTTCTTTGAGAAGATAAACAAAATTGATAAACCATTAGCCAGACTCATCAAGAAAAAGAGGGAGAGGACTGAAATCAATAAAATCAGAAATGAAAAAGGAGAAGTTACAACAGACACCACAGAAACACAAAGCATCCTAAGAGACTACTACGAACAACTCTATGCCAATAAAATGGACAACCTGGAAGAAATGGACAAATTCTTAGAGAATTATAACCTTCGAAGACTTTACCAGGAAGAAATAGAAAATATGAACAGACCAATCACAAATAATGAAATTGAAACTGTGAATAAAAATCTTCCAACAAGCCAAAGTCCAGGACCAGATGGCTTCACAGGTGAATTCTATCAAACATTTAGACAATAGCTAACACCCATACTCCTCAAACTCCTCCAAAAAATTGCAGAGGAAGGAACACTCCCAAACTCATTCTATGAGGCCACCATCACCCTGATATCAAAACCAGACAAAGATACTGTAAAAAAATGAAATTACAGACCGATATCACTCATGAATATAGATGCAAAAATCCTCAACAAAATACTAGCAAACAGAATCCAACAACTCATTAAAAGGATCATACACCATGATCAAGTGGGATTTATCCCAGGGATGCAAGGATTCTTCAATATATGCAAATAAATTAATGTGAAACACCATATTAACAAATTGAAGAAGAAAAACCATATGATCATCTCAATAGATGCAGAAAAAGCTTTTGACAAAATTCAACATCCATTTATGAAAAAACTCTACAGAAAGTGGGCATAGAGAGAACCACCTCAACATAATAAAGACCATATACGACAAACCCACAGCAAACATCATTCTCAATGGTGGAAAACTGAAAGCATTTCCTCTAAATCAGGAACAAGACAAGGATGTCCACCCTCACCACTGTTATTCAACATAGTTCTGGAAGTCCTAGCCACGGCAATCAGAGAAGAAAAAGAAATAAAAGGAATACAAATTGGAAAAGAAGAAGTAAAACTGTCACTGTTTGCAGATGACATGATACTATACATAGAGAATCCTAAAGATGCCACCAGAAAACTACTAGAGCTAATCAATGAATTTGGTAAAGTTGCAGGATACAAAATTAATGTACAGAAATCTCTTGCATTCCTATACACTAATGATGAAAAATCTGGAAGAGAAATTAAGGAAACACTCCCATTTACCTTGCAACCAAAAGAATAAACCTACCTAGGGAGACAAAAGACCTGTATGCAGAAAACTATAAGACACTGATGAAAGAAATTAAAGATGATACCAACAGATGGAGAGATATACCATGTTCTTACACTGGAAGAATCAATACTGTGAAAATGATTCTGCTACCCAAAGCAATCTACAGATTCAATGCAATCCCTATCAAATTAGCAATGGCATTTTTTACAGAACTAGAACAAAAAGTCTTAAAATTTTTATGGAGGCACAAAAGACTCCGAATAGCCAAAGCAGTCTTGAGGGAAAAAAAACGGAGCTGGAGGAATCAGACTCCCTGACTTCAGACTATACTACAAAGCTACAGTAATCAAGACAATATGGTACTGGCACAAAAACAGAAATATAGATCAGTGGAACAGGATAGAAAGCCCAGAGATAAACCCACACACCTATGGTCAACTAATCTACGACAAAGGAGGTAAGGATATACAACGGAGAAAAGACAGTCTCTTGAGTAAGTGGTGCTGGGACAACTGTACAGCTACATGTAAAAGAATGAAATTAGAACAGTCCCTAACACCATACACAGAAATAAACTCAAAATGGATTAGAGACCTAAATGGAAGACCGGACACTATAAAACTCTTAGAGGAAAACATAGGAAGAACACTCTTGGACATAAATCACAGCAAGATCTTTTTTGACCCACCTCCTAGAGTAATGGAAATAAAAACAAAAATAAACAAATGGGACCTAATGAAACTTCAAAGCTTTTGCACAGCAAAGGAAACCATAAACAAGACAAAAAGACAACCCTCAGAATGGGAGAAAATATTTGCAAACGAAGCAACAGACAAAGGATTAATCTCCAAAATATATAAAGAGCTCATGCAGCTCAATTTTAAAAAACAACAACCCAATCCAAAAATGGGCAGAAGACCTAAATAGACATTTCTCCAAAGAAGACATACAGATGACCAGGAAGCACATGAAAAGCTGCTCAACATCACTAATTATTAGAGAAATGCAAATCAAAACTACAATGAGGTATCACCTCACACCAGTTAGAATGGGCATCATCAGAAAATCTACAAACAACAAATGCTGGAGAGGGTGTGGAGATAAGGGAACCCTCTTGCACTGTTGGTGGGAGTGCAAATTGATACAGCCACTATGGAGAACAGTATGGAGGTTCCTTAAAAAACTAAAAATAGAATTACCATATGACCCAGCAATCCCACTACTGGGCATATAACCAGAGAAAACCATAATTCAAAAAGGCACATGCACCCCAATGTTCATTGCAGCACTATTTACAATAGCCAGGTCATGGAAGCAACCTAAATGCCCATCGACAGAGGAATGGATGAACTAGATGTGGTACATACATACAATGGAGTATTACTCAGCCATGAAAAGGGACAAAATTGGGTCATTTGTAGAGTCATGGATGGATATAGAGACTGTCATACAGAGTGAAATAAGTCAGAAAGAGAAAATCAAATATTGTATATTAACGAATATATGTGGAATCTAGAAAAATGGTACAGATGAACCGGTTTGCAGGGCAGAAATTGAGATACAGGTGTAGAGAACAAACGTATGGACACCAAGAGGGTAAAGCGGCAGGGCGGGGGGCGGGTGCTGGTGTGATGAATTGGGAGATTGGGATTGACATGTATACACTGATGTATATAAAATGGATGACTAATAAGAACCTGCTGTACATATTTAAAAAAAGAATAACAACAACAAGAACAAAAAGGTATAAGTCATCCTTGGAAAGTTTTGGCTTTCCTTATTTAATTCAGTCCATTTCCTGGATGTGTATGGGAGGGAGATATAAGAAGATATCTAAGGCTGAAGAAGCCATTTTAATGTGCTGTCACTAATTTGAAGTATAGCTCTATATCTTCATCTATATCTGCATATACCAAAAGCAAATTCATTGGCCCAAAATTCTGAAGTAATTTGTTGCCCCCAAATTCCTGTGTCCATTGTTACAAGTGTATTTTCGCTAGTATTCTCAGAAGACAACTCACTTGATTAAATAGAATACAATCTCTACAGGTACCCAAACTCCTAGAAACATTTCATAAATAATGGCCCAAATATGAGCATGGCAAAAAATACTTTTATTAGAAGTCATAAAATGAGTTTTTATTTTCAGGGAGAAGTTGTTGAAGTTACATTTGTAGGTGCTAACCCAAAGAATTCAGCAGAAAACCAGGTAAGCATCAATGATTCTTTTTACAAATTTAAGTCCACTTTTTAGTCTTTCATTTACTTAAGTATCCCTATGGAGCTTAACAAAATAAAGGTAAAATGTTCCAACTTGCTTTTCATCTTATTTTGTAGGTGTGAGAAAATTTTCAGTGGGAAGAGTTAACGTAGAGTTGAGTCTGGGAAAAAAGCCCACAGGAAATATTTAACTGGTTCTACTTAGGATCACATATAGCACAATGCATAGAGAATGGCATTGTCTCTTGAGATGATGTAGATTTGAATACAGCTCTTATTTACATATTCCAATTTTAAAACTCTATTGAATTTGGTAAAATAATCCTAGGGTCAGTGTGACATGTATCTTTGTTTCCTTCTTACCCCTCTTTGGCTCCTCTCCTCTTCTCCTGCACTCCTGATTCTGGTCCTGCCTCTACTGTTGTGGAATGATCATGGATCCCTGGGTGGACACTCTACTGGCTTGGAGCCCTGGCCCATGCACTTTACTTTTTCTTGCATTGGCCATTTCCCTAGTTTTTGCTACTGGCACTAATACAGTATTTATTTATTAGTCTTGAAAAATGACACAAAAAATACAGATCCCATGTAAAAACAGACAGTATAGAAGTGCTTAAAATAGAATGTGAAAATACCTCTCTTCATAAACATTTTTAGAGGTAATCACTGTTGACAGTTTGTTACATATCATTTCATAGTTTTTTGTTTTTGTCATATGTATTTATATATGTATATATGATAAAGTATATATAATATATCTATGAATAAAGTGAAGTAATTTTACTCCTCTGTAACTTGGAATGTTCATATGACTACACAAGCGATAACCAGAAACATTCTAGTTGTAAAAATTCAAACAACAAAGAAATATATAGAGGAAAAAGAAAGTGGGTTTATGAAAGTAATTTCAAGGTCAGATTTTTTTTTACTGTGGTGGAGAATGCATTCACTTTATCTATGAGCCGTTCTTCCCAGAGCCCACTGTCACTTATAATCCAAAATACCTTTCTTCCAAATGAGCCTTCCCATTTCTGTTTATTAAAATATGGTTATTCCTTTGATAAAAATTGTGACAATATGACATTGTCAAATATGATATTGGGGAATTTTTTTCTACTGCTTGGGTAGTCAACATGCACCTGTTTGAAATAACTTCTCTAGGCAGTCAGGTCATGCCAGAATATTTACATGTTTACAACATTACTTTCTAAAGATATTAAAGTGTTGTAGCAAGACTGCAGAATTAGCTGTAATCTGACATCCTTAGGGTAGAGAAATACTATCATCATTATTGCCATGGAGAAGCAGGAGACTAAATTGCTTAAAGCGCTATAATGAGAATAGAATTAATTTCTAAGGATGTTTTGGGACTTGGCATAAAACAATTTCTGGTACCCTTTATTATTAGTAATCATCACTTCCTCACCACTATTTATTGAATGATTACTCTTTGCAGGTACGAGGCTAAAGTTTTACATGCATCATCACATGAATCTAATTTAATCCTCTCTACTGCCCAATGAGTTATGTTTTATTATCCCTGTTTTACAGGTGAATAAACTGAGGCTTAGAGAGATTAAGTAACTTGTATGAACTAATTGTGTATCTGGAAAAGATTAAGGTTGGGAGGTGGGGAGAGGATGGTCACATAGTTCACGCATTCGGCGTCCTAGCCTTGTTCTCTGATCTGCACTCTAGACCTATACACTGGGGCCCACCCTATCTCCTACTCCATTGAAGGCCTTCCCAGTGTCACTCTGCCCTAAATGGCCATGAACAGTTCTCTTTGCAAGTCACTGTGGTTATGAAAACTTTTTTTTATTGAATATAATCCATTAGGTGAGTAATTGAAGAATTTTAAATAATCCCATGGCCCAGCTATAAGTAGGTGATCCATTCAGCATTTGTTTGAACACCTGTAAATTACAGGGCTGTGATGGATAAAGGTAAATTAGACACAAGTTCCGTCCTTAAGGGCCATAATCTAAAGATTTTTAAGGAAAATTGGAGATTTATGGCCTTGTATCTTTTAATTTATTATGTTATTTAAATATATGCTTTATTTGAAGCTGAATTCTTGGCCTAAAACAAATTACTATAAACCGATGTGGAAATTTTATTTTCCACTGGGAAAATAAAATCTGCTTATGATGTGGGTTTCTAGGAATCCATTATGACAAAATATAAGGGTTGCTTTTAGCACCCTAGGAATAGGAAGATTTATGCATCCTTTTCAATTCTTTCACTAAGGCAGGTATATTTACTAATAATTCATTTACCTGGAGATGAAAAGATGAGGAAATTTTCCGATTTTCCCTCTGAAATCTTGAGGTGAATAGAGAAAGTCTTGGAATACAGATCAGTAAACATGTCATGAAACTGTTTGCTGCCTTTTCTAAATCTTGTTTTATTTCGTCTCTTCTTTGCCCTAATTTCCAAAATTTGCTCTCAGCTCTAAAATTATGCTTCATTCAGTTTTCTAAAGAAAAGCCGTGGTTTTTAATAGACTGGATGAATTAACATTCTGAAGACATTGCATAGAATGTTAAGAGGAACACCTAAGGATTTGGATGAAATTCTAATACACGTTCATATCAGATATTGGGAGGTTAGCAATGGTCAACAAAGGGGAGTATGGGGTATGTACAATGTACAAACAGGTTTCTTCTGTGACTGTGCAGTGTCTGATCAGTCATATTAATTGCATTTCAGACCCATCAGACCTTCCTCACTGTGGAGAAATATGAGGTCACATCAGCAACATGGCAGATAATGCATAATGATGCCTCCTGGGAGACTCGGTGAGCACGTTTATTGAATATTTTGTCTTTCAAGCCCTGAAACGAGTTGGTTAGTAATGCAGAGAAGACAAATGGGAAGACTGGCTCAGTACATGATATTAATGATACCAAATTCCCAAGGAGCCTTCTGGCCATAGTTAGTTGATTTATTAGATTTCATTTTGATCCTCTTTTTCTACAAAACGATGTGGTGTGTGCTTCTGTAAGATTAGATGCTAATGAGGTTATGACCTCCATTCTTATAAACATCTGTTAGTTTTGTCTTTTTCCATGGTCACAGACATTATCCCTAAGAGCTGGCTAGCCTTCCTGCAAAGTGGTTGAAAGGGGTGCTGGGTGAAGGTGTTGAGATGGCTCTGTAGAGCCCAACATTCCTTCTGGGAAAATAATGAGTCTATACCTACCATGTATTGCATGTTTGTATATGGTCAATGATTCTTCATTTGAATTACTAAAACACAAGAAGCTTGAGTGTTTAATTCTTACTGACCCATGGAGGAAAGGAATGTGCTTATGGAGTTCCCTCAGAGAAACATCTCTCTGTGCTTTTTGTTATCAAATCCCTGAGCTGAATAGATAATGTGAAGATTTGAAAATATATTTGAAATAAAAAAATGTTTCCGTTCCTAACTCTCTAAATTTCATACCACAGGACAGTAGCATGGACATGGGCAAAATTTTTGGCAATTTGTGTCTAATTCAAATCACTTCAAGCTAAGTGATTATTTGTATGTTGGTTTGGTTCCCATGGTTACCTGAAAATAGAGATCTGACCTTGTTGTGGCCTATTTGATAGCCATTCAAAAATATGGGCATAATTTTTCTTCTGATCTTTAGGACTCTATGGTATAGGTAATCTTTAAACAAGTAATACATACATATTTATTGTTAAAATAAGGTTATACAGATGACAAAAGAGGATGATTTGTTTTCAAAAGCCCACAATCGGAATAGCAGTCAACACAGAGGATTTGTGTAGTCTTCAGCCTTGTTCAACAGCTGCAGTATCACCAGTTATTTACTGAGAGCACTGGACCTGTCACTGAGGAAACATAGGACGCTGAGCACACCCTCTCTGCCTGGGGGATTTGCTCTCCACATAACTGAGAGTATCAGTTAGTTAGCCCGTGGTACCTTGCTGTATCTAGAAGAGTAGCTGAACTTCCTGCCATGGTCTACAAGGACTGACGTGATCTGACTCCATCTGTTTCTATCATCTCAGCCACTCTTCCACAGTTCACTCTGCCCTGATCCTACTCACCTGTGTCCTGTTCCTTGGCTGTACCAAGTTTGCTCCTGCTTCAGACACTTTGCATTCTCTGTTCCTTATTCCTAGAATATTCTTCCTCTAGACATGTGTGGGTTCAGTTTAAATGACATCTCCTTAGGGCTACCTCTGTCTTACTTTCTTCATTTCACTTATAAATTTTAAAATTATTTGTTGGTTTACTCGTTTATTGCTTTCTTCCTATCCTTGCCCTAGTAGAACATAAACTCCATGAAACTTTGGACCACATCTGTCTCACTCACTATGGTATTCTCAGTACCTCCAGCACAGAGTCTGGCACATGAGCTAATGAAATATATATTTTGAACAAATGAATCTAGATGCAAAAAGAAGTGTCAAGTTGAAGCAGAGGATGGCAAGGGCTAAAAGGATGCTATAGCAGTTCTAAAGCAGGGGACAGCCTGTGTTCTGAATATCAGGTGAGGCTACCTGGGGTGGATAGAATTTAGGTAGCTAGGTAGAAAAAGTGAAGATATTTCTACAAATGGCTGTTTCTTAAAGGTCCGCTTCTAGGAAGTATTTACTCTGTTTTGTTCATTGCTATACTCTCAATATCTAGCATAGTGCCTTGCTTATGGTAGGTACTCCCTTCCTATTCATTTAATGAATAATCATACACTTTTCTAATCACACATTTTTAAGAGTAAAATTGGGTTTGTTTGTTTGTTTCCTACCAACAGTTTCTATTGGCACAAGGGATTACTGGGTCATAGCAATGCAACGATACAATGGCATATTCCAGATACTGCCCAACCTGGAACCTACAGAATAAGATACTTTGGACACAATCGGAAGCAGAACTCACCCAAGCCCGCTGTCATACTTTCGTTTGAAAGCACTCCCTCCACTTTTGACGTTGTAACTACTTGGTGAAAAGTTGACAAAGATAAAAAAGTTGATAAAGAGCAGCTGTACTCTGTATGATTTAAATAATCGATTTCATGTGAATGTAACCTATTATGATAACTTCAATAATTGTCCTTGCTTGGGGACAGATAGTTTACTGCTAATGGGACAGGTGTGTGTGTGTGTGTGTGTGTCTGTCTGTCTGTCTGTCTGTGAGAGAGAGAGACGTGTGTATGTGTCCCATTTACCTTTGCTCTAGTAGATTTTACATCATGGTCTGCTGCCTAAACCACGATTTCCCTTGGGGCCCTGTGGTTGTTTAAAGAAACAGTTCCCCTCAATATGAAACCTCTGAAATGTTAGTGAGAGTGGTTAAAGATGTGTGAACAATGTTTAAACTATTTATTTATAGAATTATGCAATGATAGCACTTAAAAAGTTTAAACGGGTCATCTAGTTGGATCCTTCATTTTACAGATGGGTAAATGAAGTTTTATGGATTTAAGATTAGCATAAGGCTAGGACCTTTCCCCTCAGTCACATTTTAAAAATATTATATAAACATTGACCATAAATGTATAAGCCCAGTTAGAGAAAATTAGCATGCCAGTTTTTCTATACTGAGTGTAGCTTTTCAAAGCAGTCACCCTGGAGTTGATATGGCTGATCCAGAGTTTTGTTGATGTTCAAATCATTTCTGGAATTGCCTTCAGAGCCCAATTATGATAAAGTCAGACTTGTAATATTTTGATCATGCCTTGTGTTTCCCTAGGTGCCCTTATCCCACTGAATTGTGTCTCATATTCCCAAGACTTGTTCTAAGTGATTTTTGATTGTTTCACTAATCAAATTCAACACAAACCCACAAAGTTTTGCTATTAGTTTAGATACTAAAATGGAAAAAGAATGAAATTAGAACACTCCCTACAACCATATACAAAAATAAACTCAAAATGGATTAAAGACCTAAATGTGAGGCCAGAGAGTATAAAACTCTTAGAGGAAAACATAGGCAGAACACTCTATGACATAAATCACAGCAAGATCCTTTTTAACCCACCTCCTAGAGAAATGGAAATAAAAACAAAAAAAAAAAATGGGACCTAATGAAACTTAAAAGCTTTTGCACAGCAAAGGAAACCATAAACAAGACAAAAGACAACCCTCAGAATGGGAGAAAATATTTGCAAACGAAGCAACTGACAAAGGATTAATCCCCCAAATATACAAGCAGCTCATGCAGCTCAATATCAAAAAAACAAGCAACCCAAACCAAAAATGGGCAGAAGACCTAAACAGACATTTCTCCGAAGAAGATATACAGATTGCCAACAAACACATGAAAGGATGCTCAACATCACTAATCATTAGAGAAATGCAAATCAAAACTACAATGAGGTATCACCTCATACCAGTCAGAATGACCATCATCAAAAAATCTACAAACAATAAATGCTGGAGAGGGTGTGGAGAAAAGGGAACCCTCTTGCAGTGTTGGTGGGAATGTAAATGGATACAGCCACTATGGAGAACAGTATGGAGGTTCCTCAAAAAACAAAAATAGAACTACCATACAACCCAGCAATCCCACTACTGGGCATATACCCTGAGAAAACCATAATTCAAAAAGAGTAATGTACCACAATGTTCATTGCAGCTCTATTTACAATAGCCAGGACATGGAAGCAACCTAAGTGTCCATCGACAGATGAATGGATAAAGAAGATGTGGCACATATATACATAAAAAAACGAAATTAAGTTATTTGTAGTGAGGTAGATGGACGTAGAGTCTGTCATACAGAGTGAAGTAAGTCAGAAAGAGAAAAATAAATGCTGTATGCTAACACATATACATATGGAATCTAAAAAAGAAAAAAAATGGTTCTGACAAACCTAGGGGCAGGACAGGAGTAAAGATGCAGACATAGAGAATGGACTTGAGGACACAGGGAGGGGGAAGGGTAAGCTGGGATGAAGTGAGAGAGTGGCATGGACATATATACACTACCAAATGTAAAATAGATAGCTAGTGGATAGATAGCATAGATAGATAGATAGATAGATAGATAGATAGATAGATAGATAGATAGCAGTCGCATAGCACAGGGATATCACCTCGGTGCTTTGTGACCACCTAGAGGGGTGGGATAGGGAACGTGGGAGGAAGATGCAAGAGGGAGGGTATATGGGGATATATGTATACATATATACACTGATTCACTTTGTTATAAAGCAGAAACTAACACAACATTGTAAAGCGATTATACTCCAATAAAGATGTTAAAAAAAATCAAGTGGAATTCTAGAGCTGAAAAACAAAATATCTGTATTTTAAAAATTTTCCCTGTATGTCTTTTGTCCATATTTCTATTGGGTGGATAGTCATTTTCTTATTTATAGAAACTTTTTAAACATTAAGGAAATTAGCCTATTGTCTGTTGTGTGTGTTGCAAAATTTTTGTTGTTGTTTGCCTTCTGACTTTGTTTACAGTTTTTCCATGGAGCAATTTAAAATTTTTATTTAGTTGAATTTAAAAATTTTTATGAAAAAAAAAAAGTGATACTGGCTTTAAACGGAGTCCTCAAAGAAGAGGCTCTGAATTCATTTATCTGTCATTACTTATTCACTCACTCACTCACTCATGGACCCGTTCAATCATAGAATATTTATTAAGGCTTACTTTCCTACCCAGCAATGTACTAGTGCGGCTCTGACAATTAGTGAGATCATATTTAGGATAAAGGTATGTATCAAAAGGTGACTATTTTAAAGGAGAAAAATACTCAATTCAATGTATAAATTTTGGGGAGGCATTGAAAAATCAATAATCTTCAAGTCACATCTTGTATATCGCCTATGTTGGGTACTCTAATTTGGGGGTAAATAGGCTCCAGACAACTTGGAGAAAGCTGTTCTGAAAGTTATTTGGGGGTATTGTGGAATACCCAGTCTAATATCCCAAAGAATGAGATATGACAGTCTGACATCGATTGTCTGAAAGTAGTAATTGCATTTAAAATTATCCAAGTTAACTAGGAGCTCCCAGTCTGCAAAATAAATTTCCAAAACTGAGTCATGCTTTTGTATGTGTGTAAAAGCTTTAGCATTTTGGGGAAAAATCAACTTTTATTTTAAAAAACCTTTCAAGTTTGAAAATAATACTGATATTAATAATAATATTTGCATCCATTTAGGTAAGACTTAAACATGCTATATTGTATTATTAGAATAAACGTGGAACCTATTTTGATGAATCAGTACTCTAGAGGCTGTTTCTGGGCAGGTTAACTGCTGGAGAATTAACTAATTAGGATTTCAATGGGTGGTGATCATTTTTCCTAATGATACCACACTCTTTAGGATAAAAGTCCAAAGGCCTAAAAGAGCAGGTGCTTCTGAAAGTAGTTGACCCCATAAAGACCAATTATATTAGAACCTATGACAATATTTTTAAAAGTATTCCTTATGACTCAGAAGAGGTTTTGAATTTTTTTCCATCCCCTCCATGCCTCCCACTGAAGCTTTTCTCAGCCGGCCTATGATTCCCTATTATTTACTTGCCGCTATGCCAAGGCAGCCATTGTCTTACCTACTGCTGATTCTTCTGCACCCCACCCTCTGCCACCAGTGCTATTGGCCCCATATAACCCACAGAAACCTGTTTTCTCACTACCTGCCATCTCTTCCAACTGATAAAGTTCCATTTCTGCAGTTTGCCTGTAAAAATAAGACCAGATCTCTACATCATAAATACTATAGTTATTCACTTGAGCATAAAACAACAGCACATAGAGGCTGATCTCATCTGTTAAGATAAAAACAGATCCAATCTCTGTGGTTCTGAGTGGCTCACTGGAGCCAAAGCACGTGGAGAAAACTGAAATTGGTGAGAATGTATAAAAGGTGGTTTGGTGGGTGGGAGAATTCTTTTGGAGAAGATTTTTTTCTCATGTCAAAGTGTCTGTGTTTTATTTGTTGTACTTTGTCTACTCTGGTTTTAAGGATGCTATGACTTCAAAAAGTACTGAATGATCCATCTCTATTTTTCAATGAGTATTATGTAAATTGTCAGTATTCAATAGAATGTTTAATAAATTTATAATTATACTTGGGACCTTATTTTCTAATGAGAGGTGTAGACAAATGAGCCATTCTTTCTTTTTAAGAGATGGAACGAACGGTGGTAGATTACATGTAAATCAGGTTGGAAAGTGATATAAATGACCTCTGTAAGTAATCACCCAAACATAAGGGATGTTTGGATGACAGGACTTGCTTTCTGTATTGCAAAATGTAGGCATTCATTTCAGCAAATTTATATTGAGCCCTTACATACTTTTTGGCAGGCATTATACTAAGCCCTAAAGATATAATAATGATGAAGGCACCATAAGTTCTTATCATCAAAGAACTTGGAGTTTAATGGAAAAAGCAATTCTGTGCGGAGTGACGCATGCTACTACAGTAGTCTAGGGTGTTAGAGATGGTACCACAGATGGTCTTGGGGATATTGCAGTAGGTTTCCTGGAAGAGGTAACATCTAAGTTAAGACCTAAGTTAAGATATTAGCTAGGAGAAAGGTAATGGTGTGTGTATGTGTGTGTGTGTGTGTGTGTACTTGCATGTGTGTAAGAGAAGTAGACTATTCCAGGTAGAGGGAATATCAAGTAGTTTATCAAGGCTGTAGTTAAAGTGCAAGGGATGAGTGGTCAGAGATGTAGCACTGAACTTTGCTTTCATAAATAACAACTTGGTTTTATGTTTGTGTTAGCATTTTTCCTCCTTGAGACTCTTCACTTATAACACAAATGTGCTTGAATGTATTCTCCCTTTGCTATACTAGTAAAAGACATATTTTATAACCAAGGAAACTGATTTTGGTTCTCAGTCTCCAGTGATATTGGGTTTCACCCTTCTGTCTTCATGGGCTGTAAACCTGTCTCTTGGAATTGAATTTAAGATACTTCTTTGCTTCTGTACATCTCATGTTTTCAAATCTTGAGTTCCTTTTGCTTTTTTATACCTGCTGAGTTGTCAAATACAGCCAATGAAGACCACTCTCTTCCTTTGGGTGGATTCCAGAGTTCTGTAAGTACTTACAAGTATTGGTTAACCACAAAGTTCATTCAGGTTTTTCCGTAAGATGGTATGGAAAAACCCAAACGAACTTTTTAGCCAATCCAATACTAAACAATTGACCCACCCACATAAATTTCAAAGTACCTTGGCATGCATAATTTCAAACAAAACAACATAATAATTTTTGTTGTTGTTGTTGTTGTTTTTCTCTGGCTGTGTTTTAAGATAATAAGCAAACTAGAAGCTTGGGGTATTGGCTCAACACTAGTCAGAGGAGAACAGGCAATGTACCACCCCACTACTTGCCTGGGTCTGTGATAGTACCTGATAGCCAAATCATCCCTTGACTGCTTATTCTCAGATGGTTAACTGAAGAGAAAATAAACTTTCACCTCATCTTTCACTGTTACATTTCATTGTTAGAACAGATGAAACATGCTATATTCTAACTGTTATACTGACTATGACCCCCATGAGGGCTATAATTTAGGCTTTTCTTCTGCTGTGGCTAGAACAAATATCAACATATTTGTATGAAATCAGAAAGCAGATTTTTACTAGTTCACCTGGAGAAAATGGTATGGTGACCTATTTCTATGTTTTGACTCTCTGGCTGTTATGGATTGAATTGTGTTCCCCCAAAAAGTATGCAGAGTCCTCAACCCCAGTACCTCAGAATTTGGAAATAGGATCATTGCAGATGTAATTAGTTAAGAGGAGGTCATACTGGAGTAGAGTATGTCCCTAATTCAAAATGGCTGGTACCTTTCTAAAAAGAATGCCCTGTAAAGAGACGTACATAGGAGACTACAATGTGAACATGAAGGTGGAGACCAGAGTGCTGTGTCCATGAGCCAAGGAATGCCAAAGATTGCCAGTAAACCATCAGAATCAAGGAAAGAGGCACAGAACAGATTTTCTCTCACAGCCCTTGGAACAAACCAACTCTGGTGACTATTCAGTCTTGGATTTGTAGCCCCTAGAATCATGAGGCAATAAATATCTGTTGTTTAAGCCACCCATTGTGTGCTCTTTAGTTCTGGCAGTCCTAGGAAACAAATACACTGGCCAATGGATTAATTTCCACCCCTTAGGCACCTTGCCAAAATAGATTCCTGGGAGCCTCCCAGTTTAGAGGACTATGTCCTTTATTCTCCTGGATAATATGGTCACTTTTTGGCAACTGGTCTCATCTATCATTGATTGCCTATGAGTGTCATCTATCACTGTCAAAGACTATAGTAAATTCTGAAACTAATTTACATATAATAAAAAGCCAAATGAATCAGCTGTGATGTAGCTCTAACTAAAAATTTATGGAGAATAAACATTCTATAATTTGGGAATTGATCTTTTATGGGTTGTGGATAAGACTGAATATCTACTATATATATTTATAAGATGACAGAATGAGGACACATATAATTATGCATGTTTATTCTCAGTTCCTATTGAACTGAGTTGGTTTTTTCCTCTCAAATTTATTATGCAAGTATTATAAGCTCAGCAGCAAATAGGGGACAGGTCAGTGTAGCGTCCATATTTCTGTTTGCATGGAGGCAAAGCTAGAAAGGAATCATGATATACTTCAAGAATTTGTGCCTATTTTAGATTAAGGTAGAATATGGTTGTATTCATGTTGTAGAAGGTTATTGCAAAAAGTAATAACAGTGAGTTTTTTCTCTCTATGGGTGATTCACTTCATGTTTAAATAAATGAATATTTAAACATGAAATTAAACATGAATATTTTTATTCATTAAAAATATTTTTTAATGAAAAATGAATATTTCTATTTCAAGACATGTTTTTATGAATAAGAGAATGCTTTCAAGACTATTGAAGAGAAAGCTTCCCATTTTTGGAGGGCATTTTATTTTCTTTGGATTAACCAAGTAGCATCTCAATGCCCATTTTTAGCATAAAATTTATTGGGGTCCTGTGGGAAATATGTTTCCTTCTGGTGGAGACTGTGAAGCCCACACAGTAAAGTCCGATAATCTTCTCCCATAGGGATCATCCTTCTTGTGCCTCCACCATGATTCCAATGTTAGACTATCATTGAATTTCTTGAAATCTTAAAAAAAAAATTTATGGAAAATTTGAAACATATAAACACAGAGAGAGACTAGTACAACAATACCCCATATACTCCATCATCTAGCTTCAGATATTATAAACAGTTTGCCAATCTCATTTCATCTATCCCTTCACATTTTCTGGGGTGGGGATGGGTTCAAGCTGTACTATTTCTCTTTTAAATACTTTATTATACTTCTTTAACAGAAAAAGATATTTTTCTTTTACTCAACCACAAGGTCAAGCTCATATCTAACAAAATGAACAATAACCCCTTAATTTCACATACTATTCAGTCCATGGTCAAATTTTCCTGATTGTCTAAAAAATGCTTTACAGAGCGTTTGTTTATTAAGGGTCCAAACGAGTTTGGTATATGGCATTTTGTTTACTTACCTCTTACGTTGCTCTTAATATGTAACATTTCTCCCCATACTACCTCCTCTGCACTGTTTGTTTAATAAAGGAACCACGGTGTTTGTCTATCATATTTTCCCATATTCTGACCTTTTGCTTTCTCATGGTGTGTTTTAACTTTTTTGTCTATCCTTGATATTTCCTATAAACAATAGATAGATCTAAAAGGTTGGTTAGATTCAAGTTAATTTTTTTTCTTCTGGCAAGAATACTTCCTTGATAGGACTATTTATCTCTTATTTCATAAAACAGGAGATACATAATGTCTGGTTGTCCCATTTATGTTTGGATTGACATAACATTCAAGAGTTGTCAGCCTGATCCATCCATCTTAAAAGTCCCTGTCAACCTTTGGTCTTTGATTTTCACAGCCATGGATGTGTTAATTAGATCCATTATTTCTTTAGGGATTACAAAATAGTAATTTTATTTTTTATCTTTACTGGGGTATAATTGACAAAATTGTAATATATTAAAAGTGTACAATAAGATGCTTTTACATATGTATATATTGTGAAAGAATTCTCATCATTGTATTAATTATATCCATCACCTCACATACTTACCTTTTTTTCTTTTTCTTTTGTTTTTTGTTTTTAGTGAGAACACTTAAATTCTACTCACTTAGCAAATTTCAACTATGCAACACAGTGCTATGAACTATAGTTACCATGTTATACATTAGATCCTCAGACTTTATTCATCTTACCAGAATTCACCATTTTACTCTCTCTTTCTACGTATTCAATTTATTTTTCCAGATTCCACATGTAAGTGATACTTTTCAGTATATTTTTTCTCAGTCTGGTTTATTTCACTTAGAAAAATGCCCTCCAGGTCCATTCTGTCATTTGCAGATGTTAAAGCACCCTTGCATCCCAGGAATTAATCCCACTTGATCATAGGGTTTGATCCTTTTAATGTGCTTTTGAATTCAGTTTGCTAATATTTTGTTGAGAATTATTGCATCTATGTTCATCACGGTTATTGGCCTATAGTTTTCTTTTCTTGCAGTGTCCTTTTTGTGATGGTATCAGAGTAATGCTGGCCTTGTAATATGAGTTTGGGTGTGTTCCCTTCTTATTCATGAGGTAGCATGTTATACATTCTCCTTTGCATCTTCCTTATTTCACTTAAAATACACCAAGAGATAATTCTATTTCAGTATATTGATATTTTTCTTTTTTTCTAATTTTGTAAACTTTTTATTTATTTATTTATTTTTAAATTTTACTTATTTATTTTTGGCTGGGTTGGGTCTTCGTTGCTGCGCGCCAGCTTTCTCTGGTTGCAGCGAGCAGGGGCTACTCTTCGTTGCAGTGCGCAGGCTTCTCACTGTGGTGGCTTCTCTTGTTGTGGAGCATGGGTTCTAGGCATGTGGGCTTCAGTAGTTGTGGCTCGCAGGCTCTAGAGCACAGGCTCAATAGTTGTGGCGCACGGGCTTAGTTGCTCCGCGGCATGTGGGATCTTCCGCGGATCAGGGCTCGAACTGGTGTCCCCTGCACTGGCAGGCGGACCTTTAACCACTGCGCCACCAGGGGAGTCCCGATATTTTTCTTATTTTTTATAGCTTCCCAAACGTACCATAGTTTATGCATATGCCGTAATGTATTAATCAGTCCCCTGTTGTTAAACATTTGGATTGTTTCCAGTCTTATGTTATTACAAATTAAGTATATTTTTGCCAGTATATCTTTGAGATAGATTCCTAGATTTGAGATTGCTAGATAAAGATAAATGCATATGCAATTGTAAATTGCCAAATTTTTCTCCACAAGGTTGGTATCATTTCACATTTTCTTCAATATTCAATGAGAATGTCTGTCTTCCTAGAGCCATGCTAACAGTATATACTGTCAGGTTTTTAAATTCTTGCTAATCTAATAGGTAAATGGTGGTATTTCAATGTTATTATTTTGGATTTCTCTTATTAAGACTGAGATCACATTTCCTTTACATTTTCCCCCTATTCACTGTTCATATATTTTTTCCATTTTTTTAACTGGTTGTATGTCTTCATTTTTCTTAGTTTTCATTTTATTTAATTAAAGTTTTTAAATTAAAAATTTAATTATTTTATTGAAGTATAAATTATATTAATATATAAATATATATAAATCATGTTAGTTTTAGGTATACAATGTATTGATTTGGTATTTGTGTGTATTGTGAAATGATCACCACAAGTCTAGTTAACATCTGTCACCATACGTAGTTACAAAACTTTTTTCCTTGTAATTAGAACTTTTAAGAACTATTCTCCTAGCAAGTCTCAAATATGCAATACAATATTATTGATTAATAAAACGTGGTATACGTGTATATACATACACGTATACCACGTTTTATTAATCCATTCATCCATTGATGGGCACTTAGGTTGTTTCCATAGCTTGGCTATTGTCAGTAATGCTGCAATAAACATGGCCGTGCATATATCTTTCCAAGTTAATGTTTTCATTTTTTTGGATAAATACCCAGAAGTGGATTTTGCTAGATCATAGGGTAGTTCTATTTTTAATTTTTCGAGGAAAATCCTTACTGTTTTCCATAGGGACCACACCAATTTATCTTCCCACCAATAGTACACAAGGGTTCCCTTTACTCCACCTCCTCGCCACACTTGTGGAGCTTACCACATATGTTTTCTTCTAGGAGTTTTGAAGTTTCAGGTCTTATGTTCAAGTATTTAATCCATTTAAAATCTATTTTTGTGTATGGTGTAAAATAGCGGTCCAGTTTCATTCTTTTGCATGTCCAGTTTTCCCAACACCATTTACTGAAGAGACTGTCCTTCCCCCCTTATATATTCTTGGCTCCTTTGTTGTAAATTAATTGACCATATATGCATTGTTTTATGTCTGGGCTCTGTGTTCTGTTCCATTGATCTATGTGTCTGTTTTTATGCCAAAACCATATTGTTTGATTACTATAAGTTTGTATAGTTTGAAATCAGGGATACTTTCCTAATTTTTAGACAATGTTTATATATTTGGTATACTGGCCCTTCATCAGGAATTTAATTAGTTAAATTTTTCCCAGTTTGTCACTTGTTTTTTGACTTATAGCATTTTTTCCCATGCTATTTAAAATTTTTATTAGCCATATATTACTTTTTATTTTATTGTACCTGGATTTTGAGTGAAAGTAAAGAAAATTTTCTCTGCTTCTAAGCTTTAAAGGAATTTAAAAAAATTTTCTTCTCATGCTTACCTGGCTTCATTATTTACGTTTAGAAATCTAATCTATTTGGAATTTCCCTTGGTGTATGGGATCATACACCATTCTATCTTTTCAAATGACTGTCCAGATGTCCTAATACTCACTTAAGAAGTCTGTCTTTTCTTCACTGTTTTGAGATTCTGTCTTTATTAACTACTAAATCTTTAATACCCTTGGGTCTAATGCACTAGGACTTCTAGATATTTGTTGAGAGTTTAAACTTCTCCATTATATTGCTGCCTTGGCATCCATTTCATGTGGCCATGTGGCCTGCAGGGGCTATCAACTGACACTAGACCCTTCAGCGCTTGCTCTAGATAATTTACAAGTAAATGTAAATTCCTGATATGACTCCCCCAATGACCCTTTTGATAGAGAGTGATGTCCCTCACCTCCCAGGGCACTTACACTTTGTGCTTCTTAGGTAAAACCCTGAAGAGGTCACCAAAACCCCAGTCTTTTTGGTTTTAATTAACCAATCTGGCTTTAGCCTAGGCACTCCAAAGCACTCCACCAAAGGACCCTAAAAAAAGCATGTGCCTCAGGTCCTACCGCTCTTTCTCCTGCACCCAGCCCTGACTTCCTTGCATGGCCCCTTGAGGCATGCCATGAACTTTTCCCAGGATGTCTAGAAGTAATAAACATCCTATTTTAATTTCCCTTGTGATCTTTTGTTGAAAGTTGATGGCTCACCATTCCACACCCCAGGGTCTACTTAAGTGCTAATTTAACAAAGTCACAACAATATTCTATTCCACTCATCCTTTTTTTATGCTACAATACCACAATTTTAAATATAGAGATTTTTATAATACATTTAACTGGCTGGCAGAGTTAGCTCTCCATTTCATTGTTCTTCTTTTTCAATATACTCCTGGAGATTCAGGTTTGTTTGTTTCTTCTATGTGAGCTCTGTAGTCAACTTGTTTAGGCTCCTGAAAAAAGTTAAAGGTATTTTATTGGTATTCATTAATTCTATAAGGAAACTCAGGGAGAATCAACATTTTTATGATGTTGAGTCCTTCTATCCAGGAACGTGGTAGGAATTTCTATTTTTCAAGTCTCTTTTTGTGTCTTTCAAGTAGGGTTTTCTAGTTTTCCTCAAGAATTTTACACATTTCTTTTTGTTGTTTTTGTTTTTCTCTTTCCTTATATTTTCCAACTGGTTATTGTTCTTATATGTGAAAGCTATGGATTTCTGTATGCTGATTTTAAATCCTACTACTATACTAAATTTTCTTATCATTAGTAGTAGTTATCCATTAATTACTTTGACTTTTGTAAATATAAAAATATCATCTGCATATAGAGATAGTTCTATCTATCTTTCTCATTCTTAATGCTTCTGATTGCTTTATCTTGTCTAATTGCATTGGTTAAGCTCCCCAATACAGTATTAAAGAATAAGGAAAAAGAAAGCATTCTGGTCTTGTTCTAGTGTTGCCTTATGTTGGTTTTTTGCTGAGGCATATATATTTATCAGATTAAAGAATATACAGCAATTCTTATTTTATTGAATATTCTTTACATGATTTTCTTTTTTTTTTTTTTTTGGTCAAATGTCTTCCTGACCTCTATGGAGTGATTGTATAATTTTCCTGCTTAAATAATATTGAGCACTTTTGTATTACTGAAATAAAAATAATTTTGTAATAATGTACTTTTTAATATACTGTAAAATTGTGTCCTCAGAATATTTAAGATTTCTGCAACAATATTTATAAATGAAATTGGTCTGTATTGTGTGTATGTTTTCAGTATTTGTCTGGTTTTAGTATCAATGTTATACTAACTTTATAGGAAGAATTTTGAAAATTTGAAGCTGTTTTTCTTTTTGTACTCTGGACCATTTAAAGTATTTCAGGGATTATATGATATTTAAATGTTTTATATAATTCTCTTGTGGAAACATCTGGGGTTGGTGGCTTTATTTTTATTTTATTGTTTTAAATTTGTGGGAAGCTCTTTGATGACATTATTTCTTCTATGGAGATTGGTCTATCTCTACTGATTTCCTAGGAAATTATCAATTTTATCTAGGTTATATTTATTTGACAGCATTGTACAATGCATTGTCTCATGCACTTTTTTTATTTGAAAAATTTCCTTTGGTTTTTCAGTAATTTATTTTTGCATTTGCTCTTTCTAATATTTGTACTCTAATATTTCTTTCTTGTCTTGTAATTGAATTTCCCCTTATCAGAGGCACCTTCCTTGAGCACCCAATCTAAAGTAGCTCCCTCTCCTTTTTTCTCTAGTCTGTATTATTTCCTTCCCAGCAATTATCACCTTATGAAATTGACCTATGAAATTGTCTTGTTTATTCTTGTGGTCTCGGTACATAGAACATGGCCTGATTAATAACTTTTCTGAAATGAATGAGTAAATGAATGAGTGAATGCATCTTTTATGTGCCCAGAGACAGATGCAAGCTTTAGGAGAAGAGAAGATTACTACAATTTCTGTTGCATTTTTTGGTGCCTTTCTCCAGGCAGAAATTATATAGTTCCTTAGTCTTCTATAGAAGAGAGAGGTCAGTCTTTTGTACAGGCCTTGGTGTATCTTTGAAGTTGAAGTTCTTTCCAAATACAAGGTTGTTCATTTCAAAGTGTAGTCACCTGAGATTGTGGGCTAGCTCTATGGACAGCTAGGTAGGAAAGAAAATTGAAGAATGGTCAAGATCCTGGCAAAATTGGATGCTCCGTCAGCTGCCCCCGATAATTTGTTTAGGTACATCTAGGCAGAGAGAACAAGGCTGGTCAAGGCAACACTGGGGCTTTGGGCCCTAAACCCTAGCAACCAGGACTGGACCTTGTGTGAAGTGTGGGAGCTCTAGTGCATTTTTGTTTTTAAGTCTCCATCAGTGTTTATCAAACTTGAGTAATAAATTAACTGCAGTTAAAAGGAAAAACAAATTTATTATGGATACCATAATTTTACTTAAAGTCTGTTAATAAAATATTAGCTAAGTATGTAGAGACAGAATTAGGCATAAATTTGTTTTACTTATCAATCTTACACACCTCTAAAAACTAAATAAATTTTAAAATTTTAAATATAATGAAAAGCCACAAACCAGTAAGAATCAAATAACAGCAATTATTAAATGTGATGCCTGATGCTGTTTTGCTGAAATTAAATTGCCACTTGTAATGTGATTATGGTTCTCACTGCTTTTGTATGGGCTCTTTTGAGTCTGCCTGTCTTTGCTATGGTGAACTGTGATGACTCACTTCTAATCATCACTCTTCTCTGTTCTATTGCAAAGTTCGTATTTGAGCAAATGCTGTGGCATCAGTTGGTCTTCACATGGCACAAAGAACCAATTACATTTAAGCCCATCTTCTTTTCTTAATAATTGGTGCCAAAGTAATACCATTCTATTAATACTTCAAATAGCAGCATAAACTATTGATTACAAGGTGAAGCTGGGAACGACATGGCTCGGGTTTGAATCCCAACCTCATCAGGTGTCAGCTGTGCATTTTGGGGTGAGTTAATAAGTGTTCTATGCTTTTCCTTCATCTCTAATAGCAGAGAATACTTTATCTCATGGCTGTTGTGGGGATGAATAAGGTATGTATGTTGAACACTTACCAGAGGGCCTATCATATAGCAAGCACTCAATATAGTCCATCGTTGCTTATGTAAATATTGTAAGACTTGGCTTGGCATCAAAATACAAAATGTAAAATTCTTAAAGGTAATTATTGAACTCCTGGAAAGACCTCAGTTTGAAAAACACTGACCTACACTAAAAGCAGACAAAATAGACATTCTGACTCATTTTTCTTCCTACAACCTAATATGAGCCATTTGGATTGTGGCTTCGAACCTTTCAAGTTTCACAGTATATTTAGAATACTAAAAGTTTTGGGAGTACATTTGAAGAGATTAAAAAGTAATCACTGGTATAGAGAAAGAGCAAATTTCAGGATGAAAAAAAAAAAAACACTTGTATTCATTCCGGAACCTGAGATTAGACAACACTGTATACTTTGATAAATGTGTACAATTTATTTTTACTACTGATGAGAAAACAGCCATAATGATAACACCTGTCAGGTAGAACATTGAGTTGAGCGAGGATTTGTGTGACATGTCGTAGAGCAGTAAAGGGCTTTTAACCTTCTGCAGGTATGAGGTATCGACAAAATTCAGCTAACGCCAAAGAAATACCACATGATCAGTGGAACCTGGAAGGACTTAGCTTTGGGAGTATATAAGTACACAGGGCAGTAAACAGTTCTATACAGATAACGACAGGCTGCTAAAAGTGATCAATTAGAGTAAGAATAATATTATCTTTACCTGGAGCCCGAATAACTGTGCATATTGACTGACCAACATTTAGCAGAGAGTTCAGCACAGCAGTGTGCTGTAGCCCACAATTTGAGGCTCACCACTGCCCTAGCTCAGAGGTTCTCAACATTGTCTGTACCCAAGTAACACTTTAAACTTTTCATTTTATTGCTGTGATAAGAGGCCCAGAGTCAGTGGGTTTTAAAATCTCCAAGGTACTTTTAATGGGCAGCCAGGGTTGAGAAGCACTGTTCTAGATATTATTACTATATTGGTAAGAAGAATAAAGGAGTGATGGACTCAGGGAACTTTGTGCTAAAGGTAACAAGCTATATCTTGCACCAATTCACCTTGTTTACACTTCTTCCAATACAATCCCATCTTTTAGTAATGGGGCACAATTTTAATTTTATCCTTGTAATACGTAAATTCTTTTCTGAAGATATCTAGGGGTTCTGGAGCTCTCCCTAGAAGCTAAAGTAGTCCACTAATAAATTTCTGGTCAACCCTAGAAAACGCTAGAAAATTCAAGAGAGCACATATTGGCCGAGCTCCTAGGAACAAGGCATTGTACCAAGTGTGGGAAGTAGGAAAGAAGCCATACGAATATGATACTGGGGAGAAGGCCTGTTCATTACAGTGTTGTTTTAAATTGTGAAAACTTGCAAAATAACCTGACTGTCCTTCAACAGGGAAAATGGATCAATAAGCTATGGTGTTCCGTACAAGGGAATGCTGTAGAAAAGTTAACATGAGTGAACTAGAGTGGCCTGTCTCAAGGTAATTATCAAAATATGTGGCAAATATGGTAAGTTGCAGATCATATGTACTGCATGTTAGTAAGCACCATTTAGAAAAAGTTTGAAAATGTGCAAAACAACAATGTATACTATTTTTGGATATACACAATGGGAAAAATGAGAAAAGATGTGAGAAAAAAATTGGAATGGTGATACTTCTGTGTGTGTAAGCTCCATGAAAGCAGGGGTTTTTGTTTCATTTACTGATGTACTTCCATTCCTAGACCAGTTCCTGGCACTTAGTAATGCCTGAAAAATATTTATGGACTGAAACAACTGGAAAGTGGGAAAGAAATGGAATCAGGAATGGATCTGCAAGGTCTTCAAATATAAATGCTACTTTTATTTCTTAAAAAAATTAGGTAATAATGGCAAAACACAAACATTTGATAGAGCTTAATGGTGGATACATGGGTGTCCATTATGTTATTCTTTTGACCTTTTCTATATGCTTGAAATATTGCATTGAGAGTTTTAAAAAGAGTAGATGCAGAACAGACAGAAATTAACATGACTGGTGAGAATGACTGAGATTTCAAATCTGGGTGACTGGAGAATAGCAATGCCTCTAAGAGTTGCAATTACTAAATGGAAATCAGGAATGAAACAGAGGGTGACAGCACCACTTTTGGATGCATGATATTTAAAATTCTGGCTGGATTTCATCTAGAAATGCCCCCAAACCTACTGGAAATGTTCATTCTGATGTCATCAGTTTTGAGAAAAAAGAATCAGGATATAGTTTAAGGGCTTCACACTCAGTTTTTCCTGATGTACATTTAGAGCAACACAGTTAGAAGCTGAAAAACCATGGAAAGTTCCTGAAAAAGCAATATTAATGAAGGGACCTGCCATTTCACTCAAAATTAATACCTGATTGCCGTAAATGCTAAGGGATTAAAAGCCTTGGCATATGGAGGTGGTGAGCTCTGGGGTAGGAGCAGCTGGAGGGCAGTGTCATTCTGGGCCAACAGAGCAGGCCTTTCTTGGACCAAGATAAAATTGGCCTGTGAGGTTGGTGGCACAAATAATACTAGGCTCCCACAGACAGCTTTTGGGTTTAACTTCTGATTCCTTTCCCTCCTCTCTCTCTCCAAGTGGGTAATTGGTCCACATGAGACCAGACAGACCCCTAGCACTTAATTATCTGGACTTGGTCCTCAGGGCTTGTACTTAAATAGCCTGGCTCTTAGCAGGAGGAGATGAAGACTGGCTGGAATAAAAACTCTTCAGTGAGAGTCAAAAGGCCTGGATCCCTGTCCTGGTTCTGTCATAAACCATCTGGTAAGTTTTGGATAAGTTCCTTAGTATTTCTGAGTCTTATCAAGGATTTGATCTTGAAAGTCTCTGAACTCTATGGCTGCTATGATAAATAGATTTCATCTTTATTGCCTTTGTAGACCGATTCATAGTAGCTACTTGGAGAAGTGTATGGAAAAGACTTCGGAGATGGTGTTTGGGTCCAGTGGGAAAGTGTGATCTCATTGATTTGCACTGTCTGACATGTGTGGGGTCCAGATTAGCAGCCAAATAATGGTCTTTGCCCTTCCTGATCTACAGAATTCTATAAGTGTGCCTTTTCAGGGATAAGATATATAGGTAGAGTTTCCAGAAGGTGAAGAAAACCATTTCTTACCCAACTTCAACCCTCTTCCCCTCCAACAAAGTACACAAGTTCCCCTCTTGGCTGATAGATAACATTGGACACTAGAGAGAGGGGGGAAAAAGGCAGGATATTTATCCCAGGATGAATCTACATGTACTCTTTGTGGTTTTCCCTGTGTTAAATCTGCAGTGCCATCTACTGAATCAGGTAGGAAATAGTACAAAGACTATAAAAGCGTCACAGATGACAATGAAAGGAAATCTGCTTTTCATTTAAGACCACATATTTTAATCTCATAATTTAGCTGTACTTTCATTATAATAGTTTGATAGATGAACCCTTTTGAGAAACTCTCACACCATTTTGAATTCCATATAAATAACAATCATGAGTGGTTGTCAATACATGTTGAATCACTTGTTTCCCTTTTTTAAAATGAGTATTTTAAGTGATAGAGTTGAAGATTAAAAACACAAAGCCCCAAAGTACATTTCTGATGTTCTTGTAGCCACAGTAAGGTTTGTTCAGAGTCTATTAGATTTTGCTTCAAATTAGTATTCCCAGTACTGTTTATACTAGTGTCATGAAAAAAGTTTCATGATCCAGTAAATTTGGGAACTACTATATGCTCAACCCCTCTTTCACAGATTCACAATGTACATTAGGATAATAGAGGTTTTCAGACACTCTGAAGGCAAGAAATCTATTTGTTTGTCTAATTCAATGTTTCCTAAATTTAGTTGAACATAGCTTATTTATTTTAAAACATTTCAAATATTGGTCTTTCATATGCCAGACACAGTTCTAGGTTCTTCATATGTGTTAACTGATTTATGCTTCATTACAGGCATCTGATTTTACCTCTGTTTTACAGAGGAAATTGTTGAAATGGTAGAAGCAACTTTTGCAGAGCATATAGTTAGAAAGTGGCAGTGTTAGACTTAAAACCCAGGCCTGCCTGGTTCCTAAGAACATGCTATTTCCAATTGTATCACATGGCCTCTCAACAGGACCTTTCAGGTATCTAATGGCTGAGGACAGAATCTCCTGCTTGGCAAGAGGGTGGGAGTCATAAGAGCGCTGCTTTCAGTTGGCTCTTCCCTGGGGTAGAGACACTTTTAAAGTACACTCATGTAGAAGCGAGTGATTCTCTTCTCCTGGAGGTAAGAAATTGTGGCCTGCTGTGCTAGATGGTCTTTGCGTGCTGCTCCTCAAAAACTTAACCATCTACTTCCAAAGCTGCTGTTGTTTTGGAGAATAACTGGAGAGAATGGATGTCTCTAGGGAATTCTTAATTTGCATAAAATGCTTCACCTCTAGTTTCTTCCCAGGTCTGTACTAGGCACTGGGTTTCTTAGCCATGAAAGCAGAATTTATAGTCTAATGCTCTGAGATTCAATTTTCAAAGTCACTTTCCTGAAGGGATCATAGATTTTGTACCTTACCAATAAAGAACAGCTATTAAAGAACAGATAACTCCAGAAGGTCACTATCCAGAAGCTATTTTTAGGCAGACTATTTTGGGTACTTTATATAGAAAAGCCAGATGAGAGCAGGCTTTTAGAACAGAGGACAGGAAAAGATGGGCCCTGTGACTCCTGACTCTATCTCTCACTTTCTGTGTGCTTCTCAAAGTCTCAGTGTCCTCAGGTGTTAAAAGGAAGTGAATGGGGCTTCCCTGGTGGCGCAGTGGTTGAGAATCTGCCTGCTAATGCAGGAGACACGGGTTCGAGCCCTGGTCTGGGAAGATCCCACATGCCACGGAGCAGCTGGGCCCGTGAGCCACAGCTGCTGAGCCTGCGCGTCTGGAGCCTGTGCCCCGCAACGGGAGGGGCCGCGATAGTGAAAGGCCCGCGCACCGCGATGAAGAGCGGTCCCCGCACCGCGATGAAGAGTGGCCCCCACTTGCCGCAACTAGAGAAAGCCCTCGCACGAACCGAAGACCCAACACAGCCAAAAATAAATAAATAAATAAATAAATAAATAAATAAATAAAATAAATTAATTAAAAAAAAAAAAAAAAGGAAGTGAATGTACCTAGTTCTTGAGGCTGAATTGAATACCAAATGAGATCCTGAATATCTATATTCTCCCACTCCAAATTCTTATGAGTCTATAAAACCCAACAAAGACAATGACATAGGAATACAATTGACAAGATTTATTAACATGGTGGAGGAAACTTGTACGTCTGACCCATGTTGTAGAAGGTGTTTTGGATGCCCCCCCCCCCCGTCTTCAAGTGGTAGATTAAAAAGAAAGTGAATTTTAACAGTTTGATCAGGAGAGAGGTGGCCAAGATGGTGAAGTAGGAAGACCCTGAGCTCCCCTTCTCCCATGGACACACCGAAATTACAACTACTTACAGAGCAACCATCTATGAGAATGACCTGAAGACTAGCAGAAAAGATTTTCCACAACTAAACACATAGAAAGGAATCATGAGACAGGTAGGAGGGGTTAGAGACACGGTGTGATCAAGACCTACTCCCCTGAGTTGGTGACCCACAAACAGGAGGAGTATGACAATTGTAGAAGTCCTCCCCAAGGAATGAGGGGTACAAGTCCCCATCAGATTCCCTATCCTGGGAGTCCTGCACTGGGAAGACAAGCTCCCAGAATGTCTGGATTTGAAAACCAGCAGGGCCTATGTTTGGGCAAGCCAGAGGGTTATAGGAAACAGAGACTCTGCTCTCAAAGGGCACATGCAAAATCTCGTGCTCTCAAAGTCCCAGCACAGAGGCAGTAGCTTGAAAGGAGCCTGCGTCAGACCCACTTGCTGATCCAGGAGGCAAGAGGGACTGCCCCTGGGGATGGAGATGTTGGTGGCAGCCATGTTTGAGAGCTCATTCTACCATAAAAACACTCATTCTGGCAAGCACCATTTTAGAATTCTCTCTCTAGACTATTGGCCCTGGGGACCCAGTCCCACCTTCCAGAAGGCTGGCACCAGCTCCATGCCCCCCCCATGCCCACGCCACACAGCCAACCGTGCAGGAAGCCTACCCTTATCTCCAGCAGGCCTACAACCACTGCACAGGGCACAGCCTCACAACCAACCGAACCCAAGGCCAGCCCTGCCTACGAGCACACCCAGAGCAGTCAGCCCACCACAACAGAAAGGCACATGCAGCCCACAGAGAGGACACCCCTAGACCACATAGCTCTGGTGACCAGAGGGGCGTATGCTATTAGGCCACACAGGATGTCTTCTACATAAGGCCACTTCTCCAAGATTGGGAAATACAACCAACCTACCTAATGCATAGAAATAGACACAGAGAATTGGGCAAAATGAGGACACAGAAAAATATATTCCTAATAAAGGAACAAGACATAACCTCAGAAAAAGAACTAAAAAAAAGTGGAGATAAGCAATGTATCCGATAAAGAGTTGAAGGTTATGATTATAAAGATGCTTACTGAACTCAGGAGAAAAATGGATGAACATTGAGAATGTCAACAAGGAGAAAATATAGAGAAGAAGCAAACAGAGCAGAAAAATATGACTGAAATAAAAAATACACTAGAAGGAATCAACAGTAGATTAGATGATAAAGAGGCATGGATCAATGAACTGCAAGACAGAGTAGGGGAAATCATCCAAGCTGAACAGAAAAAGGAAAAAAGAATTTAAAAAAATTAGTATAGTTTGAGACCTCTAGAACAACATCAAGTGTACTAACATTGGCATTTTATGGGTCCCAGAAAGAGAAGAGAGAGAGAAAGTGGTATTTCTTCTTATTTGAAGAAATAATAGCAGAAAACTTCCCTAATCTGGGAGAGGAAACAGACATCCAAGTCCAGGAAATACAGACAGTCCAAAACAAGATGAAGCCAAAGAGGTCCACACAAAGACACGTTATAATTAAAATGGCAAAAATTAGAGATAAAGAGAGAATCTTAAAAGCAGCAAGAGAAAAGCAACTAGTTATACCCAAGGGAACTCCCATAAGACTAGGAGCTGACTTTTCAGCAGAAACATTGCAGGCCAGAAGGGAGTGGCATGATATATTTAAAAGGATGAAAGGAGAAAACCCTGCAACGAAGAATACTCTCTTCAGCAAGACTATCATTCAGATTTGAAGAAGAGATAAAGAGTTTTAGACAAGCAAAAGCTAAAAGAGTTCAGTATCACTAAACAAGCTTTACAAGAGATGTTAAAGGGACTTCTCCAAGTGGAAAAGAAAAGACCACAATAGAAATATGAAAATTATGAAAGGAAAAATCTCACTGCTAAAGCAAACATACAGTAGAGATAGTAGATCAACCACTTATGAAGCTAGTAGGAAGGTTAAAAGACAAGAGTAGCAAAATCATTCATATCCACAATAAGTAGTTAAGGGATACACAAAACAAAAATATGTAAAATATGATGTTGACAGTAGTAAATGTGGTGGAGGGAGAAGTAAAAATGCAGGGTAGTTAGAATGCATACGAATTAGATTATCAACTTAAAATAGTTAAATATAGGTTGTTATATATGAACCTCATGGTAACCACAAACCAAAAACCCATAATAGATACACACATGAAAAAGAGAGAGGAATTCAAGCATAACACTAAAGATAGTCATCAAATCATAAGGGAAGTGAGCAAAAGAAGAAGAAAGAAACAAGAACTATAAAAACAACCAGAAAACAAGCAACCAAATGGCAATAAGTACAAAACTCCAGAGATTCAAGGTCAAACCTGCCAGAGGTCTACTTGCCCAAGGAATCCAGGTGCTTGGGGTGAGGGGAAATTGACCCTTGCCATTTAGCTCCTCTACAAAACTCCTCTTGGTTCTGCGGGGATCATTGAAACACCAAAACCTGCACTTGATGGGGAAGGAGCTCACTCTAATGGGGGTTACCGTGCACCATCTTGCTGGGGAGATAATATCAGTTGCAAGGGAAGGGCTAAGGAATGCCTCAGGGTGGGGGTGTCTTCAGCTTGGCTTCTAGCCTAGCTTCCTGCAGACCATCTCTTTGTCTGCAGAGGAGGGGAGCTGTAACAGATGATGTGATTTAACAGAGTGGTTGCGTTAGTTTGTATCCTATGAGAAGCAGGTGCCGGGCATTTCATCTTTACAAGGACGCAGTAACAGGCCCAGAGCTGGTTCTTCACTGCAGATGACACGGCCTGGCTCCAGAACCCCGCGGACCTGCACTGCAGATGCCTCGTTAGGGCTTGCCATGCACTTCGCACTACGTCTTTTACCACCACCGACCCCAACACTGCAGGGTCTTTTGGTTCATATGGCCCAAGGGACAGGGCTGCTTATTCTTCAGCCTGGACCTGCCGCAGAGCCCTTTCTTACTCCAGGTCCCACTCAAGCGGGCAGCCTCCTGACACCTCGTATGTTGACTAAAGCAGCATTTCTAAGTGAGCGTTGTCCTGTTTCCAGAACCCAAAGAGGCCTACCAGGCATTACAAGTTTTTTTCCTTCTTTGCCCAGAAAGCCAGTTGTTCAGCGCCACTGGCTCAGGTGAATAGCAGTAACCATCGGGTGGGTCTGTGGACCTGGTAGAGACCCTATAAGCCAGACTTTAGTAGGTCTCCACTTATTACCTGACACTTGATAGGCCCCACTTTAACAGGAGCCAGTGATGCCTTTGGGGGTCTCTGGGTATCAGTGTCAACTCAAATTCTGTGTCCAGTAGTCTTCAGAGTCTCTGAGTTCTCCTTTCTCCAGTCTACAGTCACCTGAGTAAACAGCCGTAGGTCTCATTTGGGAAGTGAATCATAGTCAAGTCAATAAAAAAAAAACCTCGAGGGGCTTCCCTGATGGCACAGTGGTTAAGAATCTGCCTACCAATGCAGGGGACAAGGGTTCAAGCCCTGGTCCAGAAAGATCCCACATGCCGCGGCGCAACTAAGTCCGTGCACCACAACTCCTGAGCCTGAGCTCTAGAGCCTGTGAGCCAAAACGACTGAGCCTGCATACCACAACTACTGAAGCCCGTGCACCTAGAGCCCATGCTCCACAACAACAGAAGCCACTGCAGAAGCCTGCGCACTGCAACAAAGAGTAGCCCCCGCTTGCCACCACTAGAGAAAGCCTGCGTGCAGCAAAAAGATCCAATACAGCCAAAAATAAGTAAATAAATTTATACATATATAAAAAAAACCCAATCCATCTGTATTAGGCAAAAAATTCACCCCCGCCCCGCAAAGTCTCTGGAACCTGATAGTATGTTATCTTACCTGGCAAAAGAAACCTTGCAGGTGCGATTAAATTAGGGGCCTTAATTTAATTAAGATTAAGGATGGGGAGATTACCCAGGTGTATCTCAATGTAATCATGTGTTCTTATTAGGGAAAGATGGAGGCAGGATGGTCAGAGAGAGAGGTCTGAAGATACTTTACTGCTGGTTTTTAAGATGGAGGAAAGTGGTCATGAGTCAAAGAATGCTGGCAGCTTCTAGGAGCTGGAGAAAATAAGGAAACAGATTTCCCCTTAGTCTTTGGAAGGAAGGCAGCCTTGCCATTACCTTGATGTTAGCTGGTGAGATCCATCTTGGACTTCTGATTATACCGGTAAGATGCTAAATTTGAGTTGTTTTAAGCCATTACGTTTGTGGTAATTTGTTACAGCAGCACTAGGAAACCAACTTACTATCGTAAGTATGAGTTTGCCCCTTCTCTAGGGATCTTTCCCAAAGCGTTAAATCCCTATGTCTCAAAAGTGCCTTCGAATCAGTCCTTTCTTATCCAGCCTCACACTTTGGCCCTTTGATCAAGCATACTCACGATCCAACCCCAGGGTCCTCCTTTGGCTCCTGCTTGTACCTAGTAGGTAATTCTTGCTATTCCTTCTAGAGGTATAATTTCTTTTCTCTCTTATCAAACCCAGCATGGTCCAAGCTGAGTTAAGCTGGATTTAACCCTATCAATCATCCTGGCTGTCCTGGAGAGGAAGTGAGAGCATCTCTTTAGGGAGATATCTGTTGCCTCATGAAGGAGAAGCTTCTGCAGTGTCTCCCCACACAGGAGAAATGCTAGTTTTTATTGTGAAGGCAACCTCTGGAAGCTCTTGGGGGAAGGTCTGCAGAGTAAAATCCCTGAGGGAATCCACCCAAATATCTCCATCCCATATTCTAGGGTCCCATGTTTTCCCAACCAGAGCCCAGGCTTCAGCTTAACTGACATATTTTGGCTGTGTATTTAAATGTGAGTAACTGTATAAATCCAAGGATAGCACTACAAGAGTCAGCAAAGTTATATACTGTGCATAGTAGACACAATATTAATGAAATAAAGAGATATAGAGTGAACAGCCTACAATACTTCCAAGTGTAATATGTAGACATGAAGAAAAGATGAGAACAGGTTCTAGAGCCACCAATGCTCTTTTGTTTATTAGTGAAATGTCTCTGGAATTCTGCAATTCTATTAACTTCTGAACATGCACCTCAGCTGTGTTTGCTTTTCCACACTGCAAGAGATAAGCTACCAAAGAGGCCCTCTGCTTCTCTCTCAGTCAGTAGCTGCCAAGCCTGTTTCACACTTTTCCTCTGTGGAGCATTAAAACAACTTGGTAATGACTAACTCTCTTGCCTTTGTAGGAATTTTTCCCCAATAGCTTTCAAATATCTGAGTCATTGTACCGTGAAGAGCATTTCCTTCCAACAGGGCATTTCCCAGGTCAGCACCAGTGAAATCTTCAGCAACTGGGCTGCCACCTGTGCCAGGGGCTATCTATGCCCTGCGCAGGATGGAGTCATTCCTGCCTTTTGAGTAGTGAATGAGCCAGTCCTGAAACCTCATAATACTACCTGTTTTCTTGGACCACTTCTGGTATCACCGGTGTCATCCAAGAAGCAGATACCCAGATGAGATTAGACATGCAAGAGATTTTATTGGGGAAAATACCTGTTTAGGATTTAGGGGAAGGGAACAGAAGCAGGTTAGAGAACCTTCAGACTGTGGTGCAGATCTGGCATTTGTGAAAAGAGGGAGGGAAGGAAGGAATGATTGCATTGGAAAATCCTCAGACCACGGTGCAGTCCTGAGAAGGTCTGGGTTAGGCTGACAGGGAAACTCTGAGGAAAGGTTGCTTGACAGAGGGGTCCTGTGCTGGGCAGTGGTGGCCCAGTTCTAATGCCTCTGCTTTGCTCATTGTCTGGGAGAATCCCGGGGGAAGTGTGGACTTGTCACACCTCACGTGCTTGCTGTACTTAAAGGAGGTCTGAGTGTCAGCCCTCCGTGGCCATGACAGTGGTTAATAACCTCAGCTCTGGAGCCAGGGGGCCAGGGTTTGAAACTTGACTGTGCCACTTATTTGCTATATGGTTATTCATTTCTCTAAGGTAGTTCATTTCTCTAAGCCCTAGTTATCACATCTTAAATCATGAGGCTTACAGTAACTATCTCACAGGCAAACTGTGAGGCTTCGAGTGGTTAATACATGTGAAATGCATAGAACACAGACTGGCACACAGAATAATAAATGGTAGGTAAACAAACAAAACAGATCGGTGGCTCTAGAACCTGTGCTCATCTTTTCTTCGAGTCTATGTATTGCTCTTGCAAATATCATAGGGTGTCCACTCTATTCCTCTTTAGTTATTTTACAAATATTTACTACGAGTTTCCTAGGCATGGCATATAACCTTGCTGACTCTTGTAGTGCTATTTTAGGATTCATGCAGCTCAGAAGTGAGTTCTCTGAAATCCTCATAAACTTGAACTGTGTGGCTACCACACAGGGTCACTTTCTAGTTCTTTCCTAGATTCTTTCCTTCTGTGGTCTTCATGAGGTAGAGAAAAATCTCATTTGTGCACATCGACATCTCAAGTAGTTCTTTCTAGGAGTTTGAAATTTAAAGCTATTCCTGTCTCCTGATGCTATGCAAAGCCAATTAATTCACATGTACTTTATTTCATTCCTCAAATGTTTATTGAGCGCCTAATTAGTCATCAGGCAAATAAGGATAAAATATTAGCAAGATGATGGTTGAAACACTCAGAAGCTCTAGTCTCCCGGGGAAGATAGATAAGGGACCTACTCAGAATTTAATGTGAAAAGCACAATTAAAGGAACAGCCATGAACAAAGACAAAAGGATACAGTGAGAAGTTTCCCAGGCGACTTCAAGGAAAAGATGGCAGCAGGGACAAATCCAAAATCACATTTAGAGAATGTCAGGAGATTCTGCCCGACTGCAGTTCAAGCATCTCGGAAGGCTTCACAGCAACAGCACGTTCCTCTTAATGTATTTCTTCCAAAGCCCCTTTGCAAATAGTTATCTTGGGAACGGTGCTGGGCATGCGGTAGCTTACAAAGAGTATGCAAAGTGGCTCTGATAAGAGTTTAGGGTCGTATGTATACATGTGTGTAATGTGACTTAGCAATACAAGTAATACGTGCTTCCCATGTTTGTTGGTGATATCTATAGTGCTGCCTTGAGCACTGTTTGAGCTCTAAATTATTAACCAGTCAACCTGCTATCACTTTTGCAGAGGTGGAGTAAAGAATCCCTGGTTAGAATTAACAGGAAATGAATAAGAGCAGTCTTACATCCAAAGCCAGAATGGAGTAGCACTTGTGAAATTTATACTCCAATAGATTAATAATAAAATCCCTGGAAAGCACTGAGTTTTGTGCTAGAAATAGGCTTTTGACTTTTCTTAACTGGCCCAACACAGTGCAGTTCTCCAATTAAACAAGTTAAAGGGGCCTGGGTGGGACATTTCTTCCCATCAGAGGAAATTCTAGACAGAGTTGTTTTCTTTTCTTTTTTTTTTTCTTCCGTTTTTGGCCAAGCCGTGTGGCTTGTGGGATCCTAGTTCCCTGACCAGGGATTGAACCCGTGCCCTCGGCAGTGGAAGCACGGAGTCCTAACCACTGGACCGCCAGGGAATTCCCCAGGTAGACATTTCTTAGGAGAGAGGAACACATAAGGACAGGACCCTGAGCAAAACTACCGGATTCACATGGGGTTATTTTTATTCTTTTAGATGGCCAGGGTTTTCTTGACTTAAGTTAGAGGCGTGAAAAGCATATTGAAGCATATTAAAAATTGCTTGAAGCAATTTTAAAATTGAGGCATATTAAAAATGTTAAGAGTTTATTTGAGCAGAAATCAACTGGAATTGGGCAGCACCAGACTGGAAGTGGGCTCTCTGCACACAGGAACCAGAAGAAAGACTCATATAGAAAAAGTGTCAAAGCAAATTACCTGATTGACTACAGCTTAAGCTGTTTGTGATTGGTTTTCTGTAGCTTTCTATTTCAAATCTAGGCATTTACGGGCTTAGATTTTGGTTTACTTACATAGGCCACCACAGCATTAGAGCCACCTCAGTCCAATGGCCTCCTTGTTTAATTTTTTTTTTTAATTTTGAAAAAAATGACAGCCTTTATTCTTTTTTTTGTTTTTGTTTTATTTATTTATTTATTTATTTATTTATTTTTTAACATCTTTATTGGAGTATAATTGCTTTACAATGGTGTGTCAGTTTCTGCTTTATAACAAAGTGAATCAGTTATACATATACATACATCTCCATATCTCTTCCCTCTTGCATCTCCCTCCCTCCCACCCTCCCTATCCCACCCCTCTAGGTGGTCACAAAGCACTGAGCTGATCTCCCTGTGCTATGCGGCTGCTTCCCACTAGCTATCTATTTTACATTTGGTAGTGTGTGTATGTCCATGCCACTCTCTCTGTCACAGCTTACCCTTCCCCCTCCCCGTATCCTCAAGTCCATTCTCTAGTAGGTCTGTGTCTTTATTCCCGTCTTGCCCCTAGGCTCCTCATGACCCTTTTTTTTTTTTTTTTTTTTGTTAGATTCCATATATATGTGTTAGTCCTTGTTTAATTTAACAGGGGAAAATTTTACTTCCAAAGATTTTCCTGTTGGCCGTTTTGAGTTTGAGAGGCAGCAGTCTTCAGGAAAGAATTACTTTTACACTAATCATGGTCTGGGTTGCCTGTGGAACCTACCAGGTGTGTGTCTTTGAACAGTTTTCTTTTTTTTCTTAACATCTTTGTTGCAGTATAATTGCTTTACAATGGTGTGTTAGTTTCTGCTTTATAACAAAGTGAATCAGCTACACATATACATATATCCGCATATTGCCTCCCTCTTGCGTCTCCTTCCCACCCTCCCTATCCCACCCCTCCAGGGTCACAAAGCACCGAGCTGATCTCCCTGTGCTATGCGGCTGCTATCTATCTATCTATCTATCCATCTATCTATCTATCTATCTATCTATGCTATCTATCCACTAGCTATCTATTTTACATTTGGTAGTGTATATATGCCCATGCCACTCTCTCACTTCATCCCAGCTTACCCTTCCCTGCCCCTTGTCTTCAAGTCCATTCTCTACGTCTGGGTCTTTATTCCTGTCCTGCCCCTAGGTTCTTCAGAACCACTTTTTTTTTTTTTTAAGATTCCATATATATGTGTTAGCATACAGTATTTGTTTTTCTCTTTCTGACTTACTTCACTCTGTATGACAGACTCTAGGTCCATCCACCTCACCAGAAATTACTCAATTTCGTTTCTTTTTATGGCTGAGTAATATTCCATTGTATATATGTGCCACATCTTCTTTATGCATTCCTCTGTCGATGGACACTTAGGTTGCTTCCATGACCTGGCTATTGTAAATAGTGCTGCAATGAACATTGTGGTACATGACTCTTTTTGAATTATGCTTTTCTCAGGGTATATGCCCAATAGTGGGATTGCTGGGTCGTATGGTAGTTCTATTTTTAGTTTTTAAGGAAACTCCATACTTGAACTGTTTTCTTAACTTCAACTAAGATCAGCTTAATTATCTGCAAAATTGAAATAGTGAGTATCTCATAGAGTGGTTGTAATATATAAATGAAATAATTTAAAACAATTTAGCAAATAATCTAAGTAAAGGAGATGCTCCAGAAATGCTAGTTCCACTACATTTGATAACAAATGTGGCAAAATCTTGGCTAACTGAAATATAGCTTTCCAGAAATCTCCTTTAACCACATCCTTTCATCTGCATTTCATAGAAGAAAAGCTGGTATATGTTGTAAATATTAGTTTATAAACTTCAAGCCCAACTGTATACATTCTAAGCTTGTGTAATCATCAAGAGAAAGAGGAGAGAGAAAGAGAGAGAGAGAATTTTTGTTTACCATGGAATCTTTAGCACTTAGAACCATCTGGCACATGGTAGGTACTCAATAAATGTTTGTTGAATGAATAAGGACCCAGAAATCCTCAAAGAGCATTATTTGTTAGGAGTTCAATGATGCCATAAGTCAGCAAGGCAGACAAACTCATTTTACAGTCTTCAATGAAAATTGTTGCAAGTAAAACACTTACTGGAGATTTCTCTGAGTTTCTCTGAAATGCTTAGTTTAATTCAGCAACTTATAAGTATTCAAAAATTCATCAGTATTTCTTGTTTGATTACTATGTGCAAAACAGAGCAAGATATATAGTCCCTTTACTCAAGGAACTCCGATTCTAATGGGGAGATAGAGCATGGGAAGAACAATTGAAATGTCAGGCATAACTGAGAGAACGAACGAGTTTGAACTAAAATTGCAGTTGTGACGCAGTAGAAGAAGGAATTCATTCTCAATGAGAGGCACAGGGAGTTCTTTGAAGGGGAGATTTTATTGTATTTGAGTCAAACCCTAAAGTGGGAGTTAACTTGTGACAAGTTTTGACTAAAATGGTAAAGAAGACTAGAAGGCACATGAATATGGGGGAGAAATTCCAGGCAGAAGACAAGGCATGGCTGGTAAAGAAGCAGAGAAAACTTTGCCTGAGGATTTTGAAGAGGTAGGTCCCAGAGAAGATGTGGTGTGTGAGAAAAATAAATAGAGAGGATAGGTGATACCTCTTACCAAGATTACTGTAGACTTTATATTTTAATGCCCTTCAAAGTTACTTGGGAAATATAAAGAATGAGATTCCTTGTAAACTGCTTCTTGAATGTGACTCTGCTCTGAGACTGAACTGAAAGAGACTAGATTTTATCAGGGCAAAACAGGCAAAGGGTATTAAAAATAGTTCTTATCTGGGAATGGTGGCCCCATATTTGTAGCCTAAACCAAAGACTATTGGTAGAAGAATTTCTGGCCAGACAGGAGATGTCATCTAACTACTCCTGTAGACTGCTCTCAAGGGTTTAGAAAGTGGCAAACCAAAGCCAGTCTTCAAGATAAGCTATTTAACTGCAGAGAAAATGTTCACTCTCATTATTTTGGATGTTAAATCTTTCTAAATTAGATTACATATTTTCTTACTTGATTAAACATAAGGCTCTAAGAATAATTTAATTGCTTTAATGACTCAGGGTCATCATTATGGACATCAATTATTATGCCAGTTTGTATAGAGTGAGACCTTGGGAGCTTAAAATGTGTCCGACTTTTTACCCCTGTATTAATGGTACTACCTACACATTCAAGTTTTAAAAAATTATTATTAGTGTTCTTTTCTCTCCTTTCTGCTGCCAACTCTTGGTACGAAGCAGTTTGTAAGTTCATTTCTAATCTTCCAGTGGTCAGAGTGGGGGCTTTTCTCTGAAGTAAAGCAAAAGGTCTTTGTATTTCAGAGGCCCTGGTGGAGGTAAAAGATGTTTCTGTTATGGGCAATTTATAATGGAAAAATTAATTGGTGGATCTTCTGCAAGACTTGGGTTTCAGCCTCAGCCCTTTCCCTAGTTGCTAGTTAACTTTTTGGCATCACTTGACCTTCCCCAGGCTAACTTCCACATTAAGAATAGAAATTTGGAAACATGTTCTCTACAGTCCCAGAATGATGGATGCAGCATGGATTCAGGAGTCAGACTGTATTTACAGTTTCTTACTTGCAAGCTTGGCAAGTTGCTTGGGCAAGTTAGTTCTCTATGCCTCCTTCTGTTTTCCATTTTGGTGGATAATAATAGTGGTGTCACTGTGGAGTGTGGGTAGGATAAACGGGGAAAGTTCCTCTCACAGTGCCTACAACCCAGGGGAGGATACTTGTTAGTTCTAGTTCCCTTTCTTCAATTGAAACCTTTTTCAGCAAGATTAAGTGCCTAAGAGGTCAGAATTCCCCAGGCTATTGAACGTCTCTAAGTGTCATTAGCCAAATAAGCCACTGGATGTCACACTTGATCTAAGCTACCACATGTACCTTGTCCAGTGCACTTTGGCTTGGGCAGTCTTGTGCTTTTAGAGCTGGAGTGGACCTTAGCGATCGTTGAATCAGAGTTTGAGCCAGAGTTTGAAAACTGCAGGCCACAGCCAAATTTGTTTTGCACATGTTTTATTTTTTCAGTTTTAATGGAACTTGAATGCACTCAGGTAGATGGTACCCTGTCCTATCCTGTAGAGCCCGACCTGGGCCCTTCACTCATTGGGGTTACTCACCTGGTTCCTCAAGGCAATGGAGTGGGGAGCACCTGATCTCATTTTATAGAAGAGGAGACTGACCACCCAGACACCTTACATGGTTTGACCAACGACATAGTTTAAGTTGGTGGTAAATCTGGGACAAGAACCGAGGCCGCTTGACTCTCCCGTTGGTGCCTGGCATTGAGCCAGGTACCCTAGAGTTACATCAACATTATGTACCTTTAGGAAATTTCTACTGTGCAGAAGCAAATGAGAGGGTTCATTATCTGACTCTAGCTCTCTCCTAAGCTCTGTTCAATCACAAGTCTCAGAATATTTTGACTTTCACAGTAGCACTAGATTGGGTGTTTTATCTCATGAATGTTTTATCTTGTGAACTTGGTTGGGGGGTGGGACTGTGTTTGGACATTGGAACGTGTTTCCCAAAGCACTTAGCAGAGACACATTAGGCTAACAATAAAGTCCACAACCTCTAACAGGAAATCAGTAAGACAAGCCAAGGGTCATGATTTATCCCAGCTCTTATCAGAAAAAACAAGCCAAGAGAGCTCACCCTGAGTACTAATAAGTTATAATGTAACCGTACACAACCACACAGGAGTTTAAGTTTTCATAACTACCAGAAGGAGGATACAGGCTAATATTGCTCATACTCTACCCACCACCTTTGGAAAAACCGGGTCAGAGAGGGTAATTATCTCTCAAATTTAGATTTTCCAGGTTGTGTTCTCATTAAAACAGCAGAAAGTTATTTCTGGGTCTGTGTCAGCAGAATGGCAGGCCTGTAGGAGCTACCAAGATAAGAGTAAATCAGGTTTCCATTGAAAACATTTTACTGCCTAGGGCACTTGATCTGAGATCCTGCACAGTTTGGGGAGGGTGTGGTCCCTTCCCAGGGGACCGGAAGTGTGGAGAGTGAAGCATGCCTATCTCTTTAGTTGATAAGGATTTTGAAGCTTCTTAAGGAAGCTCGCTGCCGTCTCTTTAAAGTCTATTTTGAAGAACCCTGATGTCAATGGTCAAAAATGGTAGCACAGCCTGTTATAAATGGAACAAATGTTAAAGAGCATCAAGTCCAACCATTTTCACATCACACAATCAGAAGTGGGGACCCAGAAGTGATAGAGTACCTATTGACGGTTACACAGCCATTTAGCTGCGCCAATACTTTTGTCCTTTCTTTTTTCTTCTGTCAACACTTTCTTGTACCCAGATCCTCAGAATCCTCATCCCTTGATTTCTCTAATTACCCTGCTGCTTTTACTATTTCATACCCATTTTTCAATACTGAGGTTTTGTCGACATATAGTAAACTACACATAATAAAATTATACAATTTGATACATGTTGACATATATGTACTCACAAAGCCATCATTGCAGTCTAGGTGATAAACATATCCATCACACTCCCAAGTGTCCAACTGCTGCTTGGTAATCCATCCCTCCTTCTCCACTCCACCCCAGCATGCCCAACTCCGTCCCCCAGGCAACCACTGACCTGCTTTCTCTCACTGTAGAAGAGTTTGCATATTCTGGAATTTTATATAAATGAATCTCTTTTGTCTGAGTTCTTTCACTTAGTATACTTACTTTGAGCTTCAATCATGTTGTAGCATGTCTCAATTGTTCATTCTGTTTATCGCTGAGCAAGATTCCTTGTATGAGTGTACCACAATTTGTTTATCCATTCGTTCATCTGTTGATGGACGTTTGGGCTTTTTCCAGTTGTTGGCTGTTACAAATAAAGCTTCTATGAACATTCATGAACAAGTCTTTGTGTACATATATACTTTTGTTTCTCTTGGATCAAGACTTAGGAAAAGAATGGCTAGATCATATAATAGGTATGTGTTTAACTTTTTAAAATGCAGCTTTACTGAGTTACATTTGATATATAATACACAGTACATATTTAAATTACACAATTTGATAAGTTTTGACACATTTATATGCCTGTGAAAACATCACCATATTCAAAATAGTAAACATATTGATCACCCAGAAATGTTTCCCCAGAATCATTTGCCATCACCCTGCCCTTCTCAGCCTCAAGCCCAGGCAACCACTGTTTTTTCTCACTATAGTTCGTGTTTTCTAGAATTTTAGAAAATGGAGTAATACAGTATGTGCTATTTGATGTTTGTTTTCTTTCACCCAGCATATTTTTTTTTTTTTTTTTTTTTTTTTCTACCTGGATGGTGGTTCTATTTACTGCTGGGGTCAGATGGAATTTTTTTTTTTTTTTTTTTTTTTTTTTTTTTAAAACAATTGCCCTGGGTTTTTTTTGTTTTTTTGTTTTTTTGTTTTTTTTTTTTAATGAGGATCTTGAATCAGATGCGTATGATTGATTGATTGATTGATTGATTGATTGATTTTGGCTGTGTTGGGTCTTCGTTTCTGTGCGAGGGCTTTCTCCAGCTGTGGCAAGCGGGGGCCACTCTTCATCGCGGTGCGCGGGCCTCTCACCGTCGCGGCCTCTCTCGCCGCGGAGCACAGGCTCCAGACGCGCAGGCTCAGCAGTTGTGGCTCACGGGCCCAGCCGCTTCGTGGCATGTGGGATCTTCCCAGGCCAGGGCTCGAACCCGTGTCCCCTGCATTAGCAGGCAGACTCCCAACCACTGCGCCACCAGGGAAGCCCTCACCCAGCATATTTTAAAATTCATCCATGTAGCAATGTATCAATACTTCATTCCCTTTTCTTAATGAGTAGTATTCCATTATGTGGATGGATTTTTGGTTATTACAGATAAAGCTGGTAGAAACAGTCATGTATAAGTTTCTGTATACAAATATGCTTTCATTTATCTTGGGCTAGATCATATAGTACCGGTACATTTAACTTTCTAAGGCACTACCAAACTGTTTTCCAGAGTGATTGTATCATTTTACCTTCCCAACAGCAGTGTATAAGAGTTCTAGTTCTTCCACATCCTTGCCAACACTTGGTATGGTCTGTCTCTTGAAGTTTTGGCTACTCTAATACATGTATAGAGACATTTTCTAGGGTGTTAATTTTCATTTCCCTTAGGACTAATGAAGTTGAACATCTTTTTATGTACTCATTTGCCACTTCACCAAAGTGTCCATTCATATCTTTTGCCCATTTTTTATTGGGTTGTTTTGTTTTCTTAGTGTTAAGTTTTGAGAGTTCTTTACATAGTCTGGATACATGTCTTTATAAAATACATGCTTTGCAAAGATTTTCTCCTAGTCTGTGGCTTGTTTCATTCTCTATTGAATGCCAGAAGTTTTAAATTTTGATGAAGTTCAATTTATCAGTTTGTTCTCATATAAACTATGCTTTTGGTATTATATCTAAATAATCTTTGCCTATCTTAGGGTCACAAAATTTTTCTCTTATTTTTTTCTTCTAGAAGTTTTATTGTTTTAGGTTTTACATTTTATTCTATGATCAATATAGAGTTAGTTGTTATGTAGAGTATCAGGTATGGATCAAAATTTATTGTTTTACATATAAATATCCAATTGTTCCATCACCATTTGTTGAAAAGATTGTCCTTTTTCACCGACTTTGAACTGCTGTCAAAAATCAGTTATATATATGTGTGTATACACACACCCCCACACATATATATGTATATATGGCTCTATTTTTGGACTCTATTTTGCTCCATTGATCTATTTCTCTATTCTGACACCAGTACCACAGTGTCTGGGGTACTTTAGCTTTATAATAAATCTAGAACTCAGGTAGTATAAAACCTCAAACTTTGTTCTTTTCAAAGTTGTGTTACCATATTCTATATGCATTTCTATATAAATTTTTGAATCATCTTGTCAGTGTCTAAATAAGTCTGCTAGTCTGCTGGGTTTGAGATTTTGATTGGGATTGCATTGAAACTATAGATCAATTTGGGGAGAATTGACATTTTTAACAGTATTGAATCTTCTGACCCATGAACATGGTGTATCTCTCCGTTTATTTAGACTTTCTTTAATTTATCTTTAATTACTTTCTCTAATCTCAGAAGTGTTTTGTAGTTTTCATTGTATAGGCATCACATCTTTTGTCAAATTTAAATCTGTGCATTTCACATTTTTTGATGGTGTTGCAAATTGTATTGCTTTTTAAATTTTAACTTTGGATTGTTCGTTGCTAGTGCATAGGAATATAATTGATTTTTGTATATTGATCTTATATCCTGCAAGCTTACTAAACTCAATTATTAGTTCTAGTAGCTTTTTTGTAGAGTCCTTCACATTTTCTATATAGGCTATCGTGTTGTCTCTGAATAAAGACAGTGTTACTTCTTTCTTTTCAATCTAGATTTTTTAAATTTCTTTCTCTTATTTTATTGTACTGGCAAGAACCTCCAGCACAGTGCTGAATAGAAGTGGTAGAATTGGACACCCAGGTCTTGTACGTTATCTCAAGGAGAAAGCCTAGAGTTTTTCACCATTACTATAATTTTAGATATAGATTTTTTTGTAGATGCTCTTCATCAATTAAAGGAAGTTCCCTTTAATTCTTAGTGGGCTGAGAATTGTTTTGATTATAAGGTTTTCTTTTAAACTTTCTTTGCCTTATTTATTGGGGTAAAGCTGGCCTCATAGAATAAGCATGGAAATATCCCCTCCTTTTCAATTTTCTGGAATAATTTGTATAAATTATTGTAAATTAAAATATTGTAAATAGAATTGTTATTATTTCTTCCTTTATGTCTGGTATAATTCTACAGTGAAGCCATCTGGACATGCAGTTTTCTTTGTGTGCAAGTTTTTATCTACAAGTTCAATTTTTTAAAGCTATTGGACTATTCCAGTTATCTGTTTCTTCTTGATTAAGCTTTGGTAGGTTTTTTGATTCTTACCATGTCAGGCATTATGATGAGTACTCCTATGTACATGATCTCAATTCTCATAGCAACAGAGATGTTACAATTTCTCCCTAACGAATGAGGAAACAGAATCAGGTAGGTTAAGTTATTTTCTCAAATTCCCAACCATAAGTAGTGGCAGGGCAGACTTCGTTCTGACTGGCTACAAAGCTTGTGCTTTTAGCCACTCTGCAAGGCAGCATGGGGTTAAAAAGAACAATTGGAACTATGCTGAGGTTGACCTTGAATGATGGAGTAGCAGGTCTCAGTCCACAGACACAAGCACTAAAGAAAAAAAAAATCACTTTATTTTTCTATAACTCAACTTGATTTTTGACTGACTCCCATTTTGTAGGGTGGGTTAAAACAAAAACTTGCCAAGGCTCATCCTCCCATTCCTGAGATTGTGTTACAATCTTTGGTGTCCTTCGTAGTAGTAGGAATGGAGGATCTGGTCCTCATTACTGGGGCACAGAGATAACTTCTGAGAAGGCCAATGTCTCTGTTGCTTTAGCCCCTTTGATTTCCTTTGAGAAGTCCCTGCTTTGTTTGGGGCATGCGTATGTATTCAAGCCTGCCTGAACTTGTTCTGCAGCCATTCTTTTCTAAGATCTTATTACCTTCTGGTGGGTGCTGCTTGGATGCAGAATCCAAATTCCCTATATTCTTGGCTTTTCAGGTCTCACTATTCTCTCTCTTCCCATCCCCATTCTGTTTTGGAGATGAGGGCACACGTCATTCCTCTTCCTTCTCTATGATACCCTCTCTATACTATGAATCACTATCTCCTACTCTTTCACTTCCTGTAAATTCTTTGAATTGATAAATCTTTGGGAAAACCACAGTCAGAAAGCCTTGCATGGAATCTCTGGTTGATGTTTGGCCAGATACCTTTATTGAAGCAATGATAGACAGATGGATCTTCTGAGAAAGGGGGATAAAGTGAGAGTAGAATTAAGTTAATGTCTTCCTTTTCTTTCTCTTTCCCTTTCTCTCTTTCTCTACCCTTCCCTTCTTCCGTTCTTCTTTCCTCCATCCTTCACTCTCTCCCTTCATCCATCCTTCCCTCCCTTTCTTCTTTCCACTCAGCCAACATTTTTGAGCACTTCCAATCAGGTATCTCCAACCTCCTTAGCTTTAATCCTCCCTGGTATTGGGCATATGCTCCTGCATACGGACAACAGCAAAGTTATTCATAAATTTAAAAATTGAGTTGATTTCTCTGATTTTGCATAACAGCTTCAATGACTCTCAAATAAGCACATTTGCATTCACTATAACTTTATAACTTTTCACTGTTTCATTAATTATCTACTGTTTCACAACAAATTATCCTAGAACTTAGCAACTTAACACATTTTACCTCCTGTGGAACAGGAATCGAGATGCAGTTTAGATGGGTTCTCTGCTTTGGAGTCTCTCATAATCTGCCATGAACTCTGTTAGCCTGGACTGCAGTTCTGTCAAGGCTCTATTGAGGAGGAATCTGCTTCTGAGTCCAGTTATGTGGCTCTTGGCCCGACTCAGTTACTCACAGGCTGTTCCTTGCCATATGGCCCTCTCCATAGCACAGCTCACAACATGGCAGCTGGCTTCATGAGAGTGAGCAAGCAAGATGAGCTAGCAAGATCCCAGCAAGACGGAAATCCTAATCTTTTACAACCTTATCTCAGAAGTGATATCCCGTATTCTGTCCATTAGAAGTGAGCCACTTGGTCCACACTGAACTCAAGGAGAAGAAGGGATTATTCAATGGTGAGAATACCAGGAGGTTTCAGTGGAGCCATCCCTACCACAACTATACTTTCAATGGGTGACAACACTTTAAGAAATTCTGAGGTACATTGAGAGTTTCTTTTATTTGGTGAAGGGGAGAGAGCCAAGGGTCCTAGGCATCTAGCATGTGCCAAGCCCAGTGCTGAATGATCTCAAGTGCCTTGCTTATTTAACTCTCACATATTTCCTGTGATGTAGGTATTTGTGGCAGACTCCGCTAGCTTTCCCTCAATATTCATTCTTCCATTCTTTCATAGTAAAATAATTTTTGATGGTTGCCCAGATGAAGACTACATTTCCCATTCTTGTTTTTGCAGCTAGGCCTAAGTTCTGGCCAATGGGATGGACGCCATAGTGTTGGGTGGCAGCTTACAGTAAATTCCCTTGAGGGAAAGCTAGTAGGTGTCTTTTCCTCCTCTTCTTTGTCCTGCCTCTATCCTCCTATGTAGAATGTAGGTGCCATCATTTTAGATCATGAGATTGAGGCCATGCAGGTAAAGCAGCAGAAGAGACTCTCTGTTCATGATACTGTGAAACACAATACCAGCATTGTACTGCATTTTGGGACTTTGGGTGAGGAGCAATAAATTGCTATATTATTTAAACCACTGCCATTTTGGACTGTCACTGGCAGCCAAACCTAATCCTAGCTGATTCAGAATTTGGTACCTAGAAGTGGGATGCTACCTGTAACAGAAGGTATTCTGTTAATACCATCAAAATGTGTGGTATTGGCTTAGTGCAGGGTTGGCAAACTTTTTGTAAAGGGCCGGATGGTAAAGTCTTTAGTCTTTATATGCCATCTATGGGCATTGTCACAAATTCTTCCTTTTTTTCAAAACAACTTTATAAAATGTAAAAAACATCTTAGCTCGGTCCTATAAAAATACTACCACCATCCTTAGCTCAAGGGCCAACAAAACACAGGCAGCTGGATTTGGTCCTCCAGGGATGGTTTACTGACCTCCGCTCCCGTCCATTAAGGGATCAGCAGATACCCCCAGGGTAAATGTTGACTTCAGAGCCCACTTACCTTTCTGGAGTCATGTTTTCTCATTGTTTTTTTGTTTCTTAGTATTCCTCTTGTTTTCTTTATTGATTGGAAAATAATGCACTCAATCATTAAAAGTTACATTTATTCTCAGAAGATGCACCAGAGGGAAATTTTATAAAAGATGTGAATGTAAAGAAGTCACCAAAGGGACACTGCAATTATGGATCATTAATATTTAGGTATTTACTCAAAAAGAGCAAAACTTTAGTTTTCAGGAAAGAAAAAATGAATCAGCAACACACGTTGATACTTTTAAAAACTTTATAATGGTGCTTGAAAATTCAATTAAAATCATTTTACCATCTGGGAATTACACTACTCATCACAATATTGCGTTATTTCTCATTTCATGTGATTTATGATTCTACAGTGCCCATTATCTTCCAAACCAATGATTATTTTCCCAATGAATGAATGTTGTAATTTTACTCAGTATATAGAGATAGATCACAGAGTTTTATAAAACATTGTACTGAAAGTACAAAAATAAGTGCCTTATGCATACTCTTTAATACTGTTTTTGTTTTTGGTACCTCAGCTAACTAACTTCACATAAATAATGTCAATAATAACAAAAAAGGAAAAGAAGAGATTGTTTAACATCTAGAAACTAGACATACATTTTGCTGACAGCATGCTTTTCATTAAGAGAAGAGATAATAATATCTGGCTATATTGCAGTCAGAAAAGTAGAAAAAATAACTCATGAAGAAATAGGTATAAAAATGCCAATAATTACATTACGTATTTGAACCAGTGATAATGACAGATTGATTTAATAGACTTATCTGCAGCCTGTGAACCCAAAGATCCCTTATAAATTATTGTAGAAAATGCCGTTTCAAAATAAAATTTACATTTGAAAATAGGTATACTTCATTGTAAATCATTTATTGCAAAAAATATAGGTATAGATAAGGCTTTTTACGCAGAGTTTTTAATTTTATAAACACAGGTATATTTAGAAAATAGAAGTTGTTAATAACCAAACTGTTTTCAAGTAAATAAAAAGCCTGCGTCCCTGCTCATTAACATCATAAATCAGTATGTGAATTTGTCAACTCCATGTTTTAAAGCTCCTTCTGGGTCTCTAACTAAAGTTTTTTCTTCTTTTTAAATTTTTGCATAGTTTGTTATATTTCTCCTGGGGAAAATATTTGAAAACTCATTTTACTTAAGTAGCAATAATGATAGATCAAGAGTTAAATTCGTCTTTAAAAAGGCTTACTATACGAACCTAGTGTTTGGCAGTGATAGTGGAAACAAGGTTTAGAACAGAGTCGATTTATTTCGGGGATTCTGACTAAGTGACAAAACCTACCAGATGACACACTTAAATACGTGCAATTATATTCAGTTTTAAAAACTGCAGAATGGATCACTAGACTGTGTACCCCACTGAGGGAAGAAATTTTTAAAAATAGATTTGTATTCACAGTTTCTGGCATAAGAGTAGGTGCATAGTAAACACAGACTGATCATACATTCTATGAAGAATAGTTTTGTGGGTTAATAGCAATAGAGACTGTAAAATTTGTTTAATTCTCAATATTAGTAAAGAGAATAAAGGAAGAGTGAAAAGGAATTCCTGTTAAAAAGGAAACTCTCTGTTAACATTATTTTCCATTAAAAATAATAAATTCTTTATATGGGATTATATGATAATTTGGGGTGAAGGATAGTTGATGAGCAAACACAATGGTGAAGTTAAATAGAAGGGAGTCAGTGTTTGAGCAAATCTGGAAAACACAGGAGGGAAAAAGACATCGTGTCTCTTAATATGAAGATTTACATAGGAAGTCCTTTCTGGTTTGAGGTGTAGGTAGCTTGGTTCAAGGAAGAAAGAACCCAGCAAATGCTCTAAGACCCTACTAATGCCCTCTTGACCTTGGCAGGCTAAGCACATGCCCCCAAGAGCTATCTTTCATCTTTTCTTCTGCATCACGTGGCCAAGTGGCTGCTAGCTCTGTCAACAAAAGGCAGAACTCAGGACCCAGAGCCCAGGGGCAGTGGGAAGAAAATTAGGACCAGCAAGGGGCAGTAGAGGGTCAGCTAGATGGGGAGTGGATTGAAGAGTGGAGAAGATGATGCCTTCCTCTGTGTTCACCATGATCCTACCCCAGTCAGAAAGAAGTGGCAGGGCCTTTTAGTTTAAGCTGTATGTGCTCTAGAGAGGATAAAGCCAATTCTACAGCAATAAAAAAACAAAAAGAGCCATAAAGATGGGGTCACTGTATAATTTGTTGTCTAAACTGAGACAAATTTGAGAGTAAGGGGGACAATTGTTCATTTTAATTGTCGATTGTTAATATTTATAGTGGGACAACAGACTTAAGCCTGCACTGTCCTGGCAAACCAGGATGTATTGTCGCTCCAGAGAGATGGTGTTAAACCATGAGTGGGGTGGATACCCTTCTGTCTTCAAGAAATTCCTGCTGGCAGCTAACTTTCTTTAAAGACCTGTTTCTTGGTATCTCTCCTCCCCTTAGACAAAGTACCATATGTGAAGAGAGAATGGGGTATATTCTTTTTCTTGATTTCCCTCTCAAAATAGGAGAAAAGTCCACAAGGGAGAGGTGATGCAGAAATTTTCTATATTTTATTCCAGGCACTTTTGAATGAATGAAGGCTTCTGGTTTCCTAATTACTTTTTACTTCTAGATTGGTTATGAACTTCTCTTCACTATTAGCTAAAGTATAAGGTGTTCTTTTCTCTTTCCTACAAAACTGAGGGTAGCTGGGGATGCATAAAGTCTGCCATTTCCCATAAATGAGTCTGTGTTCAAGGTATACATTGCTGTTCCTATTAAATTTGTTCATTCTATATTCTGTATCAACATTGGAAGAAAAAGCTGGCTTTTAAAATGTTGGACATTTTGGGGGCAATAGAATATTCTGTACTCATTTTTTACTGAGTAAAAAAAAATTTTTTTAATGTTTTACTCCATAAGTAAAGAGATAGGTATGGAGGTCAGAAAACAAATCTTATTTTTCTAATAGTTTCACTAATTATAGCAGGACTTGCTTTGCTTTGTTCTAATGTTGGCAAACACAAACATACAGTTTGTGAATACTTTACACTTTCTATGAATATGTTCTCATTAAACTGAGAGCATTTTCAAGATGTCACTAGAATGAAGTGAAATTTCAACATCAGATTTGACAATCAATTTAACAAAACCCAGTAGATAACCGTTGCCTGTCAGGTAGGAATGTCTGTTGCCTAGTTTCTCTTTCAGTAAGTATGTTAAAATTCCTAAATTATGCTATTAGTATTTTCTCTTAAAAGTGTTTATCATAAAGTTCACCTATGGTGTCATATTTGAAACTTAGTTTTGTCTTTAGCAGATGTCTCTACAATATATAAAAATATATCTACAAAATATAAAAAGTACCAATTCTCTAGGTTAAGTTGTAGCTATGTTTTCACCCCCTGGAGACTTCTATATGAGTGCAAGGGGGGAATACATGATCGTGGCCTTGTGTGAATATTGGGCACATTGTTCCCTTTTAGTTGTAAGTTACTTTCAGGAAACCTGGGACAGAGCTGGAGCTGCACAACAATAATAAACTTTATCAAACTTTGTAGCTTTGAATACAAGACAGTTTACTGAAAACCCTAACTTTCTTTATTGACTCTCATTCTGCCAAGGCACCCTGGAAAGTTTCCCTATCCCCATGAATTCAAATTGTGACCCAGTTGCCCAAGAAAGAACGATAAAATAGTCATTTAAAAATATAGTGAAAATTAACATAAATTAAAAATTATATTGAAGCAATATTTCTGAAAAGCTAATCTATGTGATTGGAAGAATGTTTTTTTAAAAAAACTTTTACGTAAGACTAAAATTTCCTGCATAGCTATTAGCAATACATAGCTATAATTTAATTTCCATCCATCACTAGAAAGTTAAACACCTGTGGTTTGGAAATACGTTTTCATTAGTTAGATATTTTTTGAAATACGTTCTCATTTGTTAGATATTTTTTGAAGTCAGTGTTTTCTTAACACGAGGTAGCTTTCTAGCAGTATTTTGGGTGCTGTCACCTGAATACCGTGTGGTTTGGCATGATACCAGGTTTGGGCGGGGGTGGATGGGTGTGAATAGTCATCTAGGAAAATTATATTTTGTGGCAGTTAAAGGCAGTTCTAGCTAAATTAATGGGGTGGGAGAGAAGTATAGCAATTTAAGAAGAGGAAGCATTTTTAGATAAGAAATTGATATCTAATCTCACTGCTGTTTCATTTCCTCCTAAGTAACATAGGGCTGATTTTAATTCTCATTAAGCTATTAATTACCCACATTTAGAAACCCAATCCTAATTTACTAGATGTTTCTAAATTATTGGTTTGGGTATTTTGTTGTTGTCACTTAGTGGGTTGACTCATTTTAATTTTGTTTCTATGAAGATTTTTTTCTATTAAGCAATAAAGTAAGAAATAGAAAAAGAGATATTGATACACAAGGTATGATAGGTATTAAATAAGTGCTAATTTCTGAAGTTCAAAGATATAAACATAATGCAAAATAAACCTTTGGTTCTACACTTGATTTTTTTAAAAATCCCGATTTTTAAAGTTTCAAACTCATCATAACAGGAGTTGCTCTACATTACTTAATTTGGGCAAAGGCAATGCAAACATATGGCATGGCGAACACGTTGATACTTTCTATGATTTATGTTCTAAATGGAATTCTCTAGATTTTACTAGAATAAAGTAAGATTTCAGCAAAAAATAAAACCACATCTACTCACTTGAATAAAACTAGTTCTCAGGAAGTAATGTTATGAATACTTGTGACTTTTTTTTCCTTGAGCAAGTAATGAGATGATATTCCAGTGGTAATTTTCTTGATACTTTGCTATTATTGTATATTTATGTCTCTGCTCTTAACCTTTTAAAAAAATGATTATGATTTAATCTGGAATAATGATTTTTTTCTCATAAGATGATTCCTGTATTAACTAATTGTTCATTTTGATTAAATTTAAAACTCCTCTGTATCATAACTTCTTTTTTGCATATACTAGATATGCAGAGTGACTTTTTATGTTTATTTTCAAAGATTTTAAAGAACATTACAACTTTTGTTCTTGGAATTTGGAATGCTTCTTTGGACTGATTAGCAATTTGCCTGCCTCCACTGTAATTACTCTCCTTGAGTATGAAAGCAGGTCTGTGGAGGAGTGTAAATTTGGACCTAAGAATTGCTTAAGGAGGAATGTTTCACTTTCTCATACTTAGAATTAGTTTGGCCCAAGAGTTAGTTTGAAGCCAGTATGAATTATATTCACATTCATACTTTTCATGAGATGAATATATGTAAAACTATGATCTGGCTATTTATTTTAACTTAGACAATTTTTTCTTGCATTTTTCTATTTAATAAAAGTGAAATAAAAAAGTATTAAAATACCAGCTTACCCTTCCCCCTCCCCGTATCCTCAAGTTCATTCTCTAGTAGGAGAGAGTGGCATGGACATATATACACTACCAAATGTAAAATAGATAGCTAGTGGGAAGCAGCCGCATAGCACAGGGAGATCAGCTCAGAGCTTTCTGACCACCTAGAGAGGTGGGAGGGAGGGAGACGCAAGAGGGAAGAGATATGGGGATATATGTATATGTATAACTGATTCACTTTGTTATAAAGCAGAAACTAACACACCATTGTAAAGCAATTATACTCCAATAAAGATGTTAAAAAAAAAGTATTAAAATAGAGTGGAAATACAAAGAGTACAGCAGTTCCCAAACTTAGTTGTACACTTGAATCAGCTAAGATCTTTAAAAACAAACAAACAAACAAACTGATGTCCGGCTCTCCGATCCCAAGACATTCTGATGTAGTTGGTATGAGGTGTGACCTTGGCATTGGCAGTTTGAAAAGCTCTCCAGGTATTTCTAATGTGCAGTCAAGTCTGGGAAACACTGTCCTCGGAAATATGAAAAGCAAAACAAAGCTGAAAGCATGAGGCCTTTCAGAGTTTCAGCTGTAACCTTGAGGCCTTTGATATCAGATTGGAGTTAATAGAACTGAAAGGTTGCAAGGACTCTTAATTGTTGGAATTTACCTGATTTTCACTGGAATCTGGCCTGATTTGGGGTCACAGAATTCAATTCAAGAGTTAACAAAGGTTTCTATGCTTTGGTGTTTATGTCTTCCCTTTAGTCTTGCAGAATTTTACAAAAGCCAAGAGAAATGGAAATCTAGTACTGTATGCCTTAAACCACTAATGAGACTGGAGTGGTAGTAATGGGTATTTTGTGTTTGGACTTTGATTATTTCTGTTTTGAACAAAAAGCCATCATTTATAAGTATGGAAAGAAAGCAGTGCCTTCTACTCCCCAGTTTTTGTAGCCCCCTCACCTCAGGTGTTCTAGAGAAGAGACCCAAAACTCTAGGAGATTTTGATAAATAACATCCTTGCTGAATATCTGAAAAATTGGCTTCTAATAATAATCAGTGATGGATATAAAGTTCTCCTGTGATAACTTCAAAACCAAAGGACTCAGATATGGTAAAGCTGTCTGGTACTTACTGAAAGTAAAAGGAAGAGAAGGCAGTGGATTTCTTGGCAGATTTAGTATAAGTGGGTTAGATAGTCCAAGGCTGAACCCAGGTTAATAACTGTCTCTGAATGCTGGATGGTGGGCTGGGTGCTACAAAAACATTATAGAAATGAGAGTAAATCTTCACTCCTCCCTTTGAAATGACTTTTCAGCCAATTTGCTGAATAGCAAAAAGTATCATAAATGATATGCTGTAGATTTGATTTATTTTTTATGATATTGGAGATGAGCAAAATGAGATTGAGATGAAAATAAATCAATATGGACAAGTCAAAATGTTTAAAATGAGAAAAAGTCATTTCAAGTTGGCATGACTATTATGTTGTGGGCATCTTTAGGAAGCGTAGGAGTTCTAGGGAAAAAGAGGTGTGGGCTAGTGAGTTTAATAAAAGATGGGCCTGGATTTGTTTTAACAATAGCTGTAACATATCACATCAATTTCCTAGTCCCCAGGGGCTGCAGGGGTTGAGAAGATCCTGACCTATGACAAATTGACTGGATGGAATTTTCAGACTGAAATGATGCTGACGCCATTAAACCTTGGATAGTCTCTCACGAGGTCCAGGCTGTGAACATGCCTCATGCAGTGGGCAATGGGAAACGTGCTTGGAAAAACATCTCCTACTGTCCCTCTGCCTTTTGTGACTTTGTGTATTACAAAAGCAGCTGTGAGCCAGGGGTTAAGACTCTGGAATTCCTTGGCCCCCCTTGGTTGTTACTGGTCTGCTTAGCCCTTGAACTCTTGCTGGCTAAAAGATCTCTCTCACTCTGTCAGGGTTTGTAAACATACTCCCAAGACATTCAGGAACCTTGGAAGAACAACTTTTGGGGGCAATGGCTCTTTAGCTTCCTGTTAGATAAATGGCTCCTTAACATTGGATTTCATTAGAAATAAAGTTCTCATATCATGGTTCTACATTTAGTATCAATGTAAGCTGTACAGTCTCAGGAAAGGCATCACTCTGGGACAAGTGTTACTTGTGATCATTAGGGGACCGAGTTAGAGGTTTATTTCTTCTAGATTGAGTTTTGTGTGTTTTATTCTTAAAAGCAAGACGTCTTCAGAAGGTTCCATATCCATCCCCTTGGGCAGTCACTGCAAAAGTGGGGTAGACCTCATACGTTGCATATGCTGCTAAGTCTTGTCCCAGGGTCACCGCTTGCTTGAGCTGCGCTGCAGACACAGATGCAGTTGCATTAGGGACAGCGTAGCCTGGAGGAGAAGGCAGAGGAAACTTCATGAAAGGGATTCGGATTTGCTTCCTTTTGGCTTATCGTCTTTATGAAAGATGAAAATTTAACGTATTGCTTAAAGCCAAAAGTTAACGTGTACGTTTTAAAAGGTGCCCTCAGGGGATGTAATATCTGGCCTCATTGATTAGGGAAGAGTGTTCCTCCAAGTGGGGTCAACCATTTATAACAGAATCGTTTCACTCTTAGAAAACTGGCAACATGGGGGATAGATCCCAAGAAACAGAAACTTGACAGGATGCTGAGCTGATTAAAGTTTGACGTTCAGAACTTTTTCAGAGGGTCTCAGAACTTGTAAAGGAGGGGAGGCAGTTGATGGGTTGGCAAGGAGATCGGGGTGGGCCCTGTGGGTCTGGTTCTGCTGCATCCCCAACCCTCACCTAAATAGAATATTAAAAACCATTGCCTTTACCCAGGGAGGGTTGTAGGGACTGGGTAGACCAATAGGAGAAATAGTTAAAGTTTTAGCATATTTCTATATAGCACCATAAAAGCAAATACCTAGGGTGTCCACATTTTGGTCTAAATGGATAGGACAAAAAAATGCCTCACCCCACCATCGAGCTGTCTTTGGTGTATGCAGAGGTCTTAGTGCTTGTCCTCGCTGTCAGAGAACTAAGGGGTTTGAGTGATGAGGAAATACTCATGTGCTTTCGTATTACTATCATGTCTAGCTGATTAATACTTTTGAAGGAAAGAGCATAATAGCTATTATCTAAAAGCAGTATTTCCCTGTTAATGTTTTAGACCCAAACCTGGTTATTTCTGAGATGATCCCCAAATCGTGAAAGATGATGAGAAAAAGGGAAAAAGTATACTTAAGCAGCAAATGGGGATCTGATTTTAAAAAAAGAAAGAAAACAAGCCCATTTGGTTTATGTGTTGTGGAAGTCTGCCCAAACCCAGGCTCATCGATTTCTTTCTGGTGGCTTCTCAGGAAGTGGTGATGGGAAGCTGGCTGGACTATTTGTAAAAAAATTGAATCCACTCCTTGGCTCGTGCACTTTGGGCAGTAATGCTGACTAATGTGCTAGTGAAGTTTGGTACATTTTCCAAGGATATGAGAAATATGTTAACAATTACTTTCATAATTTTGGAAGCAGTATTTCTAAAGTAAGTAAGTAAAATATACATGTATGTGCGTGTGTAGCATAGGTTTTATCTTTAGGGATTTTGAAAAGAAAATTGAATTTTCTTTTTCAATTTGGCTAATTTCTAAAGTACAAGAGCATTTGTGTTTTCAATAGATTCTTCCCTTGGAGCCTATTATTCTTTGCTTGACTCCATAGCAAGTGATAAAAGATCTTCTCAAATTCTTAGGCATTCCCAAGGCAATTCTCATGCTCTAAATAATTTTTTATTTCTTGTAGGAGCAAATAAAAGTGAGGATAAGATAAAACATTTTTGGGCAAAAAGCAAATCCTTTCCAATGTGAAAGCAAACTTTAAAATTCTCCTGGCAGTGGCTCATTTATTTTTATAGTACATTAATTTGGTGTCTTTGGGGTACAGCTTTCTGCAAGACAGGGCCTTAACTTTCTGCAAGAACTGAGAAGCCTGGCACAAGTCCCCAGAATATGGATGTGTCAACACCCTGTTGTATGGGAAGCAAGCACGGCGCTGATGGCTGCAGCACAACCCAGGAGGGACCTGGCCCTCGGCAGTGGCAGCTGTTGCCTTGATAACCTCGAAGAGGTGCATCACACATCTGCTCCACGTTCTAAGAACAAAGCTGGAATTGAGGTCACATTTGTGCGGGAAGCATGATTAGTTTCGGCTTCACTTGCCAGAATGGAGGCCACATTTGCTAGTTTTGAGAAATAAAAGGAAATGAGAGCCAGCTCAGGTGTTATGGATGTGAGGTATATAGCAGTTCTCATACCTACACAGGACCAATATATGAATTAATCAATTGATAGGAATGTCTTATTTCTAGGTCTAGTCAGAACTCTCTGATTTGGGCTTATGGGAGGAGGTATGCCAACACAATGACAAGTCAGAATGACAGATTTCTTCAAAAGACATAAACTTTTATTACTAAGAAAGAGTGGAGTTGCTCAAACTAACTACTGAGGGAAAATTTCCAAAAGAAATTTCTTGTCTGGTCCTCTTTAATCTCTAGAGGATTCATTTTTAACTATTAGCATTTGTTGTGGGTACATAATAAATGGGGAAAAGTCTTTTAAATGTGACCCTCAAGGCATGTTGATCTACAAATAGGCTTTAAGTAATCAGCATATGCCCCAGACCTAAATTATAGAACAGATAAAATGAGCCTGATTAGCCACTTATTGAAATGGTCTCTCTCTTTTTCTTTTTCTCCATCTCTCTCTCTCTCTCTCACACACACACACACACACATAGAGTTTTTGTCTTAAAATAATTTTAAAAAATCTGATCTACACATTTCTTTCAGAAAGCAAAGCAATACCAGTAGAATTGAGTAGAACTGAAGATTAGAATTGGGGAGGGAGTCCATGGATTGCTTAAAAGCTGATTGGCCTCGACCAAATGACTTAATCTTTCTATTGGGGATACTTGGTTTCTTCATCTGTACAATGTGCATGATGATAGAACCTGTCTCTTGTGGTGTCACGAGCGTTGCTGAGATAGGTCAGTGCCTGGCACATAGTAAGAGTTCAAATAAACATCATCCATGAATGTAGTAGTAGTAGAATGTAGTAGTTCTAAACTCTCTTACTAAAAGTAAAAACCCAAACAAACCAGACGCAGAGAGATTGATTCATTCAAGGTCACACAGCTGCTTATAGCTGAGCTGAGACTAGACCTCCCCCTCAGCTGCCCAGCTCAATTCTCTTGCCTTGTACTTTAATGGCTCACTCATCGGGCAAATTCTTTTTGGTCACAGGTGGTGTAAATCAGATTGATTGTACTTGGGGTTCACAGATAACTCTGTGAGTCCATGGTCCCAAAGAGGGTCTCCCAAACACTCTCTGCAGGGTGCTATTTCTGGCATTATTTTTCCATACCTGGAAATGCGGTAGCAGAAGCGGCAGCAGCAGCTGCGGTCTGGGCATCGGCTCCATCGGTGGGGATGCCCAGGGTCTGCAGGGTGTACTCAGCTGCATATGTCTTTGCTTCATCCACATAGGCACTTAGCTTCGGGGGTGTGAAAGGGTGGCTGGAAAGCAAAGTCAGTCAGGGTGTGCATTTTAAACTTATGTAGCTGAGACAGGTGAAAACCTAAGGCGCTGTTCACTTTTTTGATCGGATAATGGAATTTCGCGTGGGGACTTATCACTCTCTTTGCTTTTAAAGCTTCCAGATATACATGCATGTTGGAACATTTGTGAATGGACCTAGAACATCGGTGGGCGATGACATTCCTGGAGCGTACTTGCAACTCATTATAAGTTCTTTCTAATGTACGTGTGAAACACGATGGTTCCTAAAACGTGTAGAAATGCAGGCTCAAGGTAAAAGTGAGAAGGTGATAACCACTAATAGAGAGGTTATAGCTTTGATTCAAAACTTAAATGGCAGGGCATGGTGTTGTTAGGTATAAAAGGGCAGTATCGTATGGTTCAACCCAAATACTACACAGATAAAAGGATGGGCTGTAGTTTTCACTTCTATTACACTTAACATCTGCAGTTTTCCATTGGTTGATGAGAGTACACAGTCTTCATTGTCTATATGAAATTTAGGGGCTTTGAGATGCTAGTCTCATAGCTGTCACATATATCCCAAATACACATCTCAACGTTTGCACTGAATGAAAAATGAGTAGGTTGTAGACTTGAATATTTATCTTATTTAGATAGTGATAAAATACACTTAATTTACAAGACTCTTATTCTAAAATCGAAATGATTAGGAATTTGGAGAAGTTACACACATGACAGGATTCTGGCTGGACAGGGCAGGAATAGTTATTTTGTATAAGAAGAGCTGTCTTTGATCTTGTCCAATGGCAGAGTGCAGCTGATATACAGGTTGTCCCCAGTTATTTTTCTGACAAACTTCTTCTAATATCTACAAGAGCAAAAAAAAAAAAAAAGTGACTTCCCTTCCAAATATTACATTTGCATTATTTCTCTAACTTTCAAGTTTTTAAACTTGAATCTTCAGAGTTTAAGCAAATATAAGAAGATATAAAATGCCACATGGTTTAATGACTCATAAAATTTAAGATGAACTCAAGTTGAACTCCATTTAAAATGTTATGTCTATTAATTCATGAAAATCATTTTCACACCATTTATTCTAATACGCTTTTAGTTTAGTCCATTAGCTCTAACGTTTTACCAATAGTTTAATTTACGATTTGTTTGGTATATTTATTCCATATTTTTAAAAATTGATATTCCAGCACTGTGTAGCTGGATTTACTCATTATTACCCTGAATCCTTCTGCTTATAATGGTTTAGAGAAAATAACCTAAGGATTTATTCCTATTTCATGTCATTTGTCATAGGGTTTTAACTTTACATTTTCATAAAAATAGAGTTAAAAAGTTTAATGGGTTAGTATTTATTGATGAACATGAATAGATGGGTGCTGATAGTTGCAATGTCTTTGTTTGGCAAAACACCACTTCTGGCTATTTTTATAATGATCTGATTTTTGGAATCTTCCTTCATGTTTTTTTCTTCTGTCATTACTCCAAACCAAATCTTGCCTAAAGGCACGTATTTTCTTCATGCCGAAGTCATTTTTGGTGGCCCACAAGCCCTGATGTTCCCATTGGCCAGCAGATTCAGTAAACTGTGCGAAACAGGGCGTAAGTCCTAAAAAATAACTCTTGGGACAGAACAATTCCCAGGTTGAGTCTGTGGAATTTCTTATCTCATTTGCTCTAACGCTTATCCAGCTGCAATAGCATGACATTTTCCAGTTCACTGAATTTATAGATTGCTCCTATCTCCTCTATTAACTGTTGCTTCTTAATACTCTTTGTTTTGTAGCATCTCTTGTCATCTACAAACTGTTCTCTAAGGTTCCTGGGCAATAGTCAGTTACTTGAGCTGGCAGATATTCTGCCTGCTTGTTTATGCCCATTGTGCAAACACAGGTAAAGGATTCCAGCTCTAACTCCTGACTCTGCAGGACAGTCTGCTCTTCTTGTTGGAAGTTCATAACTCCACCATGGAGTTGTGCAGGCTCCATCTATGCTGGTTGGGGGTGGCATGGCCCTTAATTTCTAAGCCGCAGTGGCAGAAATTCAGAGACAAATTAATTAAGAAAAACTTTCATTAGTTGATAGAGATAGTTACTCATATGTTACTATATAATTTTTTTTGTAAATTTATTTATTTAATTTATTTATTTTTGGCCACGTTGGGTCTTCGTTGCTGCGCGCGGGCTTTCTCTAGTTGCGGTGAGCGGGGGCTATTCTTTGAGGTGCGCAGGCTTCTCATTGCGGTGGCTTCTCTTGTTGTGGAGCACGGGCTCTAGGCACGTGGGCTTCAGTAGTTGTGGCACGCAGGCTCTAGAGTTCAGGCTCAGTAGTTGTGGCGCACGGGCTTAGTTGCTCTGCGGCATGTGGGATCTTCCCTGACCAGGGCTCAAACCCGTGTCCTCTGCATTGGCAAGCGGATTCTTAACCACTGTGCCACCAGGGAAGCCCCCATATATTACTATAGAGCATGACCAATTTCTAACCTGGATTTAATATAAAACCAGAGATCATAACTCATGCTATGGCAGTTCTTAGAACTATTACCCAGAATTTATGACAATGATTATTTTTTATTTTCTAAAAATACTTCTGGGTATCCTAGTACTTTAATTAGGTTGCTTATTTTAGGTTTTAACCCAAGATAGATTGGATTGACTAGCTTTTGTGTTTTCTGAGCAAAGCTCCATCATGGCACTTACTAGATTTTATTGTAATTATTATGTGTCAGGATCCTCTCACTGGATTGCCATATGATTTTTGATGGCAAGGGTTGTGTTATATTCACTTTTCCATCCCCAGCACCTAGCACAATACTTGGTGCATAATGTGTGCCCTGTTTTTGAACAGACACATGATTACTATTTACCACTCTGATAGGCATCCTTTAAAAAAAAATTGTATGGGGAGGGCTACCAGAAACTGTAGATGAGCTAATTTATATGTATAAGAAAGCCATTAATACACCAAAAACAAACAAAAAAACCCACTCAAGATGAGATTTTTAGAAAATCAAATTTTCTACTTGATTGCAATCATAAGGCTACTCCCATAAATTTGGAGCTAATACCTTTGGGGTGGGAGTTGGGAATTTTCCTTTAGGATATACAAACTGTCACTCTGAACAACTGGATATTGATTATTCAGCCAAAGTGTCTCTGCAGAGAGTCCAGCATGAACTGCACGTCCAGAGGGGACAGTGTAAGGTTAACACAGATCCTGTTTTGTTTTATTTTTAACCCTGTTGTTCAGTTTCCATACTGGAACAACTTTTATAACTTTTAATTTTCCGATAATAAAATCATAGCCTCATGCAGAAACGTGGAAACTTAGAATTGTGAAATGGAAGCAAAAAATTTACCTTAATGTTACTGCCCAAATACAGTCATTGTAGATGACTTGACTCAATATGGCTGATGGCATCTTATAGTTAATAGGAGTAATGATACACCAGAGATAGCACAGTGTTTTCTCTTAGACAGAGTGCTTCCAAGAAAAGATGTTCTAAATGATCTATTCATTCCCTGTCATGAGTGCTCTTCATTTGCCAACCAGCCTTGCTTCATTTTATTCTCATTTAAGGTATTGGTTGATAATTCTTGGTAGTGCTCAGGATCCTTGCATTTCAGTGGAAGATTACTTAAGATGTCAAATTTCATAATTTAAAATAAAAAGGGTCTAAAAATGAAACAATTGTACTCAACACCCACTTTTCTCTCACAGTACATTATGTTGATTGGCCACTATATCTATTTAATAAAACAAAACAAAACAAGTCAACAGCTGAAGTAGGGATCAAGTCAAATCCTTTGATGAATGGTGAATGATGGTCTTTGGCCCAACTTATACAAACTATTCAAGCTATCTCTGGAATAACATTACCTACCTGTGGAGCAAGTTTAATTCCTTGGGGTTTTAAAGTGACAGGATTCATTGGGGTGAGCTCCATCCCAGGCAAAAGATCATAGAGTTTGTCTTCTCTCTTGTCTCCTTTGACCTGGTATCCTCGACCCAGGCCTGTGTAAGCCAAATAGCCACGGCCGCCCAGTCCTCTCACTCCCGCAGCCCCTACAGGTACATTCATGTAAATTTCTAGGAATGTAAGAAGGCATTAAACCGAATCAAACCACCAGAAAATCACCCTGAATCTTACTGTAATGGAAAAGTTAGCCCAAGTCACATTGATTATTTCCCTGAAGACGGATAGAAAACTCCAGGATTCTAATGTAATGAAACTCAACATAAGATAGGGTTCACCACAGGTGTCTTTTTTTTTTTTTTTTTTTAACTGTCTGTGGAAGAATGCAATACTATCAAAGCTATGGATAAGTACACGTGCAACTTGAAAACTTTGGTACAGAGAAATTTTGCAATTTCTCTCTTCAGTTAACCTTTCGTTGACATTTTTCTGTAGACTAATAAATGTTGGGAAGGTATTTATTAAAACATCCCAGCATAATATGACCACATGTATCAAAATTAGTCTTGCCTTTTTGTCTTTGATCAGTAAATTGGAAATGAATTCTAGTTTCCCTAATATTCCATTCGTGATGGCCTGCTGGAAAACCAACATTTAGAAAATGTGTTTTAAAACTCACCATTTTCTCTCTTATATTCTATCAATGTGAGGCTTAAATTTCCATTGAGTTTCATTAATAGATTCCTTTTGATTTTTTGTTTTGCCACATTGCTACTTTGATTTCCTATTGGTGGCATAAAGAGATAAAAAATTAAATTGATTACCCTTCATCCATGAATATCATTCATTGATTCCTTTCTTGTTATAAGACAGGTATTTTTTCCCTTGGAGTGAAGTTTGTTTTTTTCCTACATCACAACTGGTTGACAACTTATACTTAATGTAGGGATTGTTTAATGATGTGATTTTAGGTTATAAATGTACAATGTTTTAATGACATAATTATCAAACCTATAGACAGATTATCCTGAAGGAGATCCTGAAGATTTCTTTTACATTACAATTTTGGGTGGAGTATTATGAGTATGGAAATTTTAAGGCTGTTGAAGACTAGAGTTCCTAGGATGGTCAATTCAGTTCTCCTGAAAAATAGTAAAACACAGTAAGATAACTGTTTCCACAGCAACCTGGACATGCCCTTTGCTTCTAGTCAAACCCGAGAATAGAATTAAGTACACAGTTTGCTGTTGAATTGCTCAGACTAGTGTCATATTTGTCAAACAGATCTGAGATTCTGTAGGCATTGGTTCCTAGCAGAACCACTCTGAAGGATCCCATTAGGTAGAAAGAAAACAGTTTCTTGAAAATAAAATATGCTTTCCTTATCTTTTACATTTTTTGAAATAACTGAGCTCAGAAAACTGCTTGAACATTTGGAATTCTCACAGGATTCAGCAGGAAAGATGTGTTGTTTGGCAGTAAGATTGAGGTCGCGTTTTTTTTTGTTTGTTTTTTATTTTTCTATTTGGACTTTACTATTTGTTTCCCGATATCCTGGAGAAACAAGTTGATTTCCTTAGTAATGTGGCTTTCTAGAAGGCATAGCACATATTTCTTGGGGGAGGTCAGATGAGAGCATCTCATATATCTGTTAGAATATATTTATGATAAATTGTGATTTATATATGGATGTTATGGCACTGACTCACCATCCAATACACATGTGTCTTGATATTTGAGGTAACTGGTTTCCACTGAACCATACTGCTCTCAGTTGGAAGTTTTGTAATGAGTCACATATGACTTCAATATGGTAGTACAGTGATAAGGAAGAAACTAATAATTGTGGACCCGAGTTTTAGTTTGTACACATTTTACGGGCCCATGCAAAGATCAAATGTGTACATTAGACTCATTTATACTGTGTTCCGACCAAGTTTTTTTCAATAACCAGTTGTAATGTGAAAAAAGATTCATATGGAAGGAAAACTATTGATATAATATCTGATTTTCAATAAACAATTTTCCAGTTCTTGTCTCCCAGTGGACCCATCCAATTTGTCTAAGGCTATTGCAATACAAAGCATTTGAAATCGCAGAGTTTTTTCCTAAGGCAAGAGCTGATTAATGTTACCTCTAACAGAAGGGGCTCTGATAATGGCCCTGTTGCCAAGATGTCCTTTGGTGGCTGGGAAATGAAGGCTGGGAATCGCTGTGTAGGCCTGGGGGGCATAGAAGACAGGAGCTCCAAGGTAGGCTGTGGTGGGATCATAAACATGGCCCAAGGAGTAGGTGTACTCTCCCTGAAGCATGGTACCCCTTCCACCTGTTCCTCGGGTGTACCTAACATAACTATCCTTGTCCACTGGTTTGGCTAGGGTCACTTCGATGGGGGACCCATCCAGCACCTGTTTTAGACAGCAAGGAAAAAGCAACGTGAAAAGATATGAAGACAACCAGGTGTGGCTGAGCCCTAGTAACACGTCTCCTTCTAAGCGTTAGTCTAGTTGCTGCTGTGTTTACTGACTGTTTCACTTATGTGTGTGAATGAAAAATATTGCCTCTCATATCAGTAAACAAAGGATGTTGCAGCCATCGAGCCATCACATTACATACTCCCCCAACGGTGATCCTGAGGAAACTCAGGATGAGAAAACACAGGATACTGGCCCCAGAGCGCTGAGGTGCATATCTAAAGGAATGATTTCAATGAGCACAGAGTTTTGCATCTTCCTATACATAGAAAGTGCTAAATTCCTTAACTTGAGATACCTGGCTTTCTTTTTTTTTTTTTTTTTTTTTAGAAATTCACTTTCTTTTATTTATTTATTTATGACTGTGTTGGGTCTTCGTTTCTGTGCGAGGGCTTTCTCTAGTTGTGGCAAGTGGGGACCACTCTTCATCGCGGTGCGCGGGCCTCTCACCATCGCGGCCTCTCTTGTTGCGGAGCACAGGCTCCAGACGCGCAGGCTCAGTAACTGTGGCTCACGCGCCCAGTTGCTCCGTGGCATGTGGGATCTTCCCAGACCAGGGCTCGAACCCGTGTCCCCTGCATTGGCAGGCAGATTCTCAACCACTGCGCCACCAGGGAAGCCCGAGATATCTGGCTTTCTTTAACTGACAGTAATCTTTTGATGTTCCAACTACCTGGTCTTTGTTGCAAAAACTCCTACGTATCCTGGCTCTTCTCTTCCCTCTTCGGAGCAATCCCTTAGAGCTATCTGAGAGGCTGTCTCCTGGGCTTGAAGTCCTCAGAATATCCACAGAATAAAACGTAATTCTCAACTTTTAGATTGTGCAATTTTTTTCCATCGGCATACGTATCATATCTTTTCATAGGTTCTTGTTTTGTATGCCAGCTGAGTTTTCCCTGAGTGGTTTGTTGGTAAATTGCATATAATCTATCAACAGGTTTGACAGTAAAAAATTGGCCACTGTCTATCGACATATTAGTTACAAATTTATTAAGTGAATACCGTTACTGAGACAGAGAATTATGTAATATTTATATGTGATATATATTTTTAATTACCTATTTATATAATTATTCTAAGAAATTTTAGGTTAATTATGGATGGAATATAATCTCCACTACCTAGCACAGTGTAATGAAGATGAAAGGAAACCAATAAAAGATCTTACCAATTGTTAACACCTTGGCATGGGCAGCATATCAGGCCTTTCCAGCTGCCAGCCAGGTACGTGTCTTACTCCTTGGTGCAGCTACTCAATAGGTGAATTTTTACTGGAAGAGAAGTGAGGCTTAAAAGTGGGGCCCTACTTAAGGAAGAGGAATCATTGAGAGTACTGCATTGTCCCCTGTAGGTGCTTCCTTATGAAGCAACCTTTTGATCTGCTAAACAGCTGGGAACTAACAAACAGGGATGGCGGGGCAGTACTGAAGTTTCTCAAGTCAGGCACTACTTAAAACTTGTCCTCAAGAATTGTTGAAGTGTTTTTTTTCTGACACAAGTTTCTGACATTTTGTAACCAGATCCAGATATCGAAGATAATGGCTGTGTGTAGATCTACAAGTGTGACTTGCGTTTATGTGCTGCTTGCATACACAAGAGATAAAGATAGCTCAACAAATACTTGATAGACTGATGAATTTCTTATCAAAGGGACAAGGTGTTTTGAGGAAACAGTTGGTGGCTTCTTTCAAATAAGAATGTCGTTTGTTATAAAGAAAAAAAAATGATGTAAAGTGTTCCTGCAAAAAATTCCTTCACAGCAGCTCATGATTTCATGAGTGATTCAGTGGTTCCTGCATCACTGAAGTCTGCTGGACAAAATTTGTGCTTTATGGTCATCCTAATCATTTTGGTCAGCCTCTTGTTCCTAGTTACATGTATCTACCCTACTTTTAGTAGCAGGAGTCAGTATCAAATATGTTAGATGGACCACACTGAGAGATAGAATTCAGCTCATATTCAACTCTGTTATATTGATGTTGATGTAATTAGAAGAAGCAGACTTGGAGTATTAAAGTAATGGGGTGACCTTGGATGTAATTCTTTGTCTTCTGTCCTGTCTTGAGGAAGATAAGATACCCAGATAGGTCTCTGCTTATAGGAACTTCCATATCAGGAGATATTTTTAATATTTTAACTGCAAAGTCAAATTTCTTACTGTAATAGATTTTGTTCTGCATTACTCTGCCCCTCTAACAGTGTTTTAAACCCAGTACTGTATTTCATTTATTTGGTTTAGACGTTTCAAGATCTAGGACAATATCTTATTAACCTGTATAGCCACAAGCCCAGCAAAATTTCTTTCACGTTGTAGACATTCACAAGTATTTACAGAATAAGTGAATAATCACGTGCAAACTTCAATTCATCACCTTTCTTTCCAAATAGGTTTCTCTTCTTGACTTCCCTATCAGCCTTCTTCTGGTCTCCTATATTGAAAACCTATAATGACTCATCTTTATTTCTCACTGCTATATACAATCAGTTGCTTGATCCTTTGAATTCACCCCCCCATAGACTTGTATAGAGCTCTCTCCTACATTCCATTCCTACCCTTATTCAAGCCCTTATTTCTTCCCATTTGAGTGACTCTAATAGTTTTTTAACTAGTTCCAATTACATCTCTCTCTCTACTCTATGAAACTTCAGTTCTTAAGAGGTTGATTTCCCTAAATTGTTAACATGATCATTATTCCACTGCACAAAAAAAACTTCGAAGCCTCACCTTGTCTAATAAATTAAATATAAATATCCATATGTATACTTAAAAACCTTCATAGTTCCTAGGCAAACTTACTTTTGATTTTCCCATACCACATTATAGTTAAATATTATTATAATATTTAGTATATATATTTATAATTACACTGAATATATATTTAACTACATAATACATGTATACATTGCTATAAAAATATTTAGCTCTAAATATATTAGCTGCAAAAATTGGAAACAATTTGAATACTTTTCCACTGTGATTATTCCAATGTAATTATTTAGCATTTAATTTATGATGATCCCTTCTCAGTAGGCATCATATATCCCTCAAGAATGTTTTCAAATTGAGAAACTCATCTACAAACTGTTTTCAAAGTAATAACATTGTTATGATAATAAATATAATCATCAATGAAGAAGAAATAATGTTTTGTTTCATAGACATGCATTTAAATATACATTAATTTTTGCACCGCCGTTTTCTTTTTGTGTTTTTGGAGTCAGTACTTTTCCCCCACTATCAGGATTCAAACTCTTCTGTAGGCTCATAAGCCCAGGCCCCACTGTGTCTGAAGGGCCTGTGCTGGGAGACCATTTATTTGCCCTCCAGATCCACTTCCCACTGGTCTCCAGCCTCCCAGCTCCGGCAGGGTGTTCTGCATAGCACCCTCTTCAGGGCTCCTGGGCTTTCTGGATTATGATTGGATTTGGCCAATGGAGAGGCCTGGCAGGAGGATGGAGGGAGAGAAAACAGTGAGTTCAAGCCATTTCTTCTCTTGGCTCCCTCTCTGAGAGGTCGCCTTGGCCTGGACGTGTCCACTGGCCAAAGGTCATTACTCTTCTCAGAGACCTGCCCTTTAGAATCCTGTCTCCTTTAGATTTCCTGTTCCTTCTGTAGCCCCTTGTCCCCTGGGGTGCAGGAGTGGGTGAGCCCCAGGTTCCTGCACTGTCTCTTTTAATTCCCCTACCCCACACTCACATGTTTGTAATTAGTCCCTTTGCCAACTGTCTCCTATTAGGACTGACTGATGCAAGGTCCGGCAGGTGAAACAGCCCTATGTGTGTTAGGTTCCTAGCAAAACAATCTACTTTTACTGTTCTCCAATCAGATCTTGCTCTTTCCAAATTCTGTGCCTCTGTCTGAGACTCCCTCTCCTTTTCCATGTTTTTTCTTTTGGAATTCTGCCCAACTTTCATGGTTTCTCTTAAATATTATCTTCTCATATCCATGAAGATTTTCTGATTCTTTATGACCCACTCCTCTTTCCTTTGCACATTCTCACCACTTCTTTTTATTTTTTTTTTTAAACAAAACTTATCTGGCTGGACTTTGCAAAAGTTCTGCATACTTGTCTTAATCTTCCAGCTGACTTTTAGCCCTTTGATAAACATCTTTGGTTTGATCCTTTTTGTATCCCAAACATTATTTAGCATGGTAAGTGGTCTACAAAAGCCTTTTAATGTTTATTGGCGTAATAAGTAAATATTATATTGGTTTCTATATACAAATCAGAAGTAAGGATATAGTATTTGAGTTTTCCCCAGACCTTACTCTTGGCAAGGTGAAGAGATTCCAAGGCTTCCAGAGTTTGGAAGATCAAACTCTGAGGGCAAAATGATAACCTTGACATCTTTTTAGATTATCAGCCTCCAAAATCCTGCACTACAAAGGTGATAGTTTCTTTGAGATAGAGAAAACTGGAATTGGGGAAAAACACCTCGGGATAATCCACTCCGACTCTCTCTTTGTAAAGAAATTGAGGGCCAATGACATGCCCAAATCAGCCAAAATTGGAGATAGAATTGGACATATGAGCCACATCTCCATTGTATTTTCCATCACTTCTCTTTTGTTCATCTTAGATGGATTGAGGCAGCCATGTCAGAGATGAAGGAAGGCTGAGAGAGAAGGACTTGCAGGACTGTTCCCTTGAATAAAACTTCCGCACCAAACTTTGATGGAACCTGTACATATTTTTTCTTTGTCCTACATTACCTTCCCATTTAAAGCTTTCATAGCCTCCACCGCATCTTCTCTGTTAGTGAAGTGCACAAAAGCATAGTCTCGGATTTTCTTTACCCTCTCCACAGCACCTGGAAGCAGATTGAAAGTAGCCCCATTAGCAAACCTGAGATAGCATTGAACATGATATATTTAAGCATTTAGCTTCTAAGAATATTTTATCCTTTTTTTTTTGGAGACTCTATTTAAGTAAGGAGGTCATTGAAAATATTTCCTGTGTCCAGGTTTAAAATTCTGTACATTCAACAGAAGATTTTTTTCTAATTTTTAAATAATACTTATATTCTGCCTTATTATAATTAGTTGTGGATTTGTGTTTCCACTTCCTAGATTATAAGATCTTTGAGGGTAGGAACGGTATCTTGTTTTGTATATTATATAATATAAAAGATAGTAACTTATACATGGTAAAATATTATTGAGTTGAACTCAATTATTGGTCATATTATAAATATATATTTAGGTAATTACCTTTTTAAATTTTATGGCTTTTTCCCCAGAAAAATACCTTGTCTCTTTTGATTTATATAATAAAAAGTGTTAGAGTTAGGAGAGACTTTAGTAATAATTTAATTTTTAATTCACTTTACCTTAATTTATTTATTTTTAACTTAATGATTTGGAATGTAAGGTTCTGATAAGGTATGCGAGATTTATGAGTTCGCATAGCTAGGAACTAGAACTCAGATCTCCCATCTGCTTATCTCATGCTCTCTTGATCAAAACAAACAAAAAATAGTTTGTGAAAGAACATCTGAAAACCAAGATAGTTCCTTACGATGCTGTTCATAATATCTAAAGGTTGGAAACAATGGAGATATCTACTAATTCTACCTTGAGGTACCTCTTTTATAGAAGCATTCACACATATGCAAAAAGATCATGCATAGGGGTATTCATTACACCAGTCAGTTGAAATAGCAAAAATAAAACAATGTCCAATTTCATGAGAGTGATTAAATTTGGTATATTCTTATTAAATAACACTAAGGAGTCTTTAAAGAGAACAAATAGGCCTATATATACATGGAAAGATTCAGAGCCTGTTGTTAAATTTAAAAATTTACAAAATAATATGTATAATATCATAGCATTTATGTTTTTAAAAATCCCAACCGGCATACATGTGCACATAAATATGAATACACACACACACAGAAAGAGAACTGGAAGGATAAAGATCAGACCATTAGGAGGGGTTACTTCAGGAATGGGGAGAAAAGTTGGGGAGAAGAAAGGGGACTTTAATATTTTAATTTATATTCTCCAGTATTCTACAAATATTAGCAAGGCTTATTTATATTATTCGTGTAATTAAAAAAATAACAAATTAAACTATCCTATTTTTATGCAGAGGGATTGCTGAATATGCTGATGGTAATGTGTAAAAATAAAGTTCTACTGAGATGGTTGAGCTTTATATTTTACATTTCATTATGAAATGTTGCTTACTCAATTTAAAAATAGAACTTTTGCCTAGAGTGAGGGTAAGATGGAAACTTGTTTAACATTAACCTGTTAGTTTAGCGTGTAAATTACCCCCTTTTAGTTATAGTCTCTTGGGTGTATCTTGAGAGAACGGGTTTTCTTCTATCCTTAGTTTCCAGAGACAACCTAGGATGGGACCCCATGCCAGGGAGGATCAGAAGAGAGGAGGAGAGAAGTCCTCCTTTTCCCCTCTCCCTGTCAAAGTTCAGTTATCTACCCTCTTAGGTTCAAGGTCACAAAGGCAATTAGGTTTCTACTCTATCATGTGGTTCAATGGCTATAAACTGTCTTCCTTTGCAATAGTGGTAGGGTTCTAATGTAAGGATAATTTTACAATATTGCAGTACTTCTCTTCTCTCACCCCTCAGCATTCACCCCTTGACTTCTTATGATAGTGGTTGTACGGAGCAAAATGGTCTGGCTAAGCTGAAAATAAAGGTATTTGAGACCATGAACCATGGGACATGTGATTAACTGAACTTCTAACCTGGTCCCTTTATTCCTTCAGTGTCAAGTGGAGTAATTATTGTGACTTAACCTTATGGCTTATCTTGGTAATTAAGAAGTAAAAAGTGGGCCAATGAGGACCTCTACCTTTCCAGTGTTTGCCCCATTCATTCTCCAGTGCCATCCTCCATCCAGGCTCCACTGTTAGCTCCCAGAGGCATTTTGGTATTGTCTTTACCCTAGTTCCTACCTAGTGTTTTGTACACAGGGGCTGAAACCGAGTAGGGCCCTCTGGGGCCCCCAGGCACTGAAACCGAGTGGGACCTGGGCACAGAGGATGAGCAAATATTATCAGTCAATTCACACTCCAACTCCTATCATTCACGTTAGTTAGGTGGTACTTCAGATGATAATGGATTTTGATGTTCTCAAATTCTGCTTGTAGATATTGAAATCAGCTTGCATTTTTGAACAGTAATGTCCAGCCACACATGCTTTTGGAAATCTTTTTTTTTTCTTTAACTTTATTTTATTTATTTATTTATTTTTGGCTGTGTTGGGTCTTTGTTGCTGTGTGGGGTCTTTCTCTAGTTGCGGTGAGCAGGGGCTACTCTTCGTTGTGGTGCACGGGCTTCTCACTGCAGTGGCTTTTCTTGTTGCGGAGCATGGGCTCTAGGTGCACGGGCTTCAGTAGTTGTGGCATGCGGGCTCAGTAGTTGTGGCACGCAGGCTCAGTAGTTGTGGCACATGGGCTTAGTTGCTCCGTGGCATGTGGGATATTCCCAGACCAGGGATAGAACCCGTGTCCCCTGCATTGGCAGGCAGATTCTTAACCACTGCGCCACCAGGGAAGTTCTAGAAATCTTAAGATGTGAAAATTTAACCTCATAAAGCAGACAAATTAGAAAGTGAGAGTTTTTATCATAAAAGCTGGTATTCTCTACAATAGTATTCAACATATGGCTTATTTTAATATGTTCCTTCTTTGTGCATAGGAGTTTGTTTATTGATTGATTCTCATTTGGCAGAGGGAGAGGCAATAAAATACCAGTGGTCATCCGTAAGATTCATAATGCAGAGAACTGGAAAACAGTTACTCTGTTCATTACCAACTTGTCAGAGACACATCAATTACCTGAAGACAAACACATCTGCAATCCCAAGGGGAGACTTTCAGAGGGTCATGGTTCCCAAAGTGTGGTCCCCAGACCTGCAGTATCAGCTTCACCTAGAACTTAATGGAAATGCACGTGCTTGGGCCCCACCCCAGACGTACTGAAAGTGAAACTCAGGGGGCAGGGCCAGCAGTCTGTTTTAACAAGCCCTCCAGGTGATTCTGAAGGTAAACCCCTTTAGGAAAATCAGATTTTATAGAATGACTATAATTGGAATTTCAGCAGATACCCTTAGGCTACACTGGGGAGGAACACACATTTTCAGGCCCCAGTTTTTGTTCTGATTGTCATTTATTTCTCTGAGTACCGATATAATATTTTCAGGTTAATCAGGGTTAAAATAACACATTGATAAATATTTGCAGGGAATATTCAGGATCCTCCGAGGGATCCAAACTTTCAATAGAATTTTTAAAGAGTTATTTTTCTGTTTCTCAAATTTTTCTAGGTAAGTATAAACACATCCTTTCCACGGGAAAAGAAACTGGTTAGCTCTGACTGTTTTTCCCCAATACAGCAGATGTCTGCTAGTAGCCCACCCTTTGCAATTCATTTTCTTTTGCAGAGTGCCAAGAAACAGCCACACATCGTTATGGAGCCCTGAGAGCCTCAGAGAGAGGGAGAGAGAGAAACACACCTGGCATTTATTATTTTCATTATAATTAAAAGTGCCTGGACACTTGTCTCTCTTCAACACACAGACTGGGAAAGCTGATAGCCAGTGACTGTGAAAGGAAGCAGCCTTTTAGTAGTTTCTCATTCCAGCCTTTCCCCCCTAAAAAGAGTAATTTTTTTAAACATCTTTATTGTAGTATAATTGCTTTACAATGTTGTGTTAGTTTCTGCTTTATAACAAAGTGAATCAGATATATGTATACATATATCCCCATATCCCTTCCCTCTTGCGCCTCCCTCCCACCCTCCCTATCCCACCCCTCTAGGTGGTCACAAAGCACCGAGCTGGTCTCCCTGTGCTATGTGGCTGCTTCCCACTAGCTATCTATTTTACGTTTGGTAGTGTATATATGTCCATGCCACTCTCTCAGTTTGTCCCAGTTTACCCTTCCCCCATCCCCGGTGTCCTCAAGTCCATTCTCTACGTCTGTGTCTTTATTCCTGTCCTGTCCCTAGGTTCATCAGATCCATTTTTTTTTAGATTCCATATATATGTGTTAGCATACAGTATTTGTTTTTCTCTTTCTGACTTACTTCAAGGAGTAATGTTTTAATTACATAAAAATAAGAAGTATTATTCACTATGGGAAGGAAGAAAATCAACTTAAAGTCATGGTGGAGCAATGCTTATACATTCACAGATCAGTTCTTATGCTCATAACTGCATCAACTTTCAGATCTCCAACTATACGTCACTTCTCCTAACCATGAGTCTTCTCTGCACCTCGGGAGTTAGGCTGCCATTGCTGTTATTCTTCTGGAGCATCTTAAACTCCTTCCACACACACATCATACCTGTTAACTCCTCCCACTGTGCCTGGCACCCATGAGCTACTGAAGCAATGACAGGTGAATGAATGAGTGAGTGAATGGGATAAGCACAGAGCACAGGGTCCTAGAGTTGTTAAGAACATGCTGTTAACCAGACCTGGATTCAAGTCCAGAATCTGCCACTTGCTGGTTGTATGCTGGTTGTATGACCCTGGACAAGCTACTTATCTGCTCGGGTCCTGGTTTTCTTATCTTTAAAATAATGGAAGTAGTAAGGTACTCTACATCATAGGGTTGTTGAGCCACACCGTTATACTAAAGTAGCAGGGAAGGCAGAGTTCCTGAAGGCTGGAAAAAGACAAATCTCTGATGAATCTTTAAAAAGGGAGAAATGATAACCTTACTAATTACCATTAGAATGAATTATCAATTTATCCTATTATAACTGACAGAGCAACCAGAGTTGGAAACAGGCAACATGACTATGTGAAGTGAATATCCTCAGGCAGTTTTAAGATGATGGCATCATGGCCCATGCTTATCAACAATCTAGAGAGTTACTGCCTGAGAAATTCTCATTTATGGAAAGATGTTACCACGGTGATAAACTTAGACTAATACGCTCCAAAGCATGCTAATACCACAAGATGATCTGCCAAAAAATGGGATCCATGCCCTCCAAATTGAGGAGTGAGTTATCCTACAACTCTTCATTTGGAGACTTTCAAAGCAAATTAGAAGGTGAAGGACTCTGATAAGTCCCACAAGCAAACATACCTTTAATTTTGCTGAATCTGGTGTTAACAAACTTATTTGACCATGGACCCCTTTTATCAGTAACATCTACCAACAGTTTATAGAATTAATGTTATGCAGAGCTGGCTTTGGGAAATGCTTGTTTGGACATTGTTTCTTAAAATGCTTTACTTGTCTCAGTGTTGCAGTTTCTATATGAGAAAAAAAGAGATAGGGAGTCGATCTCATGGCTTAAAATTGATAATGAAAAGTATTGACAAAATGAACAGTAATTATTCTTCTCCACCTTCCTTTTTGCTTTCTCTTCACCCAAATTAGTTTCCTAGAACAAACTGTCACCTCCTTACTTATGTACCTAAAGTCACAATCATATTCCATTAGACCAGCTGTTCTCAACTGGGGGCAATTTGCCCTCCCAGGCACAAAAATGTCTAGAGACATTTTTGGTTACAAAAATTACAAAATTATAAAAATGTCTAGAGACATTTTTTGTTATTACACCATGGACTGCACAGGACAGACCCCCACAGCCAAGAATTATCTGGCCAAAAATGTCAAGAATACTGAGGTTGAGAAACCTGCATTAGATCTATAGTTATGGCCATGCATTCATTAACACAGTTAATATTTATTGAGAATCTACTAAGTCCCAGGCACACAGACAGGAGCTGAGGAGACAATAGAAACAAAAAGAACTCATGGAATATATAGTTTAATGAAGGAAATATGTATTCATTAAGTAATCACACAGAAACGTACAATTATAGTATCGATAAATGTTATAGGACCTTAGGTCCCTATTTTCTAATCCAAAGGTAGGAATATAGTTTTAATAGTCTATGCAATTATGAGAATAAGTGAAAGTTATCTTATTTAAAGATACAGGAAGTCATCACAAGCATAAGTGTTTTTAAAGTATGTTTTGCAAAAGTAATCTTGTCTGGTATGTCCTACCTGGTTTAATATTGTTGAATTCTTTCTCAATCATCTCTTCAGAGGTAGACAGCATTAGGTTTCTTACATATAGGATTTTCACAGAAGACATTGTGTCTTCATCAACTTCTACTTCTGGTTCTGCCCAGTCTACTGCAATAGGATGTCCCCATAACTGAATTCTTCCTGTTGAGAAGGATCACAAGTACGATTAATTATATAGAAATTAGGACATCATCTCAGTTCATACTAATGGACTTTTAAATTGAAACTTGAGCTCTTGATTGAGCAAGAAGACTAATATTAAAAGAGGTGATTATTGATTTTAAGAGACATTTCAAATAAGACCTGGCTAGAAGAGAGTTCTGTATGACAAGTGGCTTATTATAATGATAGGGTATAAACAGAACTAGAACGTGCTTTGAAATGGAACAGAAATGAGGCAGCAGTGGTCACGTTTGGGTCCTAGTTCTCACAGGGTGAAGGTAGTCATTGGAGATGGCAAAAACGGAAGAAAGGAAAAGAATGGATTTAGAGCTCAGACGTAGAGTCTGGCTTCCTGAAGCATTAGAAAGGTCATTAGGAAGTCTATCTGCTGCGGTTGGAATCTGTGTGACTAGGTGCCACCACTGAGCTGTCCAAAAATGGTGCATGTGAAGGGTGGGTAGGGCTCAGGTACCCCTAGTTTGTTTTCGGTCACTTACACTCAGTCAGAGCTCTGATCAACTATATTCCCTCCTAATTCTCGCTTTGTCAGAACATAGACAACTCAGAAATCTGGAGAAAAAGTTATTATTATTTTCCAAATTAAGACAAAGAGCAGTGAAGAGTCTATGATGGGAAATTGAACTCATCTTGAAAGGGTAGCTGTTGTCCATGACTACATATATATTTGTATTCCTATATAGCTGCAATTTATTGAGTGTCTTGCACTCTGCTGTGTGTTTCCCATATTCTCTCAGTTCCTTCTCACAGTAACTCTGTGGGGAGGGGAATGACTTTCCCAATTTTACAGAAGAGGAAATGAGCTTTTGAGAGGATACCTTACCCAGATCTATTTCACTTCTCCACTGCTCCCTTTTGTTTTTTGTTACTCAACCCCTGTACCCCTACACAGTACAGATCCATGTTGAAGTGATGAGAGGAGGGTGAGGGTCAACTGAATTTCTAAATTTGATTGGAAATGTTTATTTTTATTGGTCTTGGAACAAGTTCTATCCTGGAAGCAATAAAAAGTGTGAGAGAACAAAATCAGAAATTCTCAGTATTGGTAAGGGTTTACTTGTTTAATTATTACACAAGAGGTAAATATTTTTAATCAAAATGCATCTTTTTATTCCTTAAAAAACAGCCAGTGAAAGCATCTGTGGCACTGACATTCTAAAACTCAAACAAAGGATAGACACATCCTAATGAGTTAGCGAATCCCAGTGAGTTAGCGGAAGGCTGGCTCCTGCTATCCCAGTTGGCTGGCTACCTTGTTCTGCCTTGCAGCCCAGAGGATAGTTTTCTCCGTCACTCTCTTTTCCCCCTCCCTTCCACTCCCCTCCTACATCTCCTTTCCTTTTTCTTCCATTCCCTTCCTTTCTATGCTTTACATAGACTTTGCTAAGGGTCTTATCCCCAAAACCCTAAGGCTCCCAGGTGACTCTGGTTTCTGTAGCTCAGTGGTTCTCAATCTTGGCCCCATAGTAGAAGAGCTTACAAAAATATGGGCTCCACTGGGTGTGCTGGACTCAGGTCCTTTCTACCTGCAAGAATAGACTGTTAAATTTTCAGAATTTTGTGAGTCAATTGATGTCACCTTGGTGGCTTGAAATGAGCTACAGTGGGAGTGTTAACAGTATGGAAATCCAAAAATATTACAAATCAGTGCTTTTGATTTTTCCCTGGGAATCAGCTCATCGCTGACCTCTGGACCCTCTTTTCCATTTCTGATTTAAGTGGTCTAGGCCTCAGGATTTTGAAAAGCATCTCAGTTAATTCAGCCAAAATTGAGAACACGGTTCTAGCCCATTGGCTTTTGCCTTCCCAGACTGGGACCACGGTAAGTCATTCACAGTCTTGAAGATTTGGAAAAGGTTAAAGTGGATAGAAGTGAGAGGAGGTGCAGAGAGCAGCGATTTCCATAAACATCCCTGTGAAAGGCAGTGTTGGAAAGTGATTTGTGAACTTGAGCTTTGAAGTCAGACAAGTTCAAATATCAGATTAATGATCCTGGCTAGGAAACAACCTTTCTAAGCATCAGTTTCCTCATCTGTAAAATTGGGATAATAAAAGTACCTGCTTCTCAGGGTTGTTGTGAAGACAAAAGAAGGTGATGCATTAACGCATATATGAGGAACTAGGAAAATGCTACAGATGAACCTATATGCAAAGCAGAAATAGAGACATAGACGTAGAGCACAAATGTATGGACACAAAGGGGGGAAAGGGGGGGTGGGATCAACTGGGAGATTGGGATCGACATATATACACTACTATGTGTAAAAGCGATAACTAACGAGAACCTACTGTACAGCACAGGGAACTCAGTGCTCTGTGGTGATCTAAGTGGGAAGGAAATCCGAAAAGGAGGAGGTATATATATACATATAGCTAATTCACTTTGCTGTACAGCAGAAACTAACACAACATTGTAAAGCAACTATACGGCAATAAAAAATTTTAAAAACCCACCTACTTAAAACTTAAAAAAAAAAGGGACTTAATTTATCACTTTTAAATGATAAATCAATAACGTACATTCCTCTTGAGTATTTTTGATCTATTTTGGGGATGTATAGTTTCCTCAGAATAATGCATTCTTTGTGTCCAATGTGAATAGTGTCACTCACTCAAATTAGGTATGATTTTTTTTAGAACCTTGTCATTTAGAAGAAAGCAAAGTACATTGTAGACGCTTAATAAATGTTTCCATACTGAGTGGTTCCCCGGGGGGTTCCTATTTACTTCCCATGCAGGTGAGTGGCTAGTGTCATTAGTTGATAGATTTAGCAGTGGATCACAAAATTTGGCTACACAACAGAATTATCTGGAAAACTTAAAATATCAGTGCTCCAACGCCGCCCCCCAGAGAAGCAGATTCAATTGGTTAGAGGTTGATTTGGGCACTGGTATTGTTTAAAAACCTCCTCAGATAATTCAAATTTGTAGCCCACCATGGGCCACCCTTGATTTAGATGATCAGATCTCAACCTTGTGGTCTCAGGGGCAGTTGCATCCTGGGAACTTGTTATAAATGCAAATGATCAGACCCCATACCACACCTACTGAATCAGGAACTCTGGGGTTGGGGGCCCCAGCAATCTGTGCCTTAACGAGCCCTCCAGGTGATTCTGATGGAGGCTAAAATTGCAAACCACTGTTGGAACTTTTTTTCAGAGTATCCTTAGAATGCTTTGATAATGCCTGAATTGGATGCATCAACTTTGTTCTATGTACACCTCAGTAAAGATGCAATGTCAAGAGGGAGCTTCCACTGTTTGAGGAGGTAGGTGGTGGGAGGCAATATACCACTTTAGACCACAATTTTCTCTCTGTCTTCAAGTCTGGATCAATTAAGAAGGAAAAGCTTCTTGTGGTCCTTGCTTATGTTTCTTAAAGCTCTCCTTGTTCTTTCAAACTGGGGTCTCCAGAGGATTGCCCATTACTGAAATCCTGTGTTGTTGTTTAATCTACGGTGAGGTCATAAGTAGATGTCCAAATGGGTAATAGATTTTACCCTCAGGCTTCAGTAGAAAGGAAGCAGTTTGCTCTGGCTGGCTTATTCACCGCCTCTTGTTATTCTGCTGATGAGGCAGTCTGACTAAACTCCAGCAGATTGAAACTCAACCAGCTGAGGCCAACTTAAAGGGCAACAAGCAAAGGGGGGGAGGGGGCTGCCTCCAATCATGATGAGGATGAGAAAATGCCTGGGGAGAGTGAGGCAGCCTATATATTGCTGCGTCCTGGTCAGAGAATCCATAGGGAAAACTCAGGATCTTGGGTGGAAGCATAACACAGTGCTTGAGAATTCTTGCCGCCTAGCTGCTCAGCCTTGCCCGGCCTAGTCAGTTCAACTCAGGTAAAGACAGAAGCTCTTTCTGTGGGTCAATGTGCTGTTTTCTTTGAAGAAGGGAAGCTGACAGGAAGTTTTATTTCCCTAGGAACACTGATTGTCTGGCTGCTGAAAACTCTTTCTCCCATTTTGGACCCTCTTTCACTGCCATCCTCCCCCGTCCCCCAAATGATTGTACATATCTGTTTTCACAGGTAATGAAGGAGGAAAATGATTAATGTGGGATGGAATAGTGGAAGCTGGTTTCTCAATGAAGTGGTGGTTAAGCTGGGGCTTTGAATGCCATGAGTCAGTAGAGACGGGGAGGGGCAGGTCATTCTAGTAGGGGATACAGCATTCAAAATAAAGGATACAAAAAACGAGCATGGTGTTGTCTAGGACACTGAGTTTGTCCTGATAGAAAGGAGGGTGTTTATTGTGAAAAAGAAGGTCCAAATTATGTTTGAAAAGAACTGGGGCCCCGAGTTAAAGGCCTTAAATGACAAGCTCAGAGGTTTATGCTTTATCTCATATGCAGCAGCAAGTTGGTGAATATTTTTGAATTAATGAGTGAGTGACATCATTCAGCCTCTTAACAAGGAGAGATTGAATTCCTACTGTTTGGAAGAACTTGTAGAAATGATGATATGTTATTTTAGGAACACTACTCTGGTGGTAATGTTTAGGATGGAGTAGGCGGGGGAGGTGGGGGGCTGGGGGCATCAAAGAGAAAGCAGAGCTGGGAGAATACTTAGGAGACCTTGGAAAAAAAAGAATCCAAGTTTGGGAATATATGTGTTTAGCCTACAGTGATGGCCTGAGAACAAGATGGATATGAGGCACTTTTTGAAAGCAGAATTGTTGATGTTGAAGAGGACAGCAAAATATTAAGTTCAGGTCACTGAGAGGCTAGGTAAGCAGCATGAAGAGTTTTAGTGATTCTATGCACCTGTGAGTCAGGTGACTTGACCACTGGGTAGTGAAGAAGTGGTGAATGGAAGCTTCCCCATTAAAAATATCCACCTCAGATCAAAACATTTTTACTGTTAAAATTTTAAATATTGATTTCATCTTCTTTAGTCTTTGCAAAATTTTTCTTTCCTATGTTTTATAACAATACTATTACACATGTATAAAATATATTAATAATATTATATTGAATATAAAAAATGTCCACCTCTCAATAGATTTAGCAATTTTGGGGGATATCTCATATTTTTTCACTTTAAGCTGCCTTCATGAAAATATTATTAAAACATATTCCCCGGGGCTTCCCTGGTGGCGCAGTGGTTGAGAGTCTGCCTGCCAGTGCAGGGGACGCGGGTTCGAGCCCTGGTCTGGGAGGATCCCACATGCCGCAGAGCAACTAGGCCCGTGAGCCACAATTACTGAGCCTGCGCGTCTGGAGCCTGTGCTCCGCAATAAGAGAGGCCGTGATAGTGAGAGGCCCGCGCACCGCGATGAAGAGTGGCCCCCACTTGCCGCAACTAGAGAAAGCCCTCGCACAGAAATGAAGACCCAGCACAGCCATAAATAAATAAATAAAAATAAATTAATAATTAAAAAACAAAAAAACAAAAAAAACATATTCCCCAAGCTCAGAAGCCATCTTTCAATTTTGAAAATTTCTGGAGGGCTAATCCTATTGGTTTTATTTTTAAAAATAAAAATAAATGTAGGTGTTTTTGTTGCTGTTTTGCTTTGTTTTAGATTCTGGTAACTTCCACAGTACTTAAGAGAATCCTTGATTCCAACGTGTTCAATATGCCATTCTTGAAATACTTATCATTTTAATATTAATTCATTTTAATACCTTTGTGTAAGTTTGGCAAATATTTTATAACAAGCACAGGACTTTCAACAATTTTTCCTAAGTTGATCTTAGTGGGGCAGTGTCTTGGTGGCGTCTTCTAAACCCAGGAATTTATGGTTGTTGACCAAATAGGACCTACCTTGTGGCTGTAGCATCTAACTAAGGTGTCTTTCTATGGAAAGTTATTATTTCTATTCCCTAAAATTAGACAGAAATTATTAGACACTAGGGAGTCATATAAAATTATGTCATTTTAATTGTCATTGGGATAATGTATCACTTGCATATTTATTATTTCTACATTATAATGGATAACATATACCCTATTTCTAATAAGCCTGATAACAAAAACTATATACAAAGATAACTGTTGACTGATAAATTTACTTTTAAGGAGATTCTTCAGTTTAAAGATTCAGTATAGGGTTGCTATAACTTCAAGTTCTGGACTTCTCCTGTGCAATGTACATTGGATTTAATGCACAAAGTGAATAGTTTTCAGAACCCAATCTGTGAAAACTTCAGGGAACTGAATCAACTGTGAGATAAATAAGAAAGACCAAGAGTTTAAAAAATGTAACATAACCAGAGATAAAGAGCAAAAAAAAACGAACAACAGGCGTTTGTTTCCTTTGCTAAGGAGGACAGCAGCCTGAGGCAGGCAGGATGGAGTGGAGAAGTCTCCTCTTTGAGGAGGGGTCCTAACCTGGCAGAAGCTTCCTCCGGGCCATGGCAGCTGCCCGATGATTCTCATATTCCACGAAGGCAAAGCCCCGGTTTTTGGTTTTATCTGCAGCACTTGGGTAGACAATGACATCCACAACTCCTTCGGTGACCTTTTTCATCTCTGATAAGATTTCTTCTCTCTTTTTGGTTTTTGGGATTCCCCCAACAAATAATCGACAGTTGTCCACGCTGGCACAGACCCCTAACAGACGCCCATTTCTGCAAAAACAGCAGGCATTTTGATTGGTGAGAGTCTTTGCTCGATTAAGGTTTAAGACGGAAAATGAAAATATATATTGAAATTGAAATGGAAAATATCAGGCCCGGGACCTGATATGGCCTGTGGATATGGAACGTTTGGTCGTCTTAGTGTTTAAACTGGTTTTGGAAAGTTGTAGCTGCTTTTGAGAAACTGGAAGCTCTGTCAACCTTGGCTCTGCATTTTTAAAGAAAAAAAAATATTTGAAACTGAGTTGCGTCTGCTGTCTTTAGAGTGTATGTAGATTCACTAGTTATTGTGACTCCTCGGCACTCCCTAATACATCATCAATCCTGAGGTCTTTACACCTGGCTCAGTGTACTCTTGTATCCTGCCCTGGAGGTATCTTAGGTTGCAACCCCTGGTGCTCCCTTTTTTTCCAACCAAAGAGAGAAGCTATTCTGACATGATCACTATTAAAGATAGCCCCTTATACAGAACAGAGTTTCACATATTATTTGGCCGACACAAGGAACCCGTGAGATGGGCAGAATAGGTATTGTTTCCATTTTACAGTTGAAGAGCTTGAGACTCCAATATATTAAGTGACATGCTTAAGATTTTGTAGATTTTGAGAGTTAAAATTGGCCTCTGGATTCAGTTTAATCCCTGTTTCTTCCACTGTGCAGTGTTGCATATCAGCCAGTTGGTGGATACCTTCTTTGGCAAGGTGTAGGTTGGTTCAACTTTTCCGGGGGACATGTGGGAAAATGTATCAAAAGTCTTAAGTGTGTGTAACCTTTGGCCAAATAATGCCCCTCTAGGGGAGTGTCCTTAGAAATAAAGACGAGCATCAGCATTTTTGTATAAGGTTATTCACCGCTACTATTTAAAATAGCTCCCAAATTGGAAATGAGCAAAATAGTCCATCATGCAGGACTGGATTAATGTATCTCAGCTGAGATGACTGACTCTGGGGCTGGACATTTCCTCATTGTATACCGTGGTATGTTTGTCATCCCTGGTTCTTGACCAGTAAATGCCCAAAGCCACCTGTTAGGTCATCCAAGAATGCCTCTTCATCTTTCTCCATGTCCCTTAGGGGGACAATATTTCTCCTGGCTGGGGTGCACTGGTATAGAAAAGATGAGCGTTCATAACATAGAATGCTCTGTGGTCGATAAACATAGTAACATAGGAGAATAAACATAGTAACATAGGAGAGTAAACATAGTAACATAGGAGAGTATTTGATGGTTGAAAATACCAGTTCACACTATGCTGCTGGGTTGAAAAAAAAAAAAAGACTGTAAAATGAGTATATGAGAAAGCCATTTTGATTAAAACTATAGAAAATCTAGAAAGACTATAAAAATTCAACATAGTGATTCTCTTTAGGCAATAGGGTAATGAAGGAACGGTTTGAACTTTTATTACTGTTTTTTGGCTGTTTTTGTGTGTTGTGTGTTAGGCCATGTGACTTTTGTAATAACTCAAAGTTATTAAAAATGGGTAAAGTTCCCTTAACGGAAGCCACTCATTCCTCCTGAGTAAAAAGTACTCAGCCGGGTGAGTGGGAGATTGCTCTGATTCCTTGGAAGTAGTGGCTCTCAGCTGTGTGGCAGGTGTCCTCGCCCAGGCTGAGCTCTGTCCTAGTTGTCCTCTGTGCTTTGTTGAAGAACCAGGGACCACATATCAGACATGTAACAGGTCCATCTCCATTTGTTGAACATTGTCCTAACAATGTGTTTTTTCTGGGGGGAGGGAAGGGTCGATAAAGTGATCTTTCAGGATTTTTTCTTTCTTTTTTAACTTAAACCTTTTGTTCCAAGATATTATTTATTTAGAAATTATATTTTTGATCATTCAGGGGCCGGTCAGTTACCAGTAGGAGGAGGCTGGAGTCTCCATATCCTGTTTTTAAATCTGTGTGATTTGTCAGGCACCTTTCCCAGAATTGCTTGGAGACGAAGAACTCTCTCTCCAAAGCTGAGGGCACGACTTTAACGTCGCCAGAGGCCAGGCATTTAGAGGATGCTCAGTGGATATTTGATGATGAGGAGGACGATATGACACCTGTGGGTCTTTTCCGGATAAGAACCTTATCTATCCCCTCAGAGACAGTGGCTAAAAACAAACCAAAGATTTGTAACAAGGAGAGGTAACAAACCAACCTCTTCTCTACAAGAAAGGTTCTCTCTCTGACAACATCCAAGGCAGAGTGGAAGTAGGTGAGGTTGGCCCTGGGGTGTCTATTCTGCTATTTCACATTCCATTTATCCTACTCATGAAAATTCAAAGTCACTCTGCGCCATCACCTTGCTTCTGGCATCCAACCTGAACTTTAACTGGAAGTTTGGCCACCAACTTTCTCTTTCCAAATGCTTTGTCATTTTTTTCCTCTTCCTTTTCTGCACCTTCCTGCCATCATCGTAACCATCCGCAAACATTTATAGAGCATCTGATATGTGTCAGGCACTGAGCTTTACATGCATTATCTCCTTTATTTTTCATAATCCCCCCCATGAGGTAGGTATATTTTTGTCTCTATTTTATAGATGAAGACATTGAAATTCACAGAAGATACTGTTATTTTTTAATGGATTGTGTTCATTGTTCAAAAAGTATTGACAGGCTCCAGTGTGTAACAATATATTAAGTAGATACAGCAAACTTTGTTGATTCCCTACCAGAGCCAATTCTACATCCATCTCAACTTAAAAGCTATTTTGAGAATAACCTTTGCTATTAAGATGTTTAGTTTCTATGAAAGACCAAGGAATGGAGAATCTTCTAATTCCTGAAAACATCACTAATATATTTTAATATAGCTTTTTATAGCCCTTTCTAAAATAATTTAGTATATATTATTTCATATGATGGATGCTTGGAATAACTCTGCGTGATCAGGTGATAATATAAAACGGATGCTGAAAGAGGTCAAAGGATTTGTCCAAAGGAACCTGGGCTAGACCTCTGATCTCCTGATTCTCATACCAAAAAATTTTCCATATATCAGAGCTCTTTTGAATCCATGGTGGAATGTGTGGAAGGGGAGTCTCCTTTATGTTTTTTCCAAGAATCTGTTCCAGAATCCAATCCTGGTACTGAATGACTAGGCTACTAGCAGTTGCCAAGTCCAATCAATCTTTTCATGGCTAAGGGGTTTAAGAAAAATGACCCAGTAGTTGGCTGACTACAGAATTACAAGGATAATGCAGGACTTATTTTGAGCCTATAGGAAGTGAGAGAAAACTAATGACAGGAAATCTACTCTCTCTGTATTCATTAAATTTAAGATTCCCTCAGTTTTAAAGTGCATCTCTGTTACAGGAAGAAAATATAGGTGAAAGACTGCATCTCAGAATTAATGAATGTGCTAATATGTAAGGGTTCTATCACTTATTGACCTATTACTATGTTCCAAACACTAAGCTAAACATATTGAAATCTTGATAACAACCCCATAATAAACCTATGAAATAAGTATTATTATTCCCACTTTATAGATGAGGAAATTGAGGCTCAGAGAGGTCAAGTCACTTTCTGGCACTCAGCTGAGGCCCATCTGACCCCAAGCTATTGCTTTTTCATCTAACACACTAATCTTTCTTCCACGTGGCCCTGGGCTTCCTTAAGAAAGGATTTATGGCAGTTCTCTCTGGTTTAGATTTTAGATCGTAGATAATTTCATGTATTGTCAATTTATAAAAACCAGTTATTGATTGTATAGGGTTATGTCCTGGAACCCTCTGCTAATCCCATGGTTTCAAATATTGCCTATATTTGGCTGACCCCCAAATTTACGTTCCAATCATGACCATTCTCCTGACTCCAATATCAAACAATCAGCAACTCCCCTGGGACGTCTAATGTGCATCTCAAATGTAAATTGTCCCAAACAGAGCTCTTCATGTTTTCCTGTTATTCTCCCAGCCTTTTCCATCTCTATGACACTGTCACATCCACACATACTTGGACCAAAATCCTAATTTTCTTCCCTGAATTATAAATCCACTCACACTCTAAATCCAATATTTAGCCAGTCTTGTCTATTCAACCTCCAAAATATTTCACACATCTGACTTTTTACCACCTTTACCACTAACCCCTTATGCAAGCACCACCATCTCCTGTCTAGTTCTAGACACAGCAGCAGCCTTTGAACTGCCTTCCCTCTTTCAGTCCTTACCCTGCTACAGTCCATTCTTCACTTAGTAGTCAGAGGAATATTGAATGCATGAATGCATGAATCTAATTAAAACCTCCTGTGATTTCCCCTTTTTATTAGAATAAAATCCAAATTCTTAATGATGAAATATAAGACTCTCCAACTGTATTGCCTTCAACCCTCCTCTCTTTACTCTGTTCCGAATGTTGGCTTTCTTTCTGTTCCTTTAACACATCATGCTTATTCTCATTTTGAGACCTTTTCACTTGCTGTTCTTTATTTCTCTGAAATGATTTTCCTCCAGGTATGACTGTCACGGCGGATTCTTTTCATTCAAGTCTCAGATCAAATTTTACTTTCCGGAAGCGTATTTTCTTAAATACATCAAGTTAAAGTAGCAAGCTCCTCACACAACTTTACCTCATTTCCTGGTTTTTATTTTTTCAAACTCTTTTACATAATCTTACACATCCAATTGCTCACTATGAGTGTACGAAAGTATACCTTGATACTTCTAATGTTTTCAACAGTGTCCAGCACATATTTATGAAATGGATAAATGAATGAATTTTGCTTCTTTGAACATTTCACAGAACTTAGTCTGGCACCTTATATAGTGTAGGTTAAATAAACATTTCATTAAATTGATTTCCAAGAAAAAGAACTAACCTTTTATTTCTGATTTTGGCTATATTTTGCATATACTATATTAGATAAACTTGATGGAAGAACAGATAAAGGTACATTGTCTGATTCACTTTTAATCTAGAAGAGATGGATCTTACCTAATTTCATAATTATTAAGTTGCTTGATTGCATTCTTGGCTTCTTGTTTATTTGAGAATGTTACAAATGCATATCCTCTATTGTTGCCATTAAAATCCATCATCATTCTCATTTCATAAATTTTACCAATCTACAAGTAATAAGAGAGAATTCATATTTATACATTTGTACTTCCTAATGAAAACACACACACACACGCATACACAACGTTTTCTGAAGTCTCTGCCGTGTTTGGCATTTGCATCCCATGTGTAATAGTTTGCATGTTTTCATGCTGGGTTCAGATCTGTTATCTGACTCATGGGCAAAGTCAGGATAAATAAAGAAAACATGTACAAGTGGCATTTCAGCCGGAGTTGCCAGAATGTATATTTTTGGCAGAGCAAATGACCTTTCATCACACAATTATCTGGGGATTTATACAACATCTTAGGGACCAGAAAACACACTTGTCATCAGAAGTACAATTTCTTGATAGATTTGTTCTTGCCCTTTACATTGGCCTCTGAGGCCTCCATAGTTTTTATCTTTACTTGGTCATAATCTACCAGTGATGTTTAAAACCAAAACCAAGAACACTCATTTGGAGCCTTGTGAAACTGACTTCTTAGCTATCTTTTCCACCTACCATGATATAAAGGTGAACACAGAAGGTGTGTTTCAGAGGATGGTCCTGGGAGCCCTGTTTTCTCCATCTGTAGGCTGAAGGTAAATGCTAGTCTTAACACAACTGATCTAGGGCCAGCACCTCCATGGTAGCAGTGAACTCACTCTATCCCTCTCACTGTAACTCCGCTGCTTTGCTTATATACTATTCCCTCCTGCTACCCCAACTCTTCTCTATAATCCAGACACAGTAATTCATTATTGCTGGCTGCTATAAGACGGGTGGCCCACACAGATGTGAGGGACACGCGTGGGGAGAAGAGGCATCATTAAGCTACTTCTATTATGTCAGTGGTGTCTGACCCACAGGTCAGCCCCACACCACCCCACAGTACTCAGTGATGGACACCTATTTTTTTCTGGGCTCATTAGGAAAGAGTTCAAGCATGTTTCATCTCTGCATTTCGAGTGTTTCTTGGTGCTCATTTTCATGTTCAGTATATAAGATTCTTACAGGATTAAGTCCTTGTAACTTATGCACATGCCAAGTGACGTTGTTTGTATAAAATTAAGAGTAGTTCTGAAACTGAGCTGAATTACACACACACACACACACACACACACACACAGCCTGATTTTGGCATTTAGGAAAAGAAATAGCTAAACTTTCATTAAATTTTCTAGGAATTTTAAACACCACTTGGTAAATTATTGAAAATGTTAGTTTTGTATTTTTGCTTTAACTTTGGGTTTAGTAGCAAAATATCATTTGGAATTAAAACAGGAAATTTATTCCTTAATTATATAGTGACTTTGAAAAACCATGTTATTAATCTTGTTGATTGCATTCAAATTTGTAGAAGGAAATTTCATTCTGGATCAATATGTATGGGGACACAGTTGAGCCATGACATACACATTTTTTAATGTGAAAATCTTACACTTTATAAAACCATATTAAGATTTCAAACTTGAAGCAATATCTTATTTTAGACAGGTTGTTGTAGTGTTATTCTAGATTGATAGACCTGTTGAGTTTGCAGTAAGATGGTTATGCTAGTGGAGATGGGGGATTGAAATATAGATTAAACAGTCATCAGCAGTGGTAGTTTCAGCTGTCAGTAACAGGACAGAGCTGAGTCAAGGCAGTAAAAATTAGAGGCCAATCACTAACAACTGGGAAGGTTTTAACTTTGTTCATGATTGAGGAATGGTAATTAGAAGAGAAACCATCACTGACCAAGAAGAATGAGAGTGAAAGCAAGGTGAAGAGAGTAGTATTTTTTCCTTGAAAGATTAAAAAAATACATCTTTAGACTCACTTTTTCGCATAATGGTATAAGTTCATCTTCAAAAAGGTCTCGGGGAAGTTTTCCAATAAAAATTTCACAGCCCCTTTCTGGGGGTGCAGCATCCCAACCAGGCGGGGGACCACCATATTTTCTTTGTCCATTTTCCTTCAAATCGCATGTGGATTGTAGGAGGGGGAGAAGAAAACAATAGAATCTTTAGTTTGAGTTCCTCAACTATTTTCAAAATCATTTCTCAATAAGGAAGATACTTATTGACAAGTAATAGTAGTGGACTGGTCAGAGGATAAAAATGGACGTCTCTTTTGTATGAATTTTTTAAAAAATATTTATTTATTTGGCTGCGTCGGGGCTTAGTTGTGGCATGTGGGATCTTTAGTTGCAGTATGAGAACTCTTAGTTGTGGCATGCATGTGAGGTCTAGTTCCTTGACCAGGGATTGAACCTAGGCCCCCTGCATTGGGATCGCGGAGTCTTATCCCCTGGACCACCAGGGAAGTCCCTCTTTTGTGTGAATTTCAACACCATGCTCTCGTTTCAGCGACTTGCTCCAGATAAGCACTGTGAAAACTTAGAAAGTGCTGGACAAATATAAAGGGTTGCTATTTTTTTGGTTTGTTATTGTTTTGCCATTCAAACTCACCAATGCCTGATCATCAACGGATCTGATTATAATTTGAATCTGGGGTTCTGGTTTAATATTGAAGTCTATGAGGTTCTGGACCTGAACTACTTGGCTCCATGACCCACTAGCTGTGGGGCGCTGGGCAAATTGCTTGACTTCCCCAAACCTCAGTGTTTTTCATATATTAAGTGGAGATACTATCAGCTTTTGATTAAAGGAGATAATGTATCAAATTTGCATGGCACAGGTCTTGGCATGTGATATATATTCAATAGTTATTAATTCTCTTCTTGCCTCCCTGGATTGAGGCTGTTTCATGCACTGAGCAAGGCAATGCAGGCCCCTAAATAGAAACATCATGAAGGTTAACATTTGAAACAGTGGACTGGCTAATTTTGGGGGTAACCAGTGAGGGACTTAAATCTGTCTTCAAAGCTGACAAGATGGTGAAAGGTGTTTACTAATGTTGCATCTCTTTGCGGAGAGCAATGCTGTTCTCAGTCCAAATACCGTAGCATTAGCTTATATATATTTTTTTCCTTTGTTCTAAAAAAATCCATGGTAAATTCAATGTCCTTTTGGGGGAGGAGCAGCACCGATGCTTGTCTGCCCTGCTGTCTTTATTTTTCTGAAGGTTAATGACCTAAAAATAACTTCAGGGGCCCCAAAGTGAAAGATAGGCCTACACAATTACTGAGCCTGCGCGTCTGGAGCCTGTGCTCCGCAACAAGAGAGGCCGCGACAGTGAGAGGCCCGCGCACGGCGATGAAGAGTGGCCCCCTCTTGCTGCAACAAGAGAAAGCCCTCGCACAGAAACGAAGACCCAACACAGCCAAAAATAAATAAATAAGTAAATAAATATTTAAAAAAAAAAAAAAAAGATAGGCCTAATCCACCACTATTGAGCTGAAATAATTCATTTGCTGGAGAAGAATAAATTTACTTTCCACTTAGGCATAGCCAAAGCTCTTTGTCGTACTTTAAGTGATTTTTGGAGAAAGGAAAACATAAAAGACCAAATATCAGTATTCATTGCTAACTTCTACAATTTCTACTTTAAAAAACTTTTATACCATAAAATGATACATGATGTTGGATAAAACCTAGTCATGTATAAAGTAAAAAGAAAAATTCCCCAATGCATCACCCTACCCATCTGTAGAAATAGTTACTGTTAAGTTTGTCTGCCTTTCCAAATACTTTTCTATGTATATTTTCAAAAGACATGTTAGTTATTTAAAGACATTGTTTTTCGCGATAGTTCTTTGTCAAAAAAATCAAAGTAAAGCAGCTTCTAGTTTCATTGTTAAATCTCTACATATACTAACTTGAGACTTTCTCAATTATTATTATTTTTTAAAATTTATTTATTTATTTATTTATGTATTTATGGCTGTGTTGGGTCTTCGTTTCTGTGCTAGGGCTTTCTCTAGTTGCGGCAAGTGGGGGCCACTCTTCATAGCGGTGCGCAGGCCTCTCACTATCGCGGCCTCTCTTGTTGGGGAGCACAGACTCCAGACGCGCAGGCTCAGTAGTTGTGGCTCACGGGCCTAGTTGCTCCGCGGCATGTGGGATCTTCCCAGACCAGGGCTCGAACCCGTGTCCCCTGAATTGGCAGGCAGATTCTCAACCACTGCGCCACCAGGGAAGCCCCTCAATTATTTTATAAGTGGTAGTACAAAGGCTTTTTGGATCACAGTATTTAAGTATTTAAATGATGTCTGTGATTGCAGTCATTTAAAAAATTCCTACTAATTTAATCATGTTGCCTTAAATTAAAAAGATGTCATATGGGTGTTCTACCTTGCCTTGATTACTTTTTGCTTCAAGCAAGTAGGTGCTTTTCATTTTACTAAACATTGAAATATTTGCCTCAAGAGTTCTTGTATTTTTTTCTTCCCCTATATTCTTGCAGGATTATCCAGTAGAAAAACTGTCACTGAAAAATATGAGAAATAAAATGTTTTATACTTACAGGAAAAAAAAAACAAACAAAAACGTAAGAATTCAATGAGCATATCTCAACCAAGAATTTCCTAAAAAAATGAATTTGATATTTTCAGAGACATATTTAAAGTTTTCTTACTTAACAAATACCTATATAACACTTAGTATATGACAGCACTGTTCTAATTCTCAGTATCATGGGTTAAGGGCTATTACTATCCGGACCTTACAGAAGACAGTTAAGCCCACAGAGATTAAGAAATTTGCCAAGATCATGTGGTTGTGGAGTGGAAAAGTCAGGATTTGAAGCCAGGCAGTCTGGTTTCAAAGGCCATCAGCTTAATTCCTACTACATTTTGCTTTGTTATGTGGTAGCCTAATCACTTATAACAGATTCACACATTTAAGTACTTATTTATGAAAATATTATCATGCCACTGAATTGAAAACTCTCTGCTGCATTTAAAATCCTTTCCAATTTCCAATCGTTTTACTACACAAATTTTGAGGAAGAACATATCTCATACCTATTGCTTACAGAGAGGTGTATTTCTATTGCCATGCTACAATCCACTTCTTTGGGTCGACTGTCACCATTTGGTTGATGCTGTTCCCTCTGAGGCCATTTCTGTTTTTTTTTTTTAAAATTAATTTATTTATTTATTTTTGGCTGTGTTGGGTCTTCGTTTCTGTGCGAGGGCTTTCTCCAGTTGCGGCAAGCAGGGGCCACTCTTCATCGCGGTGCACGGGCCTCTCACTATCGCGGCCTCTCTTGTTGCGGAGCACAGGCTCCAGACGCGCAGGCTCAGTAGTTGTGGCTCACGGGCCCAGCTGCTCCGCGGCACGCGGGATCTTCCCAGACCAGGGCTCGAACCCGTGTCCCCTGCATTGGCAGGCAGATTCTCAACCATTGCGCCACCAGGGAAGCCCGCCATTTCTGTATTTCTTAAATGTCTGGAGATATACTATTCAATGGATTATTGGAATAAATTTAGTATAAACTTGGCAGTATTTTTCCTATTCATGCTGAGGAAACCAAACTTTCATCGCATCATAGTGAAATGGTTATTCCAGAATTTCTCATTTGACAAGCTTTGTGTGATAGCTTGAAAATAAATAGGCAACCAGCAGATTGACCTTTAGAATTTCCCCCTCAACTTTCTTGCTATAATTGTTAAAAAATGTCACCAAACTATTTTGTGCATGTCACGTATATAGGAGAATTCATCTGCTTATAAGCCAAAATGATTGGGTAGGAGAGATGATTAATTCTGTTGTTTCTGTAAACAATTGAAATAAATTCACCAAGAGTATTTTGGGGGATCACCAAGAGTCTGACTGGTGAAGTTCAAGCACTGGGGGAGATTTGCCCTGTGAGCCACCCACTGGGCTGGGAATGCACCAGTGGTGGAGGTCCAGGCCACTTTAAGACAGGCGCTGGGCATTAGTCATGGGGTTGAAATAGCTGTCCGTTACTCGGAAAGGACAGTTGGGAGCTGGATTGCTGGTATTTTAGGCAGTATTTTTATAGTTGAGGAGTTTAAAATAGATAAAGCCAAGTTATAGCTGCTCTTTCCTCTCCCGGCTGATGTCCTTCTTGTGAGATGAATTCCTCCAGCAGCACAAATGTATTAGTCATTCAGAGAGAGAAAATATAGGTTTTTGTTTGCCATGAATGTTTGTTCATTGAACTCTGGGATCTTTTATTTTTCCAATCAAAGACTTGGAAACCATTTATTCTCTCAAGTCACACATAAATAGGTGAAGACCTTCAACTGTGTAAATTTAAAAATTAAAGACCTGGGCTTCCCTGGTGGCGCAGTGCTTGAGAATCTGCCTGCCAATGCAGGGGATGCTGGTTCGAGCCCTGGTCTGGGAAGATCCCACATGCCGCGGAGCAACTGGGCCCGTGAGCCACAGCTACTGAGCCTGCGTGTCTGGAGCCTGTGCTCCGCAACGGGAGAGGCCGCGATAGTGAGAGGCCCGCGCACCGCGATGAAGAGTGGCCCCCGCTCGCCGCAGCTAGAGAAAGCCCTCCCACAGAAACGAAGACCCAACACAGCCAAAAATAAATAAATTAATTAATTTAAAAAAAAAATTAAAGACCTCATTCTAACTATAAATCCAGTGGCTTTAATTTAAATACTGGATACTGAGCCTACCCAGTAAGTATTTGGAAGTCCCTTCTGTCGCAGATATTTTAAGCCTTTCATGAAGGAATCATAGAGTCTTTAAGAAATTTTATATACCATCTTCTTGACCTTGGATAAAACCACCCAACCTTTAGTAAATGATTCTAAGCAATAAATCTTAGCATGAAGGACAAGTGGACTGAGTTAATTTGGGCCACCTGGCATCTGATCTTCTAATACATCTGGGAAATCTGGGCAAAACTGCCCTTTTCCTATAGGAGTTAAAAATAGCAGATACTTGCTTTTCTAGTGTCCCTTGCAACTAGGACAGTAATGGTTATAATAAAGTTAAATTGAGTTCTGGTGCAGAAATTTTCAACGTGCTAACATTAGTGTTGAATCCTCCTTGGATACATTTTCTTATCAGTCCAGGTTTGTGGTGTGGTTTTGCATTTCATTCCTAAAAGCTTACTCTTTAAAAAATTTTTAAATTTTAATTTAATTTATTATTATTTATTAAAGTATAGTTGATTTACAATGTTGCGTTAGTTTCAGGCTTACAGCAAAGTGATTCAGTTATACATATACATATCTATTTTTTTTCCTAAAAGCTTACTCTTGAATCTAGTTCTCTAAATTCAAAATTTCTGTAAACCAGCATCCTTTTAATAAACTCCTTTTCTGCTTAACCAGCCAGAATTTACCTCTAATACTTGCACATAATAGTAACAGCAGCAAAAAACAACGGCTAAAACAGCGGCTAACTCTGAGTCAAGCAATGTGCCAAGTGCTTCCCAGGTATTAATTCATTTAATCTTCTCAACAAACCTATGAGGATGATACTACTGTTACTTTCATTTCGTAGGTGAGAAATCCAAAGACATACAAGCAGTAAGTGGCAAAGACAAAATCTGAATCCTGAGTCCATGCTTGTAGTTATAACATTTTTCTCTGTTTTTTTATATTAACCCAATATGCTCATTTTACAGATGAGGAAACTGAATCCAGAGATATTATGTGACTTCCTTAAAGTTACACTGGTTTAATTTATTGCAGAAAACATGAGACTAAATGTCCTCTGATTCTCAATCTGGTGAACTTGGCAAATATACTGTTCAAAAGTCGTGATGACTTTTCTTCTCAGGCTTACCAGCCTCACAATTTTGTATGTTTTGTGTCACACCTACTTTCTTGTTCAACTTCATCAAACATGGACACCAGATGGTTGGTTGTCTCACATAAATGAACCGATTCATAAACTAGAAGAATATTAATTAATGAACCCTCATTCAGTCTATTTTTCTGAGTAGTAATTTCAATTCCTTTAACGGTTCTTTGGAAATTTTATATTGCAAATCTGTGCTCATCTTTGTGGTTCCCTTTGGTCCTTTGTTTTTTCTTGCCAAGAGGGAAGAAATGGTGTATGTTTCCTTATAAACTGCTTTCAGATGTTCTCCTACCCATTTTCCAATTGACTATGTTTGTATCTATTTCTCCCCCTGATCGCTCAGGTGCTGGACAATCTCCCCATGCTTGGTGACATTTCTAACCTTCACAAGCATGCCAGTCACCACCACCATACCAAGAACAATGGTTCCATGGCTAAACTCCTGTGGTCTCTTCTCACAGCTGATGCCAGTGCATTGAGAACAGCTCTCTGGACTGTGTCTATTGCAGTTCATAAATTAATACCATATTTTCCTGCTTGTTGATTTGAAAGATTGAATAAAGGTCTTTACAAGGCATTATTTCTATTACCTTTCACCTGTGTACGAACTATATATCTCAATATGTGATAGGGTTTAAGGCAAATCTAAGGGGCCTTATATAAGATGTATCAAAAGAATCCTCTTAGATGTGATTTTAACTTTGGTCTGCTAATGCTGTTATTGTTGTTGAGGACAACAGACGGTGCTATAGGGAATGTTTATTTTGTTAATTCTGTATGAAAGATAATGACCTGTTTTGTGTATTGTTTGTTTACCTGTGCATCTTAAGACCAGTGACTTCATATTGGTAAAATCTATTTTAGGCTAAGAATTTTTCGAAGGCAGAATTTATTTAACTTATATACTGTGGAAGTTGGCATTACCATTATTAGCTATTTTTTTTTACAATCTTTGCATTCATACACAATATGAATGCCAGATATTTTCTTTAAAATAGAAAGAGCAATAACAATTGTGGTATAAAGACTGAATAAATGGGATGTTGGAATTTGTAGAAATGTGGTACTATAGTTAGTAACAAAGAGGCAAAGTTAGGGCAGGAACATAATACATGAATATAAATTTAACTTTATCATCATACAGCCCAGAGTTTCTCAAAATATTTTATGTAAGGTAATATTAGGTGGTTTATAGACCAATGTTTTACTTTAATAGTTATGCATTTATTTTATTGTACATCAGGAAAATATATTTATCACATAAAACCTTTTCCACTTACATAAGAGAAAAAGTCTACTTTTAACACTAAACTCAATATTTCTATTCAAGTTATTTAATGAATTCTAAATAAATATTATTTTTGGTGGTATGTGTTTATGGCAAAAATCACAAAGATGCAAATAGATTTTGGCTTTTGAAAATTTATCTTTGTTTCAGTCTTCAAAAAGCTCTCACATTTGATTTTTAAAAAATATATGGTATGGTTTGTTCATAAAAACAACTATCAGCAAATTATGAATCATGTTCCTGTATCGCTTTGGAAGACTGACTGTTGAAAGCCTATTGCCTAGGAAAATAGTCCTAATTTCATTTCAAGTTATTAGTTGTCTTATGGAGGCAGAACTAACTTGTTATCAGATGATGCCTTTAATAATATCATCTTCTAATATTTTCCCTTTATGGATTATGTGTGACAACCACCCTTGAGGAATTCAGTATCTCAGTTGTTGAAGTATTTAAGAGCACACAGGCTTCTAAAAATAACTTGCATTTTGTAAAGCTTATTATATGTTTTTGGCCAATTCATGGGTATTTTAAATTCAAGAATATCCTTACACAAAATTAGAAATCAGAAAATATATTTTTTTGGAATGTGTATGTGTGTTTCTACATAAGAGAACAAGTAAAATGCAAATTAACTTCTAAGACCCTCTGTTCACATTTGCCATGAGTTTCACTAATGATGGACTGCACAGCCTATATTATCTTGAGACCAGGATTTGCTGTGTTTATGCTCACTTCTGGCTCTGGGCAGTTGCCTTGTCTTACTGCTGCAATCTCCAGGAACCTATAAATTCCATCTATAAAATAACTAGGTGAAATCTTTGGTGATTCCTTTATCCATTTTGGGCTTTTATCTTTTTGCAATGTGTAATTTATTCAATAGGCCCATCCAACTTTTTATTATAGATATAATTTGCCTTTCTGAATTGACTAATAGTAGTCGGAGATCTGATTGAATGCCATAAAGATATCCACATGCAAATAAGGACATTTGGCCATATGCACATAATGAACATTTGGTTTAGGTTAATTGCTCTTCTATCCTTTCCTAGTTCAACATATGCCAAGGAGAATTCCATCAAATGCACTTGTCTTTTAGCATGCGAGATATTTTATACAGTAATTATTCTCCTTATCACACCCCCATGAATTTTTACAAGCTGAGGGTCTCGGCAAGACACTACATTTCTCCTGACTTGAAATTCTTCATTTAAAAGGGAATAGGGTTAACTAGGTAATTGCAGAGGTCTTGGGAGGGTATTAAGATGGTTGTGAAAGGGAGGCTGACTTTCACCATATTAAAATGTGGAAAAATGTTCATAGGATGTTTTCTGAGTTAGTCAATAGGACCCTTAAAGGAAATGTAGGGATTTTTAAAACCAATGTGTCTCCATTGCATATCCCCTTGACACCTGGTCCATTAATTACTTAATGACTTTCTTTGCATTGATTCACTTTCTTAAACTTACACAAAAAAGAAAATATCATTCTCATAAGTAGAGTATCATTTCCCACAGATGGAAGGTCATTATAAAAGAAACTGCAAAAGAAGGAAACCATGATCAATTTCTAGCTGGACATCGTTGTCTAGTAAAAGTTCTGAGCCCTAGTTCTGCTGTTTAAAAAGATTAGCAGGGAGAGGGGATATGGGGATATATGTATACATATAATTGATTCACTTTGTTATACAGCAGAAACTAACACAACATTGTAAAGCAATTATACTCCAATAAAGATGTTAAAAAATAACAGAAAAGATTATCAGGGGCTGGAGAGGTGTTTAAGACGTACCTTCAATGACTTCCCTCATCAGAAAGCTTAAAATAGAATTGAAAGTGGAATAATTCTCTCATGATGAAATTCAAGGTTATTGAATCCCCTGTCAAGGTACCGTTTAACATCAGTTCGGCTCTCTACCCTGCATCTCTGAAACAATGTTAAAAAAAGGATCACAGCTACTGAAGTCCTACCCAAATTCATGATTGTATGGTTCTGTGAGCTCATTTTTTTCTCCTTAGCCTATGTTAGAGAGCTCTCTTTGCACGTCATAATAAGATTTTAGTTTCTGAAGATGAAGAGCCACTTATTTTGGGTTGCTGATTGGTATTAACAGGTAACAATTTAAAAAATCCTGAAGTTGTCTACAAACAAAGTCTAAAGTTCAAAACAGCCATCGATGCTTCTGTGTATTTGACTCATGAAATTTACACCAATTTTTAAGCTGATAAAATGGAAACCCTTATGTGCTTCTAGTTTAAGGGAAAACACTATAATCCATATTTTGCAAAGATTTTGAACCTTATATTGAAGACCTCATATATAACCAACTCTCTATTAGGCTATTGGAGGAGAAATTCATTGCTGTTTGAAAATAGCTCCTGGAATGCCTTTCTATTTCGTGGGATGCTGAAGTTCCCATCCCATGTCAGGTACACACTCTCCACAAAAGGACTCACAGAGCTGCTCCTTCATTTGGAGTCTTCCACACCAGCCTATGGCATCGCTGGCTAGTAGAAGCAAGGCTTCTAAGGAGCTTGATAATGAAGTTAGCCTGTGGGTGGCTGGAATGATAAGCTTAGGGAAACACATGCCTGTGATGATCTACTGGTCCCACCCTGTTCTCATGCTTAGTGCCGCCTATTTAAGGAGTTAGGTCATTCACCAAGTGCATGAACGATAAGTCCTTGGATAGTGGGGACAGGAGCAATTGGTGAGAACAGGCAATAGAAGAAAAAGTAGGACCCAGGAACTATATTTTACCATGAAGTCAGATTCCTTTTTCTGTCCCTAGGATTTCTGTGTGGTGGTTGGAAAAGAATGTCCATGCCACAGTGTTCCTCTGTCTGTTTCTCACTGAGCTAGTCTAGTCGAAGCCATTTGTAAACTCTGGGATCCTAAGTTACTTATTTTTTATTGCATTATTTGTAGGAAAAAATGTAATTTGAAAAATACCCAAGGAAATTTACTAAAGTACATTATACCAAACCAGAGAGATAGGGGAGATAACTTAGTTTGAGGCACACTTAGCAGAGGGATGGTCTCCTAATCAGATCTAGTGCCATCCTTTGCACCTTATGGCTGGTACATATTTATTGAGGAACTGAATAAATTAGAATTAAAATATGCAGTTGCAGTGAAACTCCAAATAAGAGAACACACCTAGAAAGCAAAGTTTGAGAAATGGGAATTAAAGTCTGTATTTTATTCTAGTTTGAGGAAATTGTTCCCAGGAACAGACTGATGACTGATGAAAAAAGGAAGAGAAGAATGAAGCCCACTGATTTCTCATTTATCTGCTGTAATCTTACTGGATCTTTGAAATTAAGACACACTAATGTCTTCACCGCTGAAAAGTGTTGTGGATTTTACAAATATTTTGGTTAATCAGTATCACCCAAGTGGTCCCCTCTGCCAGGGATGCTGTTTTGTCCTTGGCTCCTTGCAATGTTTGCTCTCATCCTCTAAGTCTCAGCTTCAATGTCATCTTGTCTGAAGAAGGCCTCCTGCCATTGTCATTTAACCTGATTTATGACATTCATAGCACTCAACATGATATGTCATTATTTTATTTCTTGTTTATTTTCTGTCTTCCCATAAGTAATTTTCATGAAGGCAGGCACCGTGTCTCTCTTTGTGGAATCAATAAATGAATCAATAAGTGAATGAATGAGGATTTAGACTTCATTTGGTGGGTAGGACAAGGAGGGGCTCCTACTTCCTTTAAGGAATCTTAAATGCTCATCTATGTTATAGGAAGTTTTCTTTAAAGACTGTGAATTAGGCATAGAGAAGAGACTTGTGGTTTCCAAGGGGGAGAGGGAGCGGGTGGGGGGTGGATTGGGAGTTTGGGATTAGCAGATGCAAACTATTATATACAGAATGGATAAACAACAAGGTCCTACTGTATAGCACAGGGAACTATATTCAATATCCAGTGATAAACCATAACCATAATGGAAAAGAATATAAAAAAGAATATATGTGTGTGTATATATATGTATAACTGAATCACTGCTGTACACCAGAAATTAGCACAACATGGTAAATCAACTGTACTTCAATTTTTTACAAAACCTGTGAATTAACTTATAGCATAGAGTACTAGATTAAGAATAGGAGTTGGGAGTCAGCAAACTTTCTGTATAAAATGCCAGATAGTTGATATTTTAGGATTAAAAAAACCCCGACCTTTTGAAATTGTGAAAATCACTCATAGCCTTCAATCACTACAAAAACAGGCTGTGGTCACGTTTGAGTCATGGGTCAGTTTGCTGACCTCTGACTTATGTCTCTACTGAATTGTATAACTCTGGGGCTTGTTTTCCAACTGTAAAATGGAAGGGTTAGATTATATCAGTATTAAATATTCATGTAGTAAGCATATAAAGAATTAGAAATAATAGCCTAATGAACACAAGCACCTATCATCCAGCTTCAGTAATGTTTTCTTCATGAAATTTTCCCAACTTTTCTATTCCTAACCGAATGCTTCTTATAAATTTTTTCTACTTCATGAGATTATTTTCCTTGACATAAAAATAATCCATATTCATTATAGAAAGTTTGGAAAATAAAGAGCACAAGGAAGAAAAAACTACTCTCATCAGAGATTACACTTCATTGTCTTCCAATATTTGTGTGTGTGAATAATTTCTTAAAATATCTGTAAACTGATATATACAGTTTTGCATTCTGATTTTTAACTAAACATTAAAATTTGGACATTTCTCCATGTCTTTGAAATCACAGGTTTACATGACTATAATTTGGAAATATAACGGTAACATATTTTATATGACCAGTAATATTTTATTGGACACTTAGGATATGTCCAATATTTTAAAACATAAATTCCACTATGATGAGCATCCTTATATCTAAATACTTGTCCTCATTCCTTAGGTCAAAGACTACAGTCAGTTTTAAGGCTCTAAACAGAAAGGTAACACCCACAGCTGTATTGTTCACTTAATGCAGTCTTATGGTGTCCTTTTAAATTCTGGATAAATTCATTTTTATTGCAACTACTTGCTATGCATTTTAGGTCGGCTGCTACACCTTATACTTCTATAATGCCAAGGACCAACACTAATACATTGTGTTCAATAATAGGGACTAAGGAAACAAAACAGAAAAACAAGAACAAAAAAACTGTTTAAGGACAACCACTGCATTAAACGAGAAATGGGACTGACATACCACATAAATATTTGTTGTAATAATTTTTAGAAAATAGATTATCAATAGGGTAATTGGACAAAGTGTTAATACACACCATATTTTAAATCACTTAAAAATAGTATATAAGTATCCTGAGTCTTCTTTAAAAAAATATTCAGACTAATTGAGGGTGATCTTTATTAGCTATATATTTAGCTTTCCTTGTAGTAGAATTAAAACTGATGTAAACTGACTCCACATTGGGTGGAAAGTTTTCTGAAAATGTTCATCTATGAAAATGTGTTTTTCTAGATTTTAGGAGAAAATTCCAGCTGAAAGAAGCATCGCATGTCACAGAGTTGATGACCCACGCTAGTAATGCATTCTGGAGGAAAGGTTCATCATAATGTATTTTTATTTTTTCCTTTGACTCTCAAAGAAATATATAGTAGTTTTAGAAAATCTGGGAAGTACAGTTAAGAGTGAAAAAGTGAGAAAAAAAAGCCCCACACATAATTTCATTGCCTGGAGACAATGTCTGTTTACAAGCTAACATTGTGGCACACTTCCAAAATCTTTCTGTGTGGCATAATGCAACTAAGTTGAAAGTTTAACTTGTCAATATTACACAATTTTTATCAATAATATTTATTGAACCTATATATGCAGAGTATTGCATTAAGGTTCTTTTATTCTTTAAAGAACTTTGATAAAAAATTTAGCTATCAATTCTAAAGATATCCAATTATTATTAAAAAAGGGATATCACAAAGCATATTTTCAAGCCCTCACAAGCACGTTTTATTGCATCAGTTTGTATATAAAGGACTGGCTCACGTTATTAAGTAACCTGCAAGATTCTATTTTTGACCGCTGTATTTGTCCTGCTAGTGATAAGAGAGCACAAATTGTCACCCTCTCTTTTTCGACTTCTTGTTTTGCAAGTATTCAGCATTCAGTATCAGAGACTGCAAAGAAGAGCAGAAGCAAATCCTTCAAACCCTAACTTAGCAAATACCATAACATTTAAAAATATCATTTTATGGGTAGGCTCCCTGAATTGTATTAACATATTTACCTTCATTTGTGTACAGAGATTTTTAAAAAAGTAAACCTGATGTTCTTTTTTTTTTTTTTGATGATGATACTAATGTTTTCTGTAATCCAGAGTAGGAAGAATGAAGTATTGAGAAGGCTAAAGGATTTTCCCTAAATTGTAGAGTTTGAAGCTATGTCTCAATACATGCTGGTTTCCTCTTCCAATTAGACAAGTTTGCTGACCAGTAACTAGATTGAGCAGATGCTAGAATCACAAAATCTTGACTAAGAGTGGGGTAGGTCCTAGCCAACCTTCTGGGAAATTAAGGCTGAGAGCAGTTAAGGGACTTGAGTTTGGGATTAACATATACACACTACTATATATAAAATAAGTAAACAAGGACCTACTATATAACACAGGGAACTATACTTAATATATTGTAATAACCTACAATGGAAAAGAATATGAAAAATAATATATATATATCACTGAATCACTTTGCTGTACATCTGAAACTAACACAACATTGTAAATCAACTATACATCAATTTTTTAAAAAGAATTAAAATATAGATCATACTTGTGTGTGGTAGATACTGGGTTGAATAGCAGGTCTCTGATTTGAAGTCTTGGGTGATTTTCTACACTTTGAAGCCAAAATCAGAAGGTATTTTCCAAATCATTCAAAGTGATTGACCCAAGTCATGTATATATTTACATCTTGATTAGAGGCTTTAGACCTAGATAGCTAGGTTTCAGAATTTTAGGTTTCTACATTACTAGAAAATTTCTGTTCCAGTAGTCATTCTGCTAACAAATAATTACTTAAAGTGAATCATGTTATGAAGTTTAAGCTCAACAAAATATTTTTAGCATGCTCTGCCATGCTAATCTCTCAAACTGCAGTCTTAAAGATAACATTATAACAGCTCTTAGCTCTGTAAATCTTGCCAGAAATTTTGGCCAATTGCAGTGGAATTAAGATGGCCTATAAATCTTGGACAAGCTACCTAACTCCTGGAGCCTTGTTTTCCTTATCTGGAAATTGGAGATGATCATAGTAACTACCTCATAGTGTTGTTGTTAGTATTAAATGAATTAATAGACACAAAGCAGTTAGAATATAAATGTCCAGTAAATGTTTACTATTTTGTAATTGTTATTAACTTGTGATCTAAAACCTCTATTAATATTTTCTGAATGTCATTGAATATATAAGATCAAAGTAATAGGCAGTTTGGCCGTATATTTTTAGGGGCATTATATTTGAAAACATTTTAAATGATAAAAGTAAAATAGCCCTATTATTTTTTTCCTTTTTAATGCAAATGTTCTTAAATTATTAGGTTTATGAAAAGATCTCCATTGCTGTTTGAGTCTCTTTTAAAAATATATTGTTATTTGCAAGCCTTTTACATTGTTCTAATATGTTAAAGTTTACTGTTCTGCAGAATTTCCTGAATGATCACTTAATGACTGTTTACGTTCCATTTGTAACAGGATTTTAAGATGGAATGGGATTATTTTGGCCTCTGGTTTGGATACGAAACTGTCACTGGAGCACAAGCAGGACAGGAGGTAGGGAGAAAGTGTTTAACTGTTTGACATTCTTAACTGAACATCCCCTACCCCTCCTCATCCCTGAATTTAGAAAAAAATATTGAAGAGTTTGAAAGGAATTTTTGGAGTTGATTCAAAGATAGTTGGAGCCCACTGCTGGTGTGTTGTGAATCCTAGTTCCCCCTAAGTGGGAGGAATTTTGAGGTGCTTCTCAGCTAACCTAAAGCAGGGGAGAGGAGTAGGAAACCACTCAGAGCTTGCTATGTATTCCCTGCTGTTGGGAACACACGAGGCTGGTGGGTCTAACTCAGTCCTAAAGTATCTAATGGTGAACAATGGGCTGGCCTCCTGCTTTGATGGTGGTGAGGAGGAGAGCTGGTTGCTTTGTGTCACGTGCACTTGCAGGTTTTACTGGGTCAGAATGTGTGTTTCCAGGGGACTAGAGTTTGGCCACATGTAGGAATCAGGGGTTATTTTCCATCTTCTCCAATAGGTATGCTTGGGGTGTCGAAAAGAGCTCTGCCAAAGGAGACTGAGGCCCAGGGAAGGAGCCTCTAGCTAGAACAGAGTGTAGCCAGGTTAGAGACCCCTGGCAATGGAATTAAGGAGGTCTTTGATGACCTTACAAGTATCCCAGGAGGTTTACACACCTGCTGGGCCCAGAGCCCAATGCCAAAATCAGTCAAGTAAAAACTTTCCTGTCCCCTCTCCTTTGCTTTCACCCCTTTCTTCTGCTTCAGCTGAGTCAGGAATTCTAGTTAGGAAACCGGTGTCGGAAACTATGCTTCTGAAAGCATAAAGGAGAAAAAATAGAAATTGCCCTCCACCCTGACATGCTTGGGAAAGGGAAATGGCTTTCACTTTGAATGAAGTTAAGTTTTTACTCTACTGGACTAGACATATTCATTATTTAGTGGAGGATCTTTTATTAGCTGAAAGTTACCAGAAAAGTCATGAGAATTTCCCTGAATTTCATCTGGGGGGAGTGAAAGAACCAGTGCCCAGAATAAAATTAAATGGACAGTTTATATTGTTTTAGGATTATTTCTCATAAAGTTCTGCTTGTTGAGTATACTTATATATTCATAGTTAATAATTTCCTTTTATACATTAGGTTTATGATATTGAGATATTAGAAATAGCGTCACACTAGAAAGGTTTATATATGTTTTCATCATTATATTTCAGATCATTAGAGGTTTGTTTCCAGAAGGGGAATACACTTATGTATGAATATTGACTAATCGGTTTTCAAAAGGGTTTAAGTGCTTTCCACTACCACTGTCTTTGCATGAGTGTTTCAGATACAAAGCAGTTAAAAAGATAAACTAATATAAAACATTTTTGATTTTATAACATTTATGAAACTGCTGATTACAAAAGAAAAAAACATTTTTTCAACTAACTGTACCTGAGCAAATGTAAAAAATTATTATTCTAAGTGTATCTGTTTTACAGACTGTAAACTCTATAGAATTTTCTCTATGGATTATGAAATACCCCTTTATGTGGGAAAAGACTGCATAAAAATTTTCAATCAGGCATTAATTTTGAAGCACATTAAATTTGGAGATGAAGACATTTAAAAGTTTAGTAATGATCCTAAAATAGACTCTTATTAAGTATTAAAAACTAATAATACATTAGTATCTCCCTTGACTTAAACTTTTAGAAGCCTTCTGTGAAATAATACTCTCTGAAATCTTAAAAAAGTCTAAATAAATACTCTTCATTAGGATGAAAAATTAGAAATAACTTTCAGCATTATATTATCTCTAACAAAGTGTGCCGTGACTTATAAGATTATTGCAAAATGTACTACATTTAGTTTTCAACTGATCTGACAAAGGAACATGTAATAAAGGACACTATTGTATATTTTATTATTATCCACTTATGACTTTCGTATTCATAATAGCACAAAGATTCGGTTTAAGTTGGGAAAGTATGTGGATAAAATATAATAGCTGAGAAGTAAAATACTTTGTCTTACTGTAAAAAGAACAACATTAAAAAAAAAGCAACATTATTTCTTCAAGTAAGATAATTAACTTATATGTCTAATACTAGTTTGTTTTTCAATATATCATAAGCTCTCTAACAGAGGTTATCATAAAGACAATAATAATGTACAGACAATTCATAACAACCAGTGACAATGAATAGATAGTTTTAGGATAGTTTTTCTTCTTTCTTTTTCAAAAATGCTGAACATGGAGAGAAATTATTATATATCCTAAACAGATCGGATAGGTATTATGAGAAAACATCCCGGAATAGCTAGGCTGACCAGGTGGTCAGCTCTTGGATCCTTCCTCTAGAAGTTGTTTAACATCTGCAGTCAAAAATCTCTCTAGAAACTAAGGCAAGTTCCTGGATAGTTTGTTTTCTTCTGGTTCTTGAAGCACCAGCTGGGTTCTCCTTCACTGACAAGCTCTGGGTGGTGAATTCCAGCTGCCTTTTCTTATACTGAACTGGCCTTTCAAAACTGTGATAGTCTTTATGACTGTGAACACTAGTTCTGCTTCCAGATGACAAGGCAAAATTGAGTTGATAACCCAGAGTAGAAAGAACATCACCTGGAAGATCACCTACAAAACTGAAATGATCCAACTTCCTTCCCCCCTAGAAAGGAATGTCCAACTAAAGAGTTATACAACTGACCGATCACATTTTGCATGTTAGGATCGCTAATATTCCCACCACTCTGAATTCAGTGGTGGGTTTCAGCAGATGGCACAAGAAGTTCCTACCTGGACCAAGCTATATCCTGTGCGCTGGACCAGTGCGCGGAGGGCTGCTTCCTTCTGGGTGCCGCTCAATCCATCCCCGGATTTGTGATTTGATTCCATTGAGAGTGATTATCAGCAAAAAATCAGGTTAATTAGGGTTGCTCACTGAAACCAAATTTAAGATAAATTAAGTAAATTACTATTACCAAGTCCAAACTTGTCCTTTTCATGAAGGACATCTTTAGGAAACATTCTCTATAAATTACTCATTAAGGTTAGAGCAACTAACAGACACGCACAAACCAGGCCAGTTAAATATCCTCATTAAAAAAAGAGTTTTAGAAAAATGTTCAATTTTAGTTGAAATTTAGACGTCAACACTGAGTAATATCCTTTTTCCACTTAGAATGCAGACCAGTAGTTCTCAGTCCAATTATCTCAGGATGTCACCAAATGCTCAAAAACAAATTCATGCTTGCCGATTAAAAGAATATGAGGAATGGTCCTTGCAGATGAGGGAAGAAAGCACTGTTACGAAATCAAATTGACGAGGATATTGTATGAAGATCCTGAAAGCTTTAGCTTCATTTATCTATTCTGTCTGTTACCTGAGACATTTATCTACTTATTCTTCAAAGATAAATTTCTAGATCAGAGTGTGCTGGTATCAGATATACAGAAGTCATCATGCAAACTACTCTGTAATAAAAATGTCACATGGGTTTTAACAAAACAAGAACAATGGATCCTTTTGAATGGTGTTGGAAGGGCCTACTGACACCTGGATCGTATACCACATAGACCACTCAGAAAAGGACGTGAAGCCCTTTGTAAAATCTAAGAAATTAGGAAAATTTACATATGCCCATGTTGATCTATGTAGATGTGAATATGAAACTTCAGCATTTCATTATCTATACTTTCTATCAGGGAACGTGATTTGAACCCCATTCCAAATATGATGGTTGTTCAAATTCACAGGTTCCCAGCACAAGGACTTGTCCATGGTGAAGGTCCCAGGCTATGATGGTGCGAGCCCCTGGAGGCTCCCATGTACAGAGGGGAGTGCATTGACCTGCTGGATTAGGGTGGGAGTGACTCAGTGAGGGTTCTGTGCTGGGATTTCACTCTGCTTGATGTACTCTGCCAACCAAGACAAAGGAAGCTTTTTTTTACACTGATTTGAATCACATGCAAATATAATGTATTTCACTATAGGCCCTTTAAGAACTTTTCCGTTCTATGCACTGGGATTTCCTATACTGCTTTAGTTTTCATTTAAAGATTCAGAGTAAAGGTACCATTAATAATACAGGGAATGGGTAAAAAATTGGGTGACAAAAGTGAAGCCAAGATAATAATTTGAGTAAAATGCAGCTTCAAAGTATTCTATTATGAAAGTAATAGAATAATATAGCAGAAACTAACACAACATTGTAAAGCAATTATACTCAATTAAAAATAAAGTTCCCAAACAATAGACAAGCATCATCTAGAAAGTAATATTTTCAATATAATTTAGAAAACCAAAGAAAAAAAAAACAACTAGATTCCAGCGAGAATATTCATTAGCTGTTACAGGGATAAAACAATTTCATGTTCTGTATATAAGCATGGCCATTCTTGCCCTAGACTTTTTGCATAATTCTTGCTTGCTTCTGACTCAGATCAATTCCGTTTTCAATCATTCATTCTCTCAAGAAGTATTTAGTTAGTGCTGTCTATATGGCAGCTTCACTCCCTGCCCAGGTTTAGGGCATTGTGTTTTATGGACAGTTGGCTAACTCAGTTACTACACCAGTTTCTGTGTCTGTTACTTTGCAAAAGGCAGTGTTTTGTTTGTTTGTTTGTTTTCAGCTTAACTTTTTATCTTGGCTAAGACGAATTGGAAAGTATTTTCTGAGAGTGGTCGTTTGATATATATATGTAGCAATGCAGATTGGACGTGTAGCTTTAGTGACACATTTATAGTGTAAATACTCTTTCTATGGATACTACAAGGTAGGCATAAAATGAGACCTATATTCAGTTTTTAATCCTAAATTGCTGGTGAGTACAGTCATAGAAATCTCTATGAAACAATACAATCCTCTTAAAAGATAAAACTACAAAAGGCATTTTGTGCCACTTGCGGCAACATGGATGGACTTAGAGATTATCATACTAAGTGAAGTAAGCCAGACAGAGAAAGACGAATATGATATTGCTTATATGTAGAATCTAAAAAAAAAAAAAGATGCAAATGAACTTATATACAAAGCAGCAATAGACCCACAGACATAGGAAACAAACTTATGGTTACCAAAGGGTAAAGAAGAGGGAGGGATAAATTAGGAGTTTGGGATTAACATATACACATTATTACATGTGAAATAGGTAACCAACAAGGACCTACTGTATAGCACAGGGAACTATACTATTTTGTAATAACCTATAAAGGAAAAGAATCTGCCAAAGAATATATATATATATATATATATATATATATATATATATATATATATATATATATATATATATATATATCTGAATCACTTCACTGTGATGTACACCTGAAACTAACACTAAGTTGTAAATCAACTATACGTCAATAAAAAATATAAATTAAAAAAAGGCATTTTGAAGATTTACAAAGAAAAACTAGCCTTTAAGACTAATTCTAACTCGTGCACTTTTCCCAAATGTTACTAAAATTGCCTTTTCATCAGGATACTCTCAAATGCTCCCACAATGCTGGATTTGACCTGTAAGAGCAGTGAGGCCATGGATGGACTGGGGTCTGATGAGGTTAGTCTTGCATGTCTTAACAGATGTTGGAAGGCAAAGTCTGTTGTCTTCTAGCCAAGTTGTAGGTTTGCTCTTTGCTGAACTTCATCTTCTCCATCAAGAGAGAGCAATTCATGGTGAGCCAAGTTTTATTTGTAAAACCTGCCTTTAGTTTTGGTTAATTATTAATAAAGGTGATTAAAAATACTTTGACATCAGAATGGTCTTTTGATCACACATAGGTTCACTCTGACATTATTGAGAAAATCTGTATAATATCTCAACAAAGAATCAAGTCATTGGAAATCAGGACATAGAAACAAAATTCGGAATTTGCCTTAAGAGACACTTGATCTTCATGTTTATTTCTCAAAAACAACCCCCTCTTTCAACATTGACTTAATCTAAGGAGTGAACTCGAATCCAAGATAAATATTTTCTTAAGCAAGTCAAACTTCTGTTTAAAAATTTGGTCAAATTTGAAAGAAAGGTTTTGCAATACGTTTTCTAATTTAACACCTTGCAGATTCTTCAGATCTGAGCTACTGCATTTTGAAGAGTAGTTCTCAGTGTAATTTATTGAGGCAATAGAATTCAAAACCTATATATAGCAGGCATTAAGACCACTGGAGCTAAAGGAAAGCACTCATAAACATGTATTACTTATTCATTCAAAAGTTGTTTACTGGGTACCTACCATCATCCAAGAATTTTTGAGACACTGGGAATAAAGCAGAGAGCAAAACAAAGCCCTCTCCCCCCAAAATCTCATGGAGTTTTATAGTGGTTGTGAGAGACAGTAAACAAGATAAATAAGCAAAATATACATTGTGCTTATTTTAATTTCTGAGGAGAAAAAATTAAAGAATGGAAGAGCAATATGAAGTATATGTGTTGGGAGGAGGATGGAATTTTAGATAGTGTGGTCCTGATACAGTGAATTTGGAAAGGGACCTGGGTGAAATGAGGGATGTATTTGGGGGAGAGCATTCCAAGAAGTTGGAAGGCCCTGAGGTGGGAGCTTGTCAATGAAACAGTGGCCTATGTGGAGAGGATGGAGCTGAGTGAATGAGGAGAGAAGTGGGAGCTGGGGTCAGGGAGATAATGGCGGACCAGGTCATGAAGGATCTTGTAGGTCACGGTAAGGACCTTGGCTTTTGCCCTGAGATGTGAAGATTTTACTTATGTTTAACAGACTCACTCTAACCATCGAGAAAACATTGAGGGAGTCAGGCAGGGCTGGGGCTAAGGTGAGGCCAGGGAGGTAAGGCAATCACTCTGATCCTGTTTTTATTTAAATTGTGCCATTTTGTTCATCCTGGATATTTTTTCATTGATTTTGATTTTTTTAAAAAAATTGCAATAAAATATCATTTGTCTTAATTACTGAGTTTTTTTGATGGCTCTTACATTTTGCATTTGAGGCAGTGCCTCACTTGCCTTGCTCTGGTTAGAGGGGCCGAGGGGAGAAGCAGGGAGACCAGTTAGAAACGCTGCGACATCCGGGTATGAGAGAATAGTGGCTTGGATTAGAGTGGTGATAGGGTGCTGAAAAGTGATCAAATCTTGGAATATATTTTACAGATGTGTTGGATGCATCGTGAGAGAGAAACACGAGGAGTTGAGGATGACATTGTTTTTTGGTCTGGGCAACTAGAGGAAAGGAGTTGCCAGTTTACTGAGATGAGGAATAACGAGTTTGTGGAAGAAGAGCAGGAGCTCAGTTGGAGGCACATTGATTTCGAGATGCCCATTAGGTAGCCATGTGAAGAGGTTCAGTGCACAGTTAGATATCTGAGTCAGAATGTTGTGGGAGATTTACAGAGAGATTTACAGGAGATAACGATTTGGTAGCTATCTGTGTAGAGATGATGATTAAGCTGTGAAATTGGATGAAATTAGTAGGGATGGAGTATAGAAAATAGGTCCTACTTTGGGGTACTCTAACTTTTGGAAGTCAGAGAGACAAGGAGGAATCAGCAAAGGGGAATGAGATGAAGCAGCCAGGTAGGTAGGAGGTAAACCAAATGAGAGAGGTGGATTGGAAGCCAAGAAAAAAAAAAAAAGGATTTTGAGATCAAGTGCGTGGTCAGGTGTGCAAAGTCCTGCTAAAGCCTGAATAGGGATGCAGACCCTGAAGCTAGACCTCCTGAGTTCAAATTCTCATTCTACCTCTTACTCTGTGCCCTGGAAAAGTTCCTTAACCTCTTGGTAACTCAATATCTTTAACTGAGGAAGCAATAGCATTTCTCTGGGGGTCTTGTATTACATGAGTAAATGTGTTGGAAGGGCTTTGGAAGAAGTCCTGGAATGTAGTAAGTGCTAGACTATTGTTAGGCATAGATAAGTAAAATATAAAAGCAGAAAGGGAGAGGCAATCACTCCAACTTCTCAGAGATTGTGCAGTAAGAAATTCCAGAGGTTCATGAAACAGCATGGTTATCTAGATGAGAATGGATGAGGGAAGAAAGGGGCAAAGAAATGGAAGTTGGATGGAGAAAGAGTACAGGCAATATTATAGGAAAGAATCATGGACTCCTCTCCCCCCAGCATCAGTTTGCTCATTTGTCAACTGGGGTAACAGGCAGGCTGTGACATTGCTGTTGTGAAGATGAAATGAGAAAATACCTGTCAAGTATTTAGTTAGGTCCAGCATACAGCAAGTACTCCCACCTGACTTACTGCGAATCACTCATGTTGGAGGGGAGGAATAGCAAAGAGATTGCAGAAAGGGCCTGCTGGACATGACAGCACTTCCTTGTATAATTTCCTTCCCTTCTCCTCCTTCCTTATTCATTCTGAAAATGAGGTGAGGGAGGAGCTAATAATACAAAAAACGAGAGGTCTCTTCCAGCTCTGCCAACTTTCGCTAATCTGCCCTCAGTGTCTCCCATCCTCTTTTTTCTTAGCAAAGTAATACTTTGTTCAAATGTGTACTTGCCACCAAACCTGCTGTATAAGAATGTTCCCCTCTTTTGTTCCTCTGCTTCCATTCAGTGGAAACTGAGTCTCAGTTTCCTAACATTTAAAATTTAGGATAATATTAGTTCCTATTTCATAGGGTTGTTTTTAAGGATTAAGTATTTAAAATGTATTCTTATTTAAAGTGGATCCTGACAATTACTAACTGCCCAGGAAGTGTTAGCTATTTTATTATTTAATTATTATTATTATAATTAATCTCTAATTCCAAGGGGTAGAATTGCAAAACCACTTGCTGGGAAGATAAAGTCCCAAGTCCTTAGCATGATACCTCATGTCTTCAGGACTAGCTCCCAGACTCCCCTTCCAGTGTCATTCACATACCCTGCCACTGGAAGTCCCGTGTTGTCTTATACTTCTGGGCTCTCTGCTTCAAATGCCCTTTCCTTCTCTTGTCTTCCCTTCTCTTATCTACCATTCTCTTCTCACCTTGGTCTCACTGCATTGGCCCTGTTGATCCTTCCAGACTTGATTGAAATATTGTCTACTCTGTGATGCTTCATTTGATCCTGTCTATGGGTAATGTTAGGTGCCACTTCCTTAATGCTCTCAAGAAAGCTTGTACATCCCTCGGTTGTTGCAGATGGTACTATAATTATAATAACTATAGTTTAGTTATTACCTAACTAAACCGTGAATGTCCTGAATGTGTGCACTGTGTTGTATTCATCTTTACCCAAGAGTTTTAGCCTGACATTATACTAAGTGCTCAGTAAATACTTGTGGAGCAAACTAAAGATTTTGGATCAGCATTTTATAAATGATAGTGACTTGCACTGGATCAGAAGTAAAATGAGTCTGCAGCTAGTTTCCTAACACTTATTATTATGCTTGTTCCAGTCGCTTCCTGAAAGTTCTATCCTAGAATGAATTTGCTTTATGTGAGAAATTGATTTGCATGGTTTCTCTGCATTTTTGAATGTGTCATTGTATTTGGGAGGGTAAAATTTTGTAAGAGTAAAATTTTGAGTGCAAAGTGATTCAAAAATAGAGTTGATGTTTGGATTCACTTTTCTTCTCAATGCCTTTCTGGTTTTATATTTGCAATGTTAGTGCCTATTTGATGAAGATAAAAAGAACCTAGACATTATTGGGGGTTCAAGGTTTCTGCTTTCCTTAAAGTCACAGGTGGATTGGAGTGAACAGCTCGCCTCATCACTTGGCTGATACTGACCAGTAGCAATTTCCAGAGTTCCCTGTTGGGCAAGATCAGAGCTGCTGTTCCTGACCCTTGGCCCTGATGTCCTCCAGTGCCAGTGTGTCCTGGCTCAGGGAAGGTGGCAGGGAACAAAATAAGAAGGAAGGTGGAGGGAGAGAAGCAGGTAGGGTGGTAGATTATGACTTTTCCAAATCTAGAGCTGTCAGGAAGACACTGTATGCTGTTCTTAAATTATAACCCTAATCTATAGAGAAGAAAAGCATACATAAAAATTGGGCTCACATAGAGAAGCAAGTTGTGGAAGGAAAAATATGAGAATATGAGAGAATTTTGGGTGATATTTGTTATCTAGGTTTGCCTGAAGTTATGGCAAAGTGGGAAGATCTTAATGCCCTGGTGGAACATAAGTTGGCAGCTAGGGAAACAGAGAAAGTGGGAAAACAAGTTTTTTGTTTGTTTGCTTTTAAAGTCTCTCAAAATAGTAAATTGGGCAAGACATGAGACAAAGGTAAGAGAAGTACACGATGGAAAAGCACACTTAAAGAGTGAAGAAAGGATGACTTAGAAAAGCAAAAGCTGAAATGGTAGCTGTGAATGACAGGCAGAGAAGAACAAAAAGGAGATGAAGGATAAAGGCAGAGAACTAAAGTTAGAAGATTTCTTGGTAAAAAACTAAATGAAATAATTATCCTCAACTTTAACAAAAAGGTCAATAAATGTTTAATATCTGTTACAGGCATACAATGCCAGCCATTGTACTAACAATTTAGAGTTAGGAAATGGGGTAGTTTTGTTAATATTATCATTTCTATCTTATTTGGTTTTTTTCCAAAGAGGACAGATAAGGAAACTGAATGGGAAATAAGCCTATTTCTGACTTGGTAAACAGAGGAGAGGTGTTCTTTGTGATTGCCAGGGACCTGTACTAGCAATGTGCCGTGTGCATTTCAAATTGATGGTAGGTTCACTTGCCTTCAGACCTCTCCAAACCCAATCCAGTCTTTCCCCAATGTCTTATTGTATACTGATGTTGCCTGATGTAGGCTGGACATAACTCTTAATGAAACATGCAAGTTGTACAAGTGATTTTATCATGAATTTCAGCCTTCTAGTATCTCCTGGGAATTTTACACAGAAGGAGTTCCAAATTGTATTGAAATGGTTTGTGAAGGATTTATGACCAAAGTTTACACATTTGCCTAATGAGGCTAAGTAAAAATTACTTTGTGTTACTTGATAAAAAATATAAATTAGCTCTAATATTCTCTTTGGAAAAAATGTTTACAATCAGTCTTAAGCTCATTTTGGAAGTGAATTAAAGTTATAGCCCTTTATTTGGCCGTGCATCGTGAACCACAGCAAAATTAATAGAGAATACGCATACATAAAATTCCAAAGCGTAACCATAAAAACATCTCTCACAGTCTTAATATGTGGCACCTTATTTTTTAAAAAGCAATATATATCAGCAAAAAAATCAAGTTAACCAGAATCCCTTCTATGTTATTCAGGCATTAGTAATGAATCAGTTCTGCCACCATGATTTTCACTATTCTGAGACACTGTTTCCTATTTTAAGAAAAGAATAGGAACACAGATACTTACATGTTTTTCTTTCCCTTTTTTTTTTCCTAAACAAAGGATTAAATAAATCAGATAATGGATATGAGAGCATCTAACAAAGTGCTTGACATACAGAAGATACTCAGTAAACATTCTTTCTTTGTTCCTTATCTGCTGCTTTGGTTGACTTTTTAACCACCATCTATGGCTCTCTGAATGGTTATTCTCCTTTCTAGAAACTGTCCAAGGTGAAGAAAAGTGCAGTTTTGAATGTATTATCTTGATTTCTTTCATATTGTTTTAATAATCCAGTTATTTCATTTGTTTTCATTTCTCAGTAGGAAAAATCTTTAAGGTCCTCAGTGTGTATGTGTATGTGTGTGTGTGTGTGTGTGTGTGTGTGTGTGTGTTGTCTCATAGAGCATGTTAATTTTGTAATAAAAATTAGACATAATCTAAATATCCAATGATAAATATATTAATAAGCAGTGGTACTGTACAGCTAATAAAACTGATGTTCTAGTAGAACATGTTATTTAAGCAGATATTTGTAAAATATAATCAAGTAAAAAAAGGCAGGTTACAAAACAATATATAGTCTGATTTCATTTGTGTTAATTTTTATATTCATCAGACTGATTATAACTGGTTCTATCTTCTTGGTGCATTAAAAAATTTTTATCATTCTTGCTATTTTTTAGCTGTCTATAATATGCAGCTCTTACTCTAATTTTAAAAAGTTAAATTATATTAACAAATGAATGTCAGTGTAAGCAAGTCATCAAAAACTGTGAGATGTGGTCAAGATTACGTCCTGAGGAAACTGTTTCTCTTCAGCATTTTTCTAATAAGCGATAATCATTTGACTAAGAAGGCTAGGAAAAAGCAAAAGAGACTAAAAGAAATCAGAAGGAATTAAAGATAAAAGTAAATTAATAAAACACAAAATCTGTAGACTTGATAAATACATATAAGACCTGATTGAAGAGATGGGTAAATTAGCACACCTCTGGCAATCTTGACAAGGTAAAAAGAAGAAAATGTATTTTAAAAACAAAGGAAAAATGAGTATAACCACAGATCAAGAGACTTTTAAAGAATATGTTTTTATCAATAAATTGAAAAATTAGATGCAGTAACCAATTACCTAGAAAACTGTGAATTTTCAAAATTGCTTCAAGGGTAAGTCAAAAATTTGCATATACCAATAACTGTAAACTGTATTGAAAAAATTCATTGTATTCCTCCCAAATAACACATGGTCCAAATGGCTTTATTAGGCAAGTTTTATAAACTTTAAGTTTTCTTAAATGAGTTTTACAGACTCATTTAAGAAATATATTTTTTATTATAGAAAGCTTTTGAAGCCTAGAATAATAACAGAAAACTTATGAAATTATTGATAAAGCAGATCTCTGATACAAAGCCAGACAAATATATCACAAAACAGAAGACTATAGATCAGTATCACAAATATAGATATGAACTGCATACAGCAAAATATCAAAAGACGAATATACAATAAACACGATGGGTTTACTACAAGACTACAAAGATTATTCAACATCAGGGATTCTATTAGTTTAATTCACTTCATTGATGAAGAAGAAAAAAACATGATCATCCCAGTAAATGTAAATTCAACACGCACTAGTGGTTTAAAAAAAGAAACTCTTAGTAAGTTAGTAATAGAATAGTAATTCTTAAATTGATCTATCAGAGACATGTAGCAAACATCACACTAAATAGTGAAACACTGCAATCATTCATTCTCAGTCAAAAGAAGTAAATCAACTATATAAAACTATTAGAACTAATAAAAGAATACTATGAGGACAGTTATAAAAATGTTCCGTATTTAAGCAGAAAAAAAATGAAATGAGAATCTGAACAATATAAACAAAATATATAAAATAACAATAAACAATGTGAAATATCCAAAATCTATATGAAGAAAATGATAAAATTCTACTGGAGGATCTAAAAGCCTGGGTAAATAGAGGTCTTATTATTATAAAGATCAATTCTTCCAAAATTAATAATCTAGTGCAATACCAATTTAACTTCCAATTAAATTATTTTGAAATTTGACAAACTGATTCTAAAGTTCATCTGGCAGGAAAAAAATGGCAATACATATCACAACATGCATTGAAAGTATAGAGTTATTTGGAACTAGCCTAGTGAAACGTTAAAATTAAAACAGGCAATGGTGATCATTTGGTAATATATAGAAATATTGAATTACTATGTTGTGTACATGGAATTAACATAGCGTTGTAGATGAATTATGCTTCAATAAAATTAAATAAAATAGGCACAGGAATAGACAAATAGATTAATGGAATGGAAAAAAGTCTAGACCCATAGTTGTGTTTATATTGGAACTGCCAATAGGTGCAATGATAGGGAGATCATAGACAATTTGAGAAGAAAGATAAAGTTGGCATACCATCTCACAACACATACCAAAATTCTAAGTGAATTAAAGAAATAACCTTTCAAAAACATTGTATAACTGCTAGAAGAAAATATAGGAGGACATTTTTATAATCTTGTAATGCAGAAAGTCTTCCTAACCAAGCATACCAAAAGCCAGAATTGAAAAGACTAACAGATGTGACTACATAAAAATTACAAACATCTGTAATGACAACATAAAGTTAAAAGGAAGCCACAGACTAGAAGAAAATGATTGCTACTTACATAATATACAGAGAATTAATATCTGCAATATACAAAGAGTACTTTAAAATCAATAGTAAAGGGGCTCAGAGGTCAGTGGACAAAGAGCAAAGGACATGAGCAGTAAATTCACAGAAAAAAAGAGTTTATAAACTTATTTAAATATGGCCATTTAGTGGTCAGAAAAGACAAAATAAAACCAAGATACTTGGTTTTGCCTATTACGGGGCAATATTAGAACAGATTTCAAATAATACAAACAATAAACGTAGCTGACATTAACTGAAGGATTACTATTGGCTATGTTCTAAAAACTTAAAATGTAATTCATTTAATCCTTATAAAAACTTAATGGGGTAGGTATTATCATTCTTCTGATATAGGTAATAAACCAAGTTAGAGAAGTTAATGAGCCCAAGGTTACTTAGGTAATAAGTGGCACAACTGTGATTTGAATCTAAGTAGCCTGGGGCCAGAGTTTGTGCTCTTAATTACTAAATTTGACTTCTCCTCCTCTTAAAAATAATAGGCAAATGGTGACGGGGAGAGTTGGGAGATTACATCTACACAGCTTCCCTTAAAGTGTGAGGAGCACATGGTACCATGACGAAACTGATGAAGGTGATACTGTGAGTCTATGTTCTCTTCCATAAGGACAGATGTTCTTGGTCATTTAAAGCGCTGTGGTAATTTAGCCTCTTTGCTTGAATGAAAATGAGCTATTGTTATAACTCTTTTAAATAGTGCTGTGGGTGGGCAATCTGATGGTTCAGTTGGACACATCCAGGATCTGACCCCCTTTGGACATAGTCCAAAATGGACATTGCCAGCCCTCTGTTACATGCTTGGTCATACCTCACTAAGACATCACTCCTTGGCAGAGTGTAGAGTCGTCACAGGTGACCAAGTGATATATCATTTGACAGGATCTGACTGGAGTTTCATGTTAATTTCTATTCCTATATTTAAATTAAAGTGCTAGTTCCTTCTTCCCATTGATCTTTAGCTCTTCTGGATTGTAGATAGCCGGAGAGGAGACAGTTAGCTGTGGACCAAATATCTGATGGAGTAGTGCAGTGGTGGGTAACCAAAGCCGCAAGCAGTTCTCATGGGCACCAAACACCAAACACAACTATTTTGGTAGCAGGGTCTTCTCTCTCTCTCTCTCTCTCTCTCTCTCTCTCTCTCTTCCTCCCTCCTTCTTCAAATGTCCATTTAATTACTTTTCTTCTTCTCCTGTCTCTTACTCCCTTCCATTTTTAATCCTGTACTTTGTTCTCTCTCCTGCTCCTTTGGTGACACCCCTGGCTAAAGAAGTTGCTGATTCTATCTGGAAGGTACACCATATTTTTAAGACAAATTATTAACAGTTGTAGAGGAGCAATGCTGACAGACAAACTTGCTAAATAAATGGCTATTTTTTCAAAGATGTAAAAAGCTGATATTTTGATTACTGTTTGTTGATGTTTAAATCCATATACAATCTTACTTGTTGTCATTCCAAGTCCTAAATAGAGTAACTTAAAATAGCACATCCTAAGATACTGGGGAAATTGCACCACAGTAAAAATATCTATAGACAAAAATAAAACTATACCAGAGAAAAAAATACTATTGGGGCTACCAACTTAGAATTTATCAGAGAAAAAGAACAAGCAGAGGTATAATAGACAAATAATTGGATTGCAATTTTTATACATTTCTTTGTGTATATACATGTGTATATACTTACACCTGGACTAAATCAGGGCATTATGAACATGCAGGGGATGAGAAGAAGGCATGTCTTCCTAACATTTTTTTTTAAATAATTAAAAATCAGGAGTCACACACAATCTCTTTTGAAAAGAAAAAGTTACCCAAACTCTTGGGACAGTTAAGCACATTCATCTGGCCCACAGATCATCATTACTGCAAAACAATCCTGACATCTGGAATCCTTCTTGTTTTGTTTGAGAAAAAAAAGTGATTTCAAATGGTCAGAAGTTTTTATTTTCATTTAAAAAATCTGTTTAAAATTGCATAATTTATGGTCCAGTGGAAGCACCTCCTGCTCTTTAGCATATTCTCACTAAGTAGATATTACAGAGGTATATTTTATTGGCTTCAAAAGACATTTCACCATTTATTTGCTTCAAATGCCCTTTAAATATCAACAAAGAGCCTTTAAATCCCTGGAATTTAGCTTGAAACTATAAATTACACAAGGAAAGACAGGAGAGAAAGTGTTAACCTATGCATGTCTTGTCAAAATAGGACTTCAAGATTTAACTGCAAGTGTTTCTAAATTTTAGCAGAAACTATGGAGAAAGAACAGACTCCCTACCTGGCCTCATGTTATAATCAACTGTACTTGGGCATCACCCTTACCACCCCTAGAGGGATTCGCATTCAACTGGTCTGGAGTAGAGCCCAGGAAATTGGATGGTTTAAAACCTCCTCAGGTGATAATACGCAGCTGAGGTTAGAACTTCTGAAATAAGATCTAGTCTATACATGTTAAATGTCAAACAAAATGAAATATGGAGAGTAATTTATTCCACCTGCCAAATAGTTGGGACAGACACATCTTAAAAAATTACTAAAAAGAAGAAAAAGTCTATACAAGAAAGACAGAGACTAGATTACAGGAGAAAGAATAATTCAAAATTGTCTCTAATAATTGTCCTGTCTACTTTTCATCACTTTTAATGAATACATGTTTTCATAATTACCAGTATTTACAAATAATGCCCTTGAAATACCAAAAAAATCACATTCTTCCTAGATTCTGGCATAAGTGATTCATATTCAACTCCATTTCCATGAGGACCAACCAATAAGGTATTCATATTACCACTGTATGCGTAAAATTCTATGTCGTGGCTCTATATGTGGAGAGGAAGCAAAAGCTGTGAGGTAGAGAAAGGATAGAGAGTAGAAAGTAAGGATGGCTTTTAGAAGAGAGAGGAGCAGATGTAAGAAGTAGTTGAGTCAAGTTAACAGTGAAGCACCTTAGCAGGTCCATGAATCCCTACAGCTGAGGTCCTTACAGCCTCTTTATCCAGAACAACCTCCAGCGTAGGCTCCGCATGAAGTCTGGGTCTTGACTTTTTCCTGCTCCTGTACATATGTATCCTTACTTGTTGATCTTCTTACTCCTACCCTCCTCCTCCACCCTCTCTTCCATTACTAGACTTAACTCAGCCCAAGTAGAATGAAACTTCACTGCTTACTACCCCTAGTTACTGCCTACCTCTGCTAGATCAATCTCCCTAAAATGTCCCTTCTAATATTCTTCATTGGTCTCACAATTAACTATAAAGAAACAGTCCAACCCCTTAGCCTGACATCCAGTATCCACCATGATCTGGTCCTAACTCTACTTTTCTGACTATCTCTCAATCCAAGTCTAGA